>NW_023416324.1:24927793-25302793 GCF_014108235.1 Myotis myotis | reverse complement strand
CATTCCGCAGGCCGACGCTCTATCCACTGAGCCAAACCGGTTTCGGCAGCTATTAATTTAAAAAAAACTTCTTTGAGTACCTAGGTGTCAGGCCCTGTTGTCTGTTCAAAGGACACTGAGGTATGTATATCAGGAAGGATTCGATCAGGAGACAGAAACCACACAAATTAAGTTGAGTAGAGAGAATTTAATCTAAAGAATTGTTATGGCCCTGGTCAGTCTGGCTCAGTAGAGAGAGTGTCAGCCTGCAGATTGAAGGGTCCCAGGTTTGATTCAGGTCAGGGGCACATGCCTAGGTTGCAGGCTCCTCCCCAGCCCAGGCCCTGGTCAGGGCGTGTGCAGGAGGTAACTGATTGATGTGTTTCATTCACATCCAGGTTTCACTCTGTTTTCCCCTCTCTCTTCCACTCTCCTTGAGAATCAGTGGAAAAATATCCTTGGGTGAGGATTAGCACACACACACACACACACACACACACACAAACAAGAATTGTTATGCGGGTATAATAGACTGGTTAACTGACAAGCAAGCAAGAGGAGTAAAGTACCTTGGAGGCAGCAGTTATAGGAAGCAGCTGCAGCAGTCCCCCTACGTCTGTGAGGGATGCGTTCCCAGATACCCAATGGATGCCTGAAACCAGGGCTAGCGCTGAACCATGGGTGGGCAAAGGTAGGTTTACGATTGTGCGTACACAATACACAGTCTATTCTTGTATTATAATCGTAACTTTCATGCCTTTTGCCATACAAACAACTGTAAGCCTACTTTTCTCACTCTGTATATACTGTGTCCCCCCCCCCCCCCCCATGATACATAACCTTTTCACTGAAAGGAAGCACTTTCTGTCTCTCTTTGGCATATCCAAATTGCTAGCATCACTACTCTTGCGCGGTGAGGCCATTGCTAAGTAAAAGAAGGGTTACCTGAATACAAGCACTGTGACACCAAGACAGCTGATCTGATAAACTGAGACAGGCACTACGTGACTAATGGCAGGCTGCATGTGCAGTGTGGATACACTGTACAAAATTGTTGAAAGGACTCAGAGGGAAAAGAATATAAAATTGCTATTGGATTTGGCAAAGGGCTTTTGTACCCCGAGCTGCCTTTAGGTAGAAGATGAACACTTCTCCATTTTCATGGGGGCAGGAGAGGTGGATTCAGACATAAGTGGTTTGTAAACTTGGTGATAGAAAGACAATGAAGTTCTGTTTTTTCTCACAGAATGTCAATAAAATGACCTCATGAGTTACGACACCAGTCAAGAAGGACATATGAGACCATCCAAAGTCCATCCAACACGCTGTAGGCAATGTGAGCTACGAGACCAACCCTTGACATCGTGACTATAAAAAGGGCTTATGAAACAGTCGTGATGGTGAGAAGAATCACCACAGATGTTTGCAACTCCAGATCTTACCAGGTGAATACCTCTAGTCATTTGTAACTTCAATAATGTCCAGAAATGGTTATTACTTAGGACAGTTAACATTAGCTGCTGTAGCAAACAACTCAAAAATGTAAATGGCTGGCATAACCTAATAAAAGTTATTTCTCATTCACGTCACAGTCTGATGCAGGTTGGTGAGGGCTTTGCTCTATGCAGTCACTCACAGACCCACACTTCTTCCACCTGACAGTTTTGTCTTCTAGGTCCATGAAGTCCTCTCCATTCAGCTGACATGTGGAGAAGAGAACGGATCATGCATGGGAGCTTCGTACGGCCAGGCTGGAGGAGGTCCATATCACATTCTGTTGGCCAGATCTCAGTCACATGTCCACACCCCAAGAGCCCCAGCTGAGGTCCCCACCAACACCAGCATTCAGCACCTGACATGTGTGTAAAGAAGTCTCCAGAAGACGTTAGCCCTCAGCTGGCAAATTATCCCAGGTGAAGCTCAGATGTCGAGGAACAGAGATAAGCTGCCCCCGCTATGTCCCAAGGAACCCCTACAATTACATAAATTCTAATCCCTTGATAATTCCTCTTTTCTATATTATTCATAGTGTTTCTGCTTGTCTGTTCCAACCCTAGTTGCTACAAACCATGAACTTAAACAGGACATAATTGCCATTCTGATTGGTACAAGTGCCACACAAGTGAAGCACCTTCAATTATTAATATATTTTTAAATGTCTCTCCCAGATTCAGGAGGTTTTCATTTCTTTTTTTTTTTTTTTCATCTCAGTTTTTATTTTTATTTTTTATTTTTTTATTTTTTTTTTATTGCTTAAAGTATTACAAAGGGTATTACGTATGTGTCCATTTTATCCCCCCGCCCTAGACAGTCCCCTAGCCTCCCCTATCCCCCAATGTCTTATGTCCACTGGTTATGCTTCTATGCATGCATACAAGTCCTTTAGTTGATCTCTTACCCCCCTACCTCCTGCCCCGCAACCCTCCCCGGCCTTCCTGCTGCAGTTTGACAATCTGTTTGAGGCAGCTCTGCCTCTGTATCTATTATTGTTCAAAAGTTTATAATGGTCTCTATTATCCATGAATGAGTGAGATCATGTGGTATTTTTCCTTCATTGACTGGCTTATTTCACTTAGCATAATGCTCTCCAGTTCCATCCATGACGTTGCAAATGGTAAGAGTTCCTTCCTTTTTAGAGCAGCATAGTATTCCATCGTGTAGATGTACCACAGTTTTCTAATCCATTCATCTACTGATGGGCACTTAGGCTGTTTCCAGATCTTAGCTATAGTGAATTGTGCTGCTATGAACATAGGGGTGCATATATCCTTTCTGATTGGTGTTTCTGGTTTCTTGGGATATATTCCTAGAAGTGGGATCACAGGGTCAAATGGGAGTTCCATTTTCAGTTTTTTAAGGAAACTCCATACTGTCTTCCATAGTGGCTGCACCAGTCTGCATTCCCACCAGCAGTGCACAAGTGTTCCTTTTTCTCCACATCCTCTCCAGCACTTGTCGTTTGTTGATTTGTTGATGATAGCCAGTCTGACAGGTGTGAGATGGTACCTCATTGTTGTTTTGATTTGCATCTCTCGGATGATTAGTGACTTTGAGCATGTTTTCATATGTCTCTTGGCTTTCTGAATGTCCTCTTTTGAAAGGTGTCTATTTAGGTCCTTTGCCCATTTTTTGATTGGGTTGTTTATCTTCCTTTTGTTAAGTTGTATGAGTTCCCTATAAATTTTGGAGATTAGGCCCTTATCGGATATGACATTGGCAAATATGTTTTCCCACACAGTGGGTTTTCTCGTTGTTTTGTTGATGGTTTCTTTTGCTGTGCAGAAGCTTTTTATTTTAATGTAGTCCCATTTGTTCATTTTCTCTTTAGTTTCAAGTGCCCTAGGAGCTGTATCAGTGAAGAAATTGCTTCGGCATATGTCTGAGATTTTGTTGCCTTTGGATTCTTCTAGAATTTTTATAGTTTCCTGTCGTACATTTAAGTCCTTTATCCATTTTGAGTTTATTTTTGTGTATGGTGTAAGTTGGTGGTCTAGTTTCATTTTCTTGCATATATCTGTCCAATTTTCCCAACACCATTTATTGAAGAGACTATCTTGGCTCCATTGTATGTTCTTGCCTCCTTTGTCAAATATTAATTGAGCATATTGGTTCGGGTCGATTTCTGGGCTCTCTATTCTATTCCATTGATCTATATGCCTATTCTTGTGCCAGTACCAGGCAGTTTTGAGAACAGTGGCTTTGTAATAAGGAGGTTTTCATTTCTGATATTTAACATAAACACTCTCCCAACACCATTGTCGCTTTATCTTGACTATTCATCTTTAATTTTTTTTCCTGTCAGTTCTGGATATTTTATGAAAACAAAACCCTGCCCATTTACTACTTATCCAAATATTCTAATACACCAGTGATAAAACCAAACTAAAGGGTACGCTATTTAGAGGCACTAAGTGGATAAAGATACACTGATGGTTCCTCCAAAGCAAAGAGTGCTTCATAAAGAATGAGCAACGCAGTGTGTGCTGTCTGCAGAGACGTGGGGAAGCAGCAGACAGTGTCCTCAGTGCTATGTTAGGAGGCCCATGTATCAATGCTCATGATGACATCCAATGAACTAATGAGTTTAAATTATAGCATATTTCTAAATCATTAACTGTGCTATTTATTGCAGTTGCCATGTACCATTTGCCTACTAGTACACCCGTAAGTCAGTATTTCATCAACTGTCCCAATCCTAATGGTGCATGCCCGTTTAGCAGGCCTGTTTACGACAGTGCCTGGGGTGGAAAGTGGAACCAGCTGGGTGATTTAGTTAGAGGTCTTTCCCCACCTGCAAATTTTCCTTTCAGAATTCAAATTGTAGAAGTGTTTTGTTTGTTCTTTTAAACAGAAAAAAATGTTTTCCTTAGGCAGCCAAACCCTGTGTCCTCATTCTGGGGTCCTTTCTTTTTTTAAAAAATCCATATATATGTATATTAATTGAGGTATAAATGATATTCAGCGTTCTATTAGTTTCAGGTGTACAATATGAGGCAATATTTATATACACTGCAAAATGACCACACATAGTTACAGAATTTTTTTTCTTGTGATAAGAACTCTTAAAAGGTATTCTTTTTTTATTTTGGTTAATCCTCACCCGAGGATATTTTTCCATTGATTTTTAGGGAGAGTGGAAGGGAGAGGGAAAGACAGAGAGAAACATCAATTGGTTGCCTCCTGCACGAGCCCTGGCCAGGGCCCAGGCTGGGGAGGAGCATGCAACCAAGGTACGTGCCCAAACCTGGGACCTTTGGTCCACAGGCCGACACTCTCTCCACTGAGCCAAACCGGCTAGAGCTAAAATTGATCCTTTTAGCAACTTTCAAATATGTAATATGATACTATTAACTATAGTCACCATGCTGTACCTGACACCCATGACATTGAGAGTACAACTGGAAGTGGGTGCTTTTCTGGGGACCCTTTCTTTCCCACCCAAGGCTCCTCACCCAAGTGCACCCGCTACCCTGCTCTTACGTCTCCTTTTTTGGCCTCCAGTTTCCCTGAACTTAAAATAAGATGGACAAGTCAGTAGTCCTCCAACTTTAATGTTCATAAAATGCAGATTTCTAGTAGACACTCCAGAGTTCCCGGTTTTGAGACAGTGTGATATTCTCCAGGGCACTCTGAGCTGCACCCTCCCCTGGCCCCAGGCTACTTCTGCCTTCCAGCTCTGGAACCATAGTCTCCAGTCCACTCATTAGGACCAGATGGCCCAACGCAGCCAGCTCTATCTGCAAATCAGGGGGTGAGTGAGGCTGCAGACCCAGCCCAGACCTCTCAGCCCCCTCACCCCCATCTCCCTCTAGTCTAGGGCAGAAACTGGAATTGTTTCTGGGCATTGGGAAACAGCCTCCATGCAGCAGCATGCTGTGCTCCTTTGTGGTGGTCCCAGCGAGCCTACAGCTCCTAATCTTATCTAGCCTCTTTACCCCCGACTTCAGGGTCTATACCTGTGCTGTCCAGTCTACTAAGCAGAACCTAGAGGTGATTATCGAAATTAAAATGAAGGAAAATGTAAAATTCAGTTCTTTGTGCACACTAGCCACATTTCAAGTGCTCAGTATCTTTAAGCGATAGTAGCTGTCCTGTGGGGTAGCCTGGCTATAGTACATTTCAATCACTGCAAACAGTTCTGTTGGTCAGTGCTGGACTGTAGGATCGATCTCCTGCAGCTCTCAGGAACTGACCACTCAAGGGCACAGCCGTTACCCTCTCTCCAGCTGGCATTGCCGCCACATCTTCTCTGCCCAATGCTTTTTCCTACCGTGTCCAACCCCTGCTATTGCAGCACCAAGACGGATCAGCATAGCTCATGGGTCAGCTGAGATCGAACTGGCAAATAGGAGTCAGACTCCCCTTCCTGGGGATCCCTCAAAACTTAATGAGCTAATTCCTGGGGGAGAGCTTTGGGGAAGGGAACCATTTGAATACACACAGAGGTAATGAGGGGCAAGGATAATGCATCTCCCTTTACAGTCATGGTATTCTTCCTGTCTCCATCCTCTTTTTTTTTTTTTTAAATATATTTTATTGATTTTTTATAGAGAGGAAGGGAGAGAGATAGAGAGTCAGAAACATCGATGAGAGAGAAACATCGATCAGCTGCCTCCCGCACATCTCCCACTGGGGATGTGCCCGCAACCCAGGTACATGCCCTTGACCGGAATCGAACCCGGGACCCTTCAGTCCGCAGGCTGACGCTCTATCCACTGAGCCAAACCGGTTTCGGCTCCATCCTCTTTATAGAAATCTAGTGGGAGAGTAGAGATTGAGCGAGTTCTGAATTTGAGCCTTTCTCAGCAAACACTGCGGAAAGGTGGCTGAAGCTACAATCTTCAGTATCTGAATTTACAGCACCTGTCACTTACCTGCTTGCTCTCAACTCTATTCTCATCCTATTATGCTGTCCTCTGTATAGCAAGGGGCCGGAAGCTTTTCTCAGATTTCTTTGTCCATTGGCTTCCCATTAGGTTTTGCCGACGAGAGGCACTGGTGGGACTCTGGAAGGCAGAGGGAGAAGCCTTTTCCCCTTTTTCCAGAAGTGGGAGAAGCAGAAACAATGGGTGAGTGCAGGCTCCTGGGTTCCTGCCCAAGCAGTACTCTTCCAGAGTAGGAGCCATGGCAGTTACTATAGCAACCTCAGCAGCATGGCACTCATGAACTCCAGCTCTGGCGGTGACAACAACAGGCCCACGTGACTTCAGACTTCCAGACTGCAGCAAGAGTGGGAGCTCCTGGCTTCCCGCGGGGCAGCAAGAGTGGTGGTTCTAGTGGAAGCAGCAGGTGCTCCAATTGACTTAGCAATGCAATGAGCATGGGCTCTGGGTGGCATCCTTGTCCCTTTTGCCACTCCAGCCCAGGGGTGATAGTGGCTTCCTCCAATTAGAAATATCTGGGTAACCTCCCTGTGTTTTGTTTTTTTTAGCCCTTTGACCAGTTTTGTGTCCCATCTCTTGTATTAAATTCCTCCTTTGAAATACTAGAATGATTTTTGTTTTCTCTGGTATGTGAAAGGAAGTGGTGTGAGCCTCTTACAGCTTCCTCCACTCTTCTCCTTGTCACTGGCTGGAACCCCTAGGGAATGATAGAACCACAAGGTAGAAAGAACCTCAGTCCCAAATCTCTGTAAAAAGGAGAGCCATCCATCCATCTGACACCGGCCTTGGGATGCACATAAACAAGAAATAGACTTCTACTGCATTTGAGTTATTGTATGTATCTATTTGCTACAGCAGCTTAGCCTTTGCCCCAACTAACATAGTGCCTTAACCATGACTTATATATTTATGTGAATATAGTGCTACTTGTGCCAGGCACCCTGCTAAGCACTTTATCCTCATTGAATCCTCACATAACAAGTAATTATTTTCATTATTCCCATTGACCAACTAGGAAACTGAATTGCAGAGAGGTTAACTAACTTGTCCATGGGCTGTCTAACTTGAAAGTCTGTGCACTTGGATAGATATTAGATTGATCTTTTATATACTTATATGTAATGTGGGTATATATAGCTAGATAGATAGATAGATAGATAGATAGATAGATAGATAGATAGACAGATAGAGTTCAAAGTAGCTTTTGGAGCCCGGCTGGCGTAGCTCAGTGGTTGAGCGTCGACCTATGAACCAGGAGGTCACAGTTTGATTCCCGATCAGGGCACATGTGAGTAAGATCCCCAGTGGGGGGTGTGTAGGAGGCAGCCGATCAATGATCAATGATTCTTTTTCATCATTGATGTTTCTATTTCTCTCCCCTCTCCCTTTCTCCCTGAAATCAATAAAAATATTAAAACACACACACACACACACACACACACACACACACACACACACACACAAATAAAGTAGCTCTTGGAAATAGATATAGCTACAGGTATGTAGATATAGACATTATCTAGCCCCAACAGGTTTGTTCTCGGCTTGCCTCCACTCTCTACCCTCTCCATGCTGTCCCCATGAGGCTGACTTGTGAACTGCACCAGTTGGGTTTCTTTGCCTTCTAATTTCCAGTTGGGTTTGTCCAATGGAAAACCCAACTAGGAGAAAGGCACATGGTTATAGAAGGGGGTCAAGGTATTTATTCCACCCACCCTCAGTCTTTCCTTACCAGGCTATATGTTGGCAATGGCTGTGTTCCTTTACCAAAGTCCAGGGCTTCCACTGGAAGTCTCTCTTGTACAACAACTCTGTTCCATCCCCTTCCCCCTTAAGGCCTAGTGTCTGCCAGTGCTAGCCCTTCGGCACTTGACCACACCTTGTTGATTTCTCTCAACCCTGCCCATATCTGTGTAAATAGTGCTTTCATTGATCTATCTTCCGTTCAATGAGTGCTATCAGTTTCCTGTCAGCACCCTGGTAAGTATAGTTTGTATGCTGTCCTTGGTAGGAAGACCCACTTTCCCTTCTCTGGGTACACATTCTTTGGGAGGAGTTCTTATCTCTCAGTTCTAGGGGTAAGTGACTCAGCCATGGCCAATCAGAGCACTGTATTCCCCTGTAAGTAGTGATTTATTCTGAGCTTAGCACGGATCCCAAATCAAGCCAATGAGAACCAGCGCAGGATGTTGACTGGCTGCGCTGGGGAAGAGAAGCTCTCTTCCTTTCTGTGGGACTCTCACCTGAGAGTATGTGGGCCTGGAGATGCTGGTAGATACTTGCCTTAATGTGGATCCCAAGAATGAAGTCAACACAGAAGAACAAAGACCTGGAAAGAGGTCACACATCAATCACATTGGTGACTCAAGCTGTCCCTAAAGTCCAGTCTCCCTCTTGGTTTTCCTCTTACTTGAGCCACTACATTCTCTTTTTGCTTAACCCATTGTGGGCTGGACTTTCTGTCACTTGCAGCCAAGAGTCATAAATGTTAGAGAAATGTGTCAGACTCATGTGTTTTCTGCAAACAGAAATCACCTCTAGATAACTTAAGGAAAAAAAGAAATTTAGGGTGAGAGATGTGCAGAGGCTCTCAGAACTAAAGAAAAAGCAGAAGTGGGTCTTGGAAAGGGTGTGTACCCGAGTGGTCTCTGGGAATTCAGATAGCAGGAATGGACAGTGGCATCATCAGAGCTCTGCCCTATAATAAGCCAGCACTAACCATCTACTATCCCTGAATCACTTTACTCCAGATTCAGATTACTGTGGGAAAGAGAGGATGAAAGAGAAAAAGGGAATTCATTTAGCCTTGACTTAAGTCTCATGCTCGACCTTTGTTCACAGGAAGGCAGGACACCTGGATTGAAAGTCCCCCAAGACTGTATACAATCCAGGCTGGGTACTTCCCCAAAGCATATGTTAACTCATTTTAATCCTCAGAGTAGCCCCTTGAAATAGGTACTGTTAGTATTATCATCCCTATTTTGCATATGATGAAATTGAGACACAGAGAGGGAAAATAACCTGCCTGTTACTGGATGCCAACCCAGGCAGCCTGGCTCCAGAATCTGTGCACTTCACCCACTACACTATGGGGCTTCAGCAGCAGCAGGAGAAAGAAGGCAGGGCAGACAAAAGCACGGGTCCTCTGCAGGTAATGCTCAAGGGAGGAATTATGGAGAACTTCTACTCTCCCTGTGTAATTTTTTTTTAGCCACCATGTATTAACCACCCAAAGAATCAAACAAAAAAGATAATAGAGAGATTTCTATTTTGGAATTTTTAAAAAAAAAATCCTGCTTAGTCAATAGGAAAAAGGGTAGGAGCCCAAAGCTGGTGATCTCACTCTCTCACAGACTCAAAGAAGACTGTGAAATATCTAGGACCCAGAGGAATTCCGGCTGTCACTAGACTGCACTAGCCTTGGCTGAGGAAACCCAGGGAGGGGGTCAGGAAGGCATTATCCATCATAAAGACACATTTTGGGACCAACAAGAGGAGGAATGCTTGCACTTGGTTGGAGCAAATTGAAGTAGCCTCTGGCCGCAGACCTCTGCCCTCATAGAAAACCCTACTGGGCTCAATTCCCTGCTTGAACCTTTTTAGGGCCGCACTGTCCCTTCTCTCCTGCAGCCTACTCTGCCCTTACTCTGTAGGGCCTGCTCCTTCCACAGTGTGAAGCAGTTGTTGCCAAGACTCCAAGTCTGAGAACAACTATGTCACAACAGAGCTCCAGAACGCACACCTCTTTCCTCTGGCTCAGCCTCTAGCTGCAGGAACGTGCAAACCCCAGCTCTGTTCTAGGACACTGCCCTGCTCAGGGTCACAGGTCAGTCAGTGGTTAAGAGTCAGACCCAGGTTGGCATCCCAACTCTGTTGCTATCTGGCTCTGTTCCAATGCGCAAGCTGTCTAACCCAGGGGTGGGCAAACTTTTTGACTCGAGGGCCACAATGGGTTCTTAAACTGGACCGGAGGGCCGGAACAAAAGCATGGATGGAGTGTTTGTGTGAACTAATATAAATTCAAAGTAAACATCATTACATAAAAGGGTACGGTCTTTTTTTTTCAATAGTTTTATTCATTTATCCGGCCCGCAGGCCATAGTTTGCCCACGGCTGGTCTAACCTCTTCTGAGCCTCCAGCCACTGCTGTGAAATAAGGTAATGATACCAGGGCTGCAAATCAGGCCCCATGCACATGTATAGCTGAACTGGTTGCTAAAACATCAAAATACTTCCCAATGGACTAGTAACTAGTTATTAGTAGCCCATGGACCCTCTACCTCCCTAGCTTTTCTCCTATCTGTTCCCCTTGATCCAATAACCAAAGTGTACCTCTTGGCAAAACAGAGACATACTAAGTCCTTTACCTAAGGCCAGGCATCAGGTAATGCCATGCCTGAAGATGGTTGTTAGATATATTTAATATGGCCCCTGGCAGTGGCCATCTCTGGGATTGAGCCGATGCAGATGAAGGACTTGGTAGAGAGTCTGGGACATAGTGAAGTAACTCAGTCAGTGTCAGCCGTTATTGTAGTCAACATGAAACCTAAAGAGCAGAGGCAGGATCAAGATCAGGGCTCAGGTATTAAGAGCAGGTGAAGACGAGTTATAACTGGCAGTTCAGATACAGACACAGGCCCCGAGGTGATTCATGGGTGAGGCTGCAAGGGTGGTCCTGCCTGGTTTAAAGAGTCAGAGCAGGACCAATATATCCTGCTTCACCAACTGCCCCTTCCTTCCCCTGCTTACCTGGGACTCCTGGATCCCATGCGAGATTCCAAGGCCAGGATGGGATTGACAGGAGAAGCCACACACTGGCCTTCAGTTCAGGAGCACGTTTCCCTGTGTTCACTGCTACCGGCTCCACTGCTACTGTGGGGATCCCATGCCTTGTTGGCCCGAGACAGAGAAGCTGCTCCCAGGAGCCTGGACTGTGCCTTTCTAAAGCCTTGGAGAATCAGAAAGGGTATTCCAATCCAAGGTCCCTCCCCATAAGGACGTGAAGGCAGTATATGTACTGGCTAGGATCATAAGCTCTGGAGCCAGACTACTTGGGCTCAAATCCCAGCTCTGCCCTAGCTGGTTTGGCTCAGTGGAGAGAGTGTCAGCCAGCGGACTGAAAGGTCCTGGGTTTGATTCTGGTCAAGGGCACATGCCCAAGTTGCTGGCTAGGTCCCCAGTAGAGGGCATGCAGGAGGCAGCCAATCAATGATTCTCTATCATCATTGATGTTTCTATCTCTCTCCTTCTCCCTTCCTCTTTGAAATCAATAAAAATATATTTTTTAAAACATCCCAGCTCTGAGCTGTACTAGCTATGTGAACCTGGGCTAGTCACTTAACTCCTCTGAGCCTCAATGTCCTCATCTGTCAAATGGGAGTAATAATAGTACCTGCTTCACAGAGTTCTTAAGAGGAAAAAATTAACTAATATGTATAAAGTGTTAGGATAACTCCAGACACAAAGGACATTCTCGATTATGTTAGCTATTGTTAAGGAGCTCACAAGTGTAGTGGAGCAATCAGATTCATGCCCACATAATTCTGTTTAGGGCGACAGCCTTTCTCCATCTTGCTAGTTCCTTCCCAGCTCCTCAGGGACTCCTGGACCAGCTTCCACATTTTACAGACTGGGAGGCCCAGAGAGAGAGAGAAGTATCTTGCCCATGGTCATGTGCGGCGGGTCATTGGCAACGAGGGGACCCGAGGAGTTTCAGATACCACTTTCAGCATCCCCTGCCGCCTCTCCCCACTTCCTTAGGCCTTGGGGCATGGTTGTCTGTGAGCAGGGGTGAGTTCTGGCCACCTATAGGGTCCCCAGAGCCCAGAGCAGAGAGGTGCTCAGGAAGTGACAGAGGCAGGGTTTGCAAACACCTATCCTTGGTAAGTCACCCACCAAACGCCAAACGGCCAGGGACGTGCCTGCTAACGGGAGCCCCAGCTAGTGCTCTATTGCTTCCAGGGACTCAGAGAGAAGACAGCCTGCAGCCAGGAGAATGGTACAGCAAAATGTGTTCAAGGAGGAATGGGGAGAGAGAGAGAGAGAGAGAGAGAGAGAGAGAGAGAGAGAGAGAGAGAGAGAGAGAGAGATCACCACTGGTTGCTCCCCAGTGAGCCTGGACTGGATGATTCTGGGACCAGCTAGAGAAGCTTTCCCTCCACTCTTGGCCTGCAGCTCTTCAAACCCCACCCCCACCCCCCACCTTGCAGCGTCCTGCCCACCCCCCACTCCCTGCGGCTCTAGAGCATCCCCGCTCCCATTGGACCAATCCCCAGACGCCTCGCCCCACCTGTGTCAGATGCCTAGAAATCCCTTCCCGCACGTGGCCCAGCTGGAGGCTATCTGGTCCCCATTCGCCCCCCAATTTAGGAAAAAAGGGTCCTTTCCCACAGCCTTGGATCGGGAGTGCTCAGCCGCCAGTGCAGTTCGGGCGGCCCGGCCAGGCTTAGGGGAGACCCCCGAGTGCTGGGAAGAGGTGTTCCTGGGGCCTTGAAACCTTCCAGACCCGCTCAGTATAAACCGCCTTGGGCTTGTGTCAACATCCGAGGCTGGAGACTGGCGGCGGCTGGGGACCGGCTCCGACTAAGGGACGGGAAGACGGGAGGGTGGGGCATGGAGGGGGGTCTGTGGGATAGAAAGAGGGGTCCTTTGGGGAAGATTCCCGAGCGGTCCTTGGTGGGGGAGGGGTCCGCAAGAACAAGGAAGGCCGTCTGGGCAGGGCTTGGAATTAGGGGCTTTGGGGAGTCCACGCCCAGCGGTCACGGAGAGGTTGGGTACTTGGCCCTTTGTCCTGTGTTCCCCGCGCCCACCCGCCCTCTTTCTGTGCCACCGCGTGAGGGGAGAGGTGTGTTGCAGGGGTGATGCCAAGGCGTGAGCTGCTGACCACCATCTATCGCTTCCCCTCCCCACCCAGCCCCTTGGCACCTTCCTCCAAATCCGGGGGGATACGGAGGGGGTCACATAGCGTGACTCATTCCCTCTTCCATCCCACCCCCGCTGGGGCCCAGGAAGGGAAGGTTTAGAAACTCGGCGGCGGCTCTCCCGTTTCCATAGCAACCGTGAGGTTGTTTTTGCGAACCCCCTCCCATCGTCCACACTTTTCACCCCAGATTGCGGCCCGGGGTCTGAGCCTCCGGGCGCGGTGCAGAGGGGTACAGCCCAACCCCTTCCTCGCGACTCCCAGGAAGGTCAGCGCGGGCAGGCGGGGTGCGCTCCTGCCGCAGGGCCTCACTGGCCACCCGGTCCCCACCTGAAGCCGCGCCTGCCACTCCGCCCCAGCGGAGCCAATCACGCCAGATCTGCCCCGGGTGAGGTGGGGCTTATGCAAATCCTGTCGCCTCCGAGAGACACAAGTGATACCAGAGCTGGGAGGCGGCTGCAGCGCGCATCTTGGGGAACCTGGCCGCCCACCCACGAGCCAGTCTCGATCCCCGAGTCCAGCTGAGGCTCGGAGCCATCCGGCGAACGGCGAGCGGCCTCAGGTAACGCGGGCGGGGCTGGGCGGAGGCCCTTGTCCCCTCCCCCTCCGCTCTCCATTCCCAATCTCGCTTGCTGCCCCCTCTGATTCATTTCCCTGGCCGCAGGTTCTGCCACAAGCGGCAGCATCTGTAGGGGGGACCCCCACCCACGTCCAGGCCCCATGGGTCCCAGGAAAGGAGGCAGAGCTGCTTCCTTATCCCCAGTTCAGGTGAAAACAACCGCTGCTCTGGCCCCCAACACACACACACCTGGGTGTGCAGTGTTGCTGGTACCAGAGGAGGCACCAGTCAACATCTCTCCTTTGGAGACAGGTAGTCCACCCAGTCCCATGGCAACCTCCCACCTCCATAGATAACCTCGACCCCTATCACCCAGCCCCACCAGCCGCTCAGCCCCCCTCCCCCCAAAAAACCCCAACCTCCCTCCCCCTTTCTCTTCACAACACTTTCAACAGTGCCTCCTCACCAAGGTTCAGTGCTAGGCGGAGGCCCCATGTGTGGTCTTTTCATCCTGGTTGGAGGATGAACCAGGGACTCCAATCCCCAGCAGACCACCCCTACCTACCTGTCTGTCACTGCAACCAAGGTCCCAGCCTCCTCCACTCCCCTCACCCCTTACAGCAAAGCACCAAGTCCTCTCATTCTTCCTGTCAAATATCTTTCTAATCTGTACCCTCTCCGGCCTCCTTGCACCAGTCACTCCCTCTGAATGCCTATCTTCCTGCTGCCCTGCCCGGACTGTGCCAAAGCTCCATGCGGGACCTTGTGGCTCCTTTCCCTAAGGTGACCTGAGCCTGGAGGGCAGAAGAGCTGGTTCAGATCTTGTCTCTGCCTCAGTGCTGTCTGACTTTGGCCAAGTCACTTCCCTCTCCGATCCGTTGTGAAATGGGGAAGGGGTCAGGACCGAGGGTGGACTGAATGAGATGATCTTGAATGGCCACCCAACAGTGACACACTCTGGTTCGATGGCTGATTAGGAGAAAACAGGACCCTTTCCCTCTATCCCTAAACTATGGAGGTGTTTTAGAGAGGAGGCCTGGGGGGAAGGGTTAGTCCTCAGTGAAGGGACATTGCTTCTTACCAAGGCCTAGGTCAAGGCGACCCCCTCACCAGGCCCAGGCCCCCTTTCTGCTGTTAGGAGTCCCTCCTAGACCACCAGCCTACATGCATGGACAGCTCCAAGGTAGAGGTGGTCAGCAGGGCCTGTCCTTTGTTTATCATCCCCTGCCTCTCATTAACAAGGAGAGAGAGAAGCTGCAGCTTCTATGGCTGCTGCTTGGAGAAGAGCAAATGAAGGAGAGGAAAGAGAGAAAAATCTCCTGACCAGGGAGCTGTTGTCACCATGGCAACCGTCTCAGCACCAGTTTCTCTGAAGCTGGGCGAGGGTGTGGGATTATTGCATCCCTCAGTCCCGCCCACCCTACTGCCACCTTCCCATCTGAAGCCCACAGCCCTGAGCTCTGCCCTCTGGAAGAAGCCTCTGGGCACAGAGAGCAGCAGCTTGGTGTATGGCCCTGCGCCAGCTCCTTCGCAGCTGGAGGGCAGCCCGCAAGAGGTAGGCAAAGGGGCCTGCGCACTCAGCAGGGTTACAGCGCCAACAGAACGAGCCCCAGTGCATTCTGGCCTCCGCCTTGCTGCTGATGGGCTCTACTTTACCTTGGGTGAACCCTTTCTATCGTCAGGTCTGGCTTCCATCGCCTCTGAAGTTGGTGCAAGGGCAGAACACAGATAAAACAGCCTGAGGCCCTTCTTCGGAGGAAGAAGTGGGTTCTGCCCGTCTCATGTAATCCACCAAGGAGCACTCACGGAACATCGCTGGGTTCCAAGCACCACCCCTGGGCCCGCAGGGTGGTGAGGTGCAGCCACAGAGGGACAGAGCGAGAACTCCGTGTGGGGCAGCTACAAGGGGGCAAACTTGGGAGCAAAGGGAAAAGCGTTTCTCTCACTCTCAGAGGTTCTCCAAAGTGGACTGGGAGGGGATAAGCTCTTTGCCATTGAGCAAAAAGGCTCAGGCAAGGGTTTAATGCAAGGGCCTCTCCTAAATCAGGCTCCATCCTAGAGTTCTAGAGCACCAGGTGAGGGTCAGAGAGCTCTGAGGTCTACATACTCGTGGGGCTCAACTCCCCAGCCTCACAGGGTCTACTCATGCCCTCATGCTCCTGATTGTCCACTGTCCGGGTGGGGAGAGGCCGATCATAAGGAAGTGGGCTGCAGCCAGGCCTACAGACTGCTTATAGCTGCGTGAGTCCAGGAGAGAAGGATATTAGGGGAGAAGAAAACAGCTAAGCCATAGGTGAGGTAGGTTCTGGTTGTAAGAAACCAGGTTTGAAAGGAGTATATAGTTTTGAGGGAAAAAGTTAGAGGTGAGGCTAGACAGGTGGGCACCTTGGCACCAGGTTCTAGAGGATTCTGGAGTTTGAGGGGACACGTGGGCATGACCCCCTCTAGCCTATATCGCACTTCTGGGCAAAACCAGAAAAGACATTCCTTGGAGGAAAGGAATCAGAAGAACAGCACTTCCTCTGAGGCTGTTGAGCCCACAGGCATGGCTTGCCAAGCAGTGGCCCAGCTGGCTTTCAGCCCCCTTGGCTGTGCCCCTGGCCCTGACTGAGGAGAGAGAAAGGACATAGTGAAGTTTACAGGAGCACTTCAAAAGAAGGAACAATAGCCCAAACAGTGTAGCTCAGTGGTTGAGTGTCAAACTATGAACCAGGAGGTCCTGGTTCGATTCCCAGTCAGGGCACATGTCCAGGTTGCAGTCTCGATCCCCAGTGGGGGCTGTGTAGGAGGCAGCCAATCAGTGATTCTCTCTCATCACTGATGTTTCTGTCTCTTTCTCCTTCTCCCTTCCTGTCTGAAATCAATAAAAACAGTTGTTGTTTTTTTAAAGAAGGAACAATAGGACTTGGTGGCAAGTTGGACCTAGGGAAAAAGAGAAGGAAACCTAAAGGGAACTAAGATGGCATGCCCCCCGCCTGGGACAAGGGAAGGAAGGAGTGATGGAGAGAGGACAGCCACAGGTTGAAGATGAGTCTGGTTGTAGATGTACTGGGTTAGAGGTGCTAGTGGGCTACTCCAAAGGGTGTCAGCTACTGTGACCTGGAGCTCAGTAAGATGGTCCCACTGAGGCTAAGAGGCAGATCAGAGCTATGGTTTTCCCCAAAAGGCAGGTAGGAGTGGAGAAGGTTTGCATTGGCGAAGAGTAGCCATGATTTGGAGGGAGTGGTTCAGGCAGTTAGCATGGATTCAGCGTAGGTGCTCATCTGAGCTCTTCCACTGACCTGCTGTGTAACTCAGGCTTGTTTTCTCCTCTCTTTGGGTTTTCACTAACATAAGGGGATGATCTTAAAGGGCACTGCCAGTTTTGGCCTACCAATCTAAAAGCAATAGAGGGAATAAGGAGAAAGGAGGTGAAGACATAGTTCTTGGCGGGCCTGGGACCAAATGGGGGCCAAGAACAGGTATGGCCCCAGGAGACACAGAATTGTGGGAGGGAGGAGAACAGGGGCAGAAGGTGGGAGATACACAGACACTATGACACACAGAGACAGTGCTCTCTGACAGACTTGCAATCTCATACATTGACACGCTCCCACCCACACCCTGCACCTGATGCAGACACTCAGACACATTCCACAGGAGACAGCGGAAGAGGCTCTGCCTCCCCCATCAGATTCGTCCACCTCTGTGTTCTCTAGCTTCCTTGACTATACCCTGAGTCTTCAATGTACTTTGGACTTGAGGAGGAGGCAGCTGGGTTAGGAGCCTACTTCCTTCTGCCCATGGTGTTCCAGAAGTGTCCTTGACTCTTGCCCCAGTGCAACTGTTTTGAACCTCACAATTCCAGGTTTCTGAAGGTGGCCTACACCCCTCCCCCCCATGGCTTCTCCTGAGGGAATACAGGACTTCTCATCCTCTGAGGGTGGTAGGTAGGGGAGGATGTAGCTACTCCCATTGCTTCTTGATCTTCCTCATGGCCCGCGGGAGGAATCTGAGGCTCAGAGATATCTGGTAACTAACTGGAAGTCAGGCAGCAAAGGAGGGGACATGGAACAGACTAACCTCTGTTTATGGTGCTCTCAGCAGTAAAGATTAGAAGCCACACTGGCCTGGGGTGGGCCGTAAAAGGGGCATTCCTTTTTCTGGCCTGAGGGCTTCTTTTTCTAGAGTATCTTCATGGCAGGCTACCCTGCAATTGGATTCTGGGGCCCTTCCAGACTCCAAGCAGGTCCAAGTCACCTCCCAGGCCATGTCCTGGGAAACTCAAGCTCTGGAGGGACATTCCTCCCACGGAGTTCAGACAGGAGTGTTCATCCAGGGCCCAGTGGGGCATCACTGTGACCATGCTTCCTGGAGAGGGTTGCTCTGCAAACACTTCTTCTGGCACAGGCTACCTGAGGGGCTCACGTTCCAGCTGAGCACTGACTCTTCATCTGCCCCAAACTTGCTTCTCAGCAACACCATCTCCATCCACTCAAACCCAAATCTGAGCATCCGCCTAAACTCCTCCGTCCCTCTCACATCCACTCAGTTACCAAGTCCGGCCAGTGCCCACTCCTGACAGTTCTCAGTCCATCCCCATCTCTTCACATCCCTTACCCTTGAGTCATCATCTCTCATCTGAACTATGCAGCAGGCCCCTCTCTGCTCTCCATACCTTCCCCCACCCAGGTCGTCTTGCACACTGTAACCAAAGGAAAAATTCTAAAACACATTCCTTCTCCCTGAGTTCCCAGCACCTAGGTCAGGACCTGACATATTGTGAGCATTCTGTAAGCGCTGTGGAAGGAATGCTATCTTCCTAGCTCTTGCTTTAAAACCCCTCCAGGTAAAGGCTGAACTTCTTGACATGGATTGAAGGCCCTTTATAATCAGCTGCCTACCTACCTCTTTGACCTAATTATGAGTTCCTGAAAGTGGGCTTGTGTCTACTTTATCCCCATGACTAGCACAGGCCTTAGCACACAGTCAGCCTCAATAAATGCTCAGGGAATGAATGAACTAACGGAAAGCAAAATCTAATCAGGGTCATCAGTGCTACTAGCTAGGACTCCTATTTGTACAGAAGAAAGAGGGAGAGAAGCTTCCCGCTGGGATGGCCTGGAAGGCCTTGAAGAAGTTGGGAGGTGGTACCAGGGGACACAGGAGGAACCTGCCTCAGGTCCCTGCTAGGAGAGGAGCCTGCAGAGGCAGGTAGGGCTGAGTGTGAAAGCTCTGAATAGCAAGGAGGGAATTAAGACTTTATTCTATGGGTGTGGGGAGCTATGGAAGGTGTAAATGGGAAGAGAGGATGAAGATTGTGGCATGCAGCCCCTGTCAGTGAAAAGGAGGGGAGTGGAGACCTGAAAGGCTAGAAATCCTGGAAACCTGCACCCAGTTTTTTGGGAGAGGGGTGGAGAGGGGCGGTAGGAGCTCCTATGGGAAGGGATGTGGTGAAGGAGCGAGCCCAACTGTAGGAAGATGGGGCTTGTTGAGCGTGGCGGTGAGAGGAGGGATACCCAACCAGCTGTGGAGAGAGGGATCCTGGCTGTGGGAATGTGGGTTTGTTATGGGAGGGAGCTGTTCTAGAGAAAGGGAACCCTGTTTTACGGGAACTTGGAGGACCGCTGCTTGCGCCTGTCCCCCAGGCCCCGCCATGGGGAAGACCAACAGCAAGCTGGCCCCGGAGGTGCTGGAGGACCTGGTTCAGAACACCGAGTTCAGCGAGCAGGAGCTGAAGCAGTGGTACAAGGGCTTCCTGAAGGACTGCCCCAGCGGCATCCTCAACCTGGAGGAGTTCCAGCAGCTCTACATCAAGGTGGGCGGGCCGGGTGCGCGTGGGGGCGGGGCCGGGCACGGGGGTGGGGGGGGGGAGCCGAAGGGGCGGGGTGGGGCGGGGCCAGGTACCCCGGGGGCGGGCCGGAGAGAGGCCAGGCCATCGCGGCGCCCCAACTCCCTGCGTCCCCTCCTCAGTTCTTCCCCTACGGCGACGCCTCCAAGTTTGCTCAGCACGCTTTCCGCACCTTCGACAAGAACGGCGACGGCACCATCGACTTTCGGGAGTTCATCTGCGCCCTTTCTGTCACTTCCCGCGGCAGCTTCGAGCAGAAACTCAACTGGGCCTTTGAGATGTACGACCTGGACGGCGACGGGCGCATCACGCGCTTGGAGATGCTGGAGATCATCGAGGTGCGCTGGGCGGACGGAGAGGCGGGGGGGGGGGGGGGGGGGGGGGGGAGGGGGGGGTGCGGGGGTGGCGCGCCCCCTGTCTTCGCCGCCAGGCCCTTCTCTGCACCGCCCTCTCCAGCCAGCTCCTCGGGCCTCTGGAGCGTCCTCGCTGCACCCACCTCCCCCCCCTACCCCCCACCCCCGACCCCGCTTCCTAGGCCACCTAGCATGGGTTGGGAGCGTGGTGTTGGACAGGCCTTGTGCTAAGTCCTTTACCCAACAACCCTGGAGGGCAGGTACTGTCAGAAACCCCATTTTACAGATGAGGAAACGTAGCTAATGGTGGTTCATGATTCAAATCCAGGGAGTCTGACCCCAGAGCCTAAGTTCTTTTAGCTCCTTGTTCTCTCAACAAATGCGTGTTGAATGCCTGTCCTGTGCCAGGCGCTGTTCAGAGTTCCTGCTTTCATGGGAAGCAAGGAGACTGTAGTTAGGAGACTTCACAGCAGCCCAGTCAGGATCTGATGGAAGTGACAGCCATGGAGGGTCAGTAGAAGTGGTTGGATATGGGATTTATTGGGATTGATTGCAAAATTAGAGGGGACGAGATTCCCTGAAGGATTGGACGTGGGTATGAGAGAAGGAGAGTCAAGAATAGTGTCAAGGTTTTTGAACAACTCGAAGAATGAATTTGCTATTTCCTGAGACAGGAAATGAATGCCTGGGGAGGAGCAGGTGGAAAGTGAAGAGTTGGGTTTTAGACATGTTAGTGTGAGATGCTCATTAAATATCCAGTCTTAACAACCATACATCACTTCACCTTCCAGCATCCTCCCCATTTCCCAGTGTTCTCCCTGCCCACTCCCAAACCCCCTTCACTCACCCCCAATCCTCCTGCCCCCTGTGCCCCACCAGGCTATCTACAAGATGGTGGGCACCGTGATCATGATGCGCATGAACCAGGATGGGCTCACGCCCCAGCAGCGTGTGGACAAGATCTTCAAGAAGATGGACCAGGATAAGGATGACCAGATTACTCTGGAGGAGTTCAAAGAGGCAGCCAAGAGTGACCCATCCATTGTGCTGCTGCTGCAGTGTGACATGCAGAAGTAGAGAGCAAAGGCTGGTGAGGGGCTGGGCCCTGGCCAGGAGGAGCGTGGCCACCTCCCAACCCCATGACCTCTCTGGCTGGCCCTTCCCTAGGGGGAGGGGTACTCCAGCCTCATTCTCTGGCCCACCCACCCCTCTGCCCAAGCCCTTGCTCCCCTCAATCAAGATCTTTGAGGGAACACTTCACCCTGGAAAAGAGAGATCCTCAGGTATCCTGTGGTCTAGACCCACCCCCAGTCTTGGCCCAGAACTAACATCCACTGGGCAAAGGGGAGTTAGCTTTTGCCCCTATAGGCAGGGTTAAGGAGGGAGGCTGGGGTTCTGCTTCGAAAGTCCGTTCTTCCTGGGGTTATATTGTATAAGATGTGGTTCCACACACCCCAGTTAAAGGGCCAAATTGGGTCTGTCCTTTATTAAGGACCCAGGTCCCTTACAGGTGGTCTCTGCCCTGTTCCCTCAACTCTCCCTGGCTCTTTTGGCTCCTGTCTTTGAAGCGTTCATTCAGTCCTTTCTTCAGCTAACAGTCATTGAGCCCCTGTTCAGTGTCAGGCACCTCTAGGTGCTAAGGATATGGTAGTCTACAGGACACATTCTGTGCCCTCCGGAAGCTCACACAGGGAGGCAGGCTTCCAGTGGTCAGAGACGTTGAACACAGCTGAGCACAGGGTGGGTAAGGCTGGTTAGTTTGAGAGGAACTATTAAATCTTTCCACTCCGTTCTATGCAGAGCTGCAGGAGGATAAATGAAGTGTTTGGAAGTCTAAGAACCATGTAAGTGGAAGTTTTAAGAAAAATTGAAATTTATGCAATACCTAATTTTTTTTAGTACCCTTAAAAGGAGCTAAAGTAATTTTATTAGTTTAGGGTATTAAAACATACTCTATATTACTTGATTTCTTATAAAATAATAAAATGAATACAGAAATGCTAATTTTCATGGGGAAAAAGAGCTGAGAGAAAAAAAAGAGGGAAACACCACCAAACTCACCAGAAAACACTTTTTCTTATCAAGCTAAATCCTGAGCTGTTGCCATCAGCAGCTTCTACTGTTTCCTTTTTACTGATCCTTTTCAATTCCGTGAGCAACTCTGTTAGTCTGGTTAGGTGCTGTCTTCAGAAACACAAAAACAAGGTTCGCTGAGAGTGCGACTGTGTATTTCCCACATCTTGGTAGTTCCTTTCTGGATTTGATCTAGTTCCAAGGATGGGCTTGTTCTTTCACTGTTACAGAAGTAGAAGGAGCTAGAAGAAGAGCCCATCTGGCCAGTGTTTAGGTGCCAGGCTGCATTTATGGACCAAATGCCTAAAAATGTGCTGGGCACGCTCCATTTGAAAAGCTTTTTCTAACTCCAAATCCTAAATCGGGCAGGTAATCGTCATCCAAGTGCACTGGCTTTGCTTCCCAATGTCTGCTTTCCGATTTTGGATCCATGAGCTATACAGCTGCATGCTTTGACTGCTAGACAGTTCATCTTGCTTCTTTAAGTCTTTCCCTTTACTTTCTCTTATACTTGTGATCAGAAGTTAGCTTTCATGTGCAGTGACAGTTGACTTCCTCTTGAACTGCTGGTGAAAACAGTCTAGTGCACAGGTGCTGTCAGCCCAGGGTGGGAACAGGGAATGGTTGCTGAGTTGGGGCTGCGGATTGTACCTGCAGGGAAGCAATGGAGCTTGTCTTTTACTTCTGAGTGTTCACCTGTCCTCTCTCTCTGCAGGATGTCCTCTCATCTTGGGGATGTGGACCTTTGGTCCAAAACTCTACTGGGCCTTCCTTCTTGCTGCTCTTGGAGGTAGCGAGGCCATTGGATTGCCACCTCTTTCTATCCTGCCTATGACCTGCCTGTTACCAAGGCTAGGGAACTCACATCCTCAGGCAGTAACCAGTAGGCTTTTATCCAGTAACGCCTCAAAGGATGTTCCATTGCTCTCAGGAGCTGGCCATGAGGTGTATCTTGTGCTGTCAGTCGGCACCCCAGATACTCAATAGCCTGGCTCAGCTGACACTTCCAATGGAAGGCTTTTTACAAAGTGGGGTTCCCATCCCCCAAACGTTGAATCTAACTCAACTCCCAATCACACAGAACTTCATGGCTTTCAAAGGCTTGCCATCCACCCCATCTTATTCTACGCTCACAGCCTAGGGAAATGGGGATTTCATTTCCCATTTCCTTTCTCCGGACTTGGAGGCCGAGGCACAGAGAAGGGGAGTCTCATGTGCAAAGGCACAGAGTCAGGAGGTGGCACAGTGCCAAGACTTGAACCCAAGACTCTAAGCAGGTTCTTCCCTTCAGAGTCTCTCCCCTACTCATTTATTTGACTCTGAGTTGCACAGAGGTTGGCTGGGGGACAAGCTAAGTTAGTTTGGTCTTTTACAAGCTTCCTGCTAAGAAGTTCCTAAAGCTGTGGTCTTCCAAAAAGAAATAGGAGCTGGGGTGAAGTCCCCACATTTTCGAGCATTTTGTTTTCTGTTCTGGGAAGCCCTGCCTACAAATCAGTGCTGTCCTAGGAGGCCTCTGACTCGGAACCCCGGAAGCGTCTTGCACTGTCTCTACCATTAACTTCCTCCCTAAGAGAACTGCTTCTGTGTTTTCCCAGCTGGTAGGCAAGTCCTACCTGTGAGGGCGTGTTTGATCACTCCAAGCTTTTGGACACACATCCCTGGCTGATATTTGCTGGTGAGGCCAAAGACCCAGCAGTGCCGAATACATAATGCCAGGCCAGGGACCGGCATTGCTAATGGGAGGAGCCATAGACAGGCCAGGCCTGGCTCCCACATACTCCTGATGTCCCAAGGACACTGCCTGGGAGCTCCGGTGGTAGAGCACTGGCCCTGCAGTGAGAAGAGAGGCAGTCCTCCCATCTCTGCCCCAGCTGAGAGGGACTTGTCACAGAGCACAAGGTTAGCAGAGATGGAAGTACGACTCACATAGACTCAAAAATATACAGACAGTTAAGACGTTGATATATCCAGACTCTCCTTTGAAGTTCTGTATCTTCTTGCAGCAACTCTGAATCGCACGATTCCAAATCTCTCTTCTAACTGTATTCTGTCCTCATTCAATCTTTAGTCCAACTGATGAGCTCCTTCTTATCTCTAAAAATCATCAACAAGGGCTACTTCAGATGGCCGCTGCAGTCCTTTGAGCTATCGTCAGGATTGCATAACCGACCTTAAATCAAACATTAAGGAAAAGGAAGCGCATAAGCAAAGGCACTTTATCTTTTCCTGACAATGGCAGAGTCCCTAGAGGAGAAATGGATTTTGAGAGAGAGAGGGAGAGAGAGAGAGAGAGAGAGAGAGAGAAAGAGAGAGGAGAGAGAGAGAGAGAGAGAGAGAGAGAGAGAGAGAGAGGAGGGGAGAATACCTGGGGTTTTTGGCAAGGTAGTAAGCTGACACTGTAAATTTTTACACAAAAATTTACTAAAGCAGCAAATATTTCCTGAAGACCCACCCTGGGTGAGGCTTTGTGCTGGCTTTAGAGAGCACTGTGGGGGCAAGAATATATTTTCTACATATTTTATTCATCAGTTTTGAAAAAAATTCAAATCCTGCAATTGAAAAGTCTCAGAAAAACATGGGATTTTTCTCTCTGAGATTTTCAGGGTTTTCTTTTCCCTTTGCCAGAGTGTGGGGGCAGGACCAGGCCTCTCAGGGTATCTGGCCCTTCCTACTTGGCGGAGGCTCTGGGAGTGTTGAGGCCTGGGGCAGGAGGGGGGATGGGTGGCACAGGGGTGCTCCCAACTCATTCACCACTCTGGCCCTGTCCCCTGTGGATGTGCTGCTCCTGGCTGTGCCCACAGTGACTGTCCTCACTGTTCCACCCTGTGCTGTGGTGTGTGTGTGCGTTCTCACTGACAGTGAATAAAAGGTGTGACTGTGCCGAGGGTTCCTGCTCTTCTCTAAGCTGGGAGAGGGCTGGAGTGAGGGGCAAGGTGGGGGGCTCACACCGTGGGAGCACCTCAGCAACGCCTTAGGACAGAGGTCCTTATTCTAGCAAGGACTCTGGTTACATGAAACAGAGACCCACTTGACAGTTCAAAGAAAGGAGTGAGCAGATTACAAGGGACCCTAAAGGTGGAAAATCAAGAACGACTGGGCCTTCAGGAACTAGAACTAAGAATGGGCCTCTCTCTTTTCTCTGGGCCTCACAGGCTCTTATCCCCTTGGCAATATTTGCATCTTTTCCTGGGTTTCTCTCCAGACTTCCTGGGTTCCCCTGCACCAAGTGGCTGCATCCTAACTCTGTATCAAGACTCACCAGCGATGACAATGCCCCTCGTGTCTCTTAGCTCCAGTTCCAAAGCAAAATAATCTGATTGGTTCAGCTCAGCTTTGGGTGGGACCCCTTGGTCCAATCATCTATGGCCAGACCAGGTGCTGATATGCGGGGTCTTCAGGCAGAGCAGTTCCCCCAGAAGGAAGCTAGTGGCAGCAGAGAGTGGGGCTCGGCTTCTCCAGGGTTACAATGGCCCATGCGGTGCACTATGTACTAATTAGGGAAAGGGATCCCCTCTGAGTGGAAGCGTCCCTGTAAGTATGCAGCCAGACCATGGTGGCACCTTCGGGCTAATTAGGAAAATACACCCCTTCTTCTCAACAAACACAGCCTTGTCATGCCATATGCACAGCTTGACAAGTGGAGTGTGGTCAGAGGTTGAGTAGAGCATAATTTGTTTGTTATACCATTCACAGGAGCCCCGCCCAAAGCCCCGAGACCCCCTACACTGACCAAATATGGAAAGGATTGGGGATGGGAGCTGGTGGTGGAATGTTCCTCTCAGAAGACCCCTCAGTAGTCAGAGAGGCACTGCCCCCTGCCTGGGGTTGGGGACAGTGGCAGCTGCTGGTGCCTGCTTCCTTCTGAAACGCTCAATTGCTCTCACAAGGGCTTTCTCAAGGACGCGTGGAGGGGGCCAGCTGCCTTGGCAGGAAGCAATTAGGACGGAGGAAGGAGGCTGACCTGGCCTCAGGGCAACCATGAACCTAAGGAGGTGACTCAGAAGTCTGAGAGCTGGGGGCTGCCATTCCTGGCTGAAGCCACACTGGGGGGATGGGGAGTCCTGCCTCCTTCCTGTCTTGGAGTGCATAGGCCCTGGATTACCATCTCCTTAAAACTTCCCCCAAGCCCTCATCATCTCTAGCCCAGGTGAGTCCATCTGCTCTCAGGCTTGCTCTCTGCACCATCTACCTGCCCCAGAGCAGTCCCCCTAAAGCAGTGATGGCGAACCTTTTGAGCTCGGCGTGTCAGCATTTTGAAAAACCCTAACTTAACTCTGGTGCTGTGTCACATATAGAAATTTTTTGATCTTTGCAACCATAGTAAAACAAAGACTTATATTTTTGATATTTATTTTATATATTTAAATGCCATTTAACAAGGAAAAATCAACCAAAAATATGAGTTTCTGTGTCACCTCTGACACGCGTGTCATAGGTTCGCCATTACTGCCTAAAGCATAAATCTGACCATGTCAACTCTTCAGAAGTCTCCCCCCCGCCCCGCCCTCAGTATCAACCTCCCCCAAGGCCTTGCAGGATCTTTCGCCTGCTGACTTCAAAAGCCTGTTCTTCCTCCCCCTCCCCTTCCTGCACCCTGCATTTGAGACACCCCTAATTGCCCCCCATTTCCCTAAGGGATCTCTTAGGCTTCTGTGCCTGTACACAAGCCATTGTCCCTCTCCCGTCTCAATGATCTCCTCTGTGGAGCCCTCCCAAACTTCAAACTGTTGGCTCCTTGAGTGTACACAGTTCATCATGCGATTCCCTGTCAGCTGAGCTGGGCAAATGTGTAAAGGAGCCAGGGCTAGTTGAGGCTTTGGTTTGCAAATAAACAAAATCAAACAAGCACAAGCAAAAAGAGAGGCTTAGTGGCTCATGTAATTGGGAAGTTCAGGCTCTGCTGGATCCAGAGGCTCAACGTTGCACCTTCTCTCCCTACCTGCTTCTGCCTTTTCCTCTCTGTGACCTCATTGTCTTCCCCAGGGGGGCATCCCCCCTGATCTTTCACCTGCCTCAGAGAAAGGAGGGTTCCCAGATCACATTGCCCCAGAGAAGAAAGAGCCCAATCTCCAAGCATCCAAATATAAGAGTATGGCAGAGTGACCCAGCTGGGCCACATGCTCATCCTTGGTTCAATCACTGTGTCCAAGAAAATAGGGCTCGACAGTTGGTCAGACTTGGGCCACATGCCTATTCCTATGACCAGGGAGGCAGGGAGGCAGGGCCAGTTACTAGAAGAAGAAGGTGGGAAAGGTTGCTAGTAAAAAAATAAAATAAAAACAGCGCCCAGCTGGTGCAGCTCAGCAGTTGAGCATCCACCCAGGAACCAAGATGTCACCTGTTCGATTCCTGGTCAGGGCACATGCCTGGATTGCGGGCTTGATCCCCAGTAGGGGGCATGCAGGAAGCAACAGAATGTCTCTATCTCTCCATCCCTCTCCCTTCCCCTCTCTCTAAAAACCAATAAAAACATATTTAAAAAACAAACAAACAAAACAATAGCCACCAACTTTTCAGGGAGGCATTAGTTGAAGTGATGTGGAGAATATCATGGAAATTTAGAGATGGGCACGTTAGCCAGAGCCTCAACTGGGGCTTGAGAAACTGTCAGGATCAGAGGTAGCTCCCTCTCAGGGCAGCATGGTTCCTCTTTCGTAGGGTCTCGACTCCCTTCTGCACATCATCTTCCATCTTTACCTGCTGATCGGCTCATTCTGCTCACAGCTCACTAAGGCTCATCCAGGTCTCTTGGAAGCCAACTGCATTTCACGGCATCCTCAGCTTCCACCCTTGCGGTTGACTTTCCAGTCCCTGTTCCCCAATTCCAAATTCTTGAAAAAGAGGAATCTGGCCCAGATCAACTTTTCAAAGTTCACTGGACAGCATGGGGATGGCTCACCTTTGGGTCAGGTGCTCACTCCCACCCAAGTAACCACCTATTCAGTGATGGCGAACCTTCTGAACTCGGCGTGTCAGCATTTTGAAAAACCCTAACTTAACTCTGGTGCCGTGTCACATATAGAAATTTTTTGATATTTGCAACCATAGTAAAACAAAGACATATTTTTGATATTTATTTTGTATATTTAAATGTCATTTAACAAGGAAAAATCAACCAAAAAGATGAGTTTCTGTGTCACCTCTGACACGCATGTCATAGGTTCGCCGTCACTGACCTATATGATCTTCTAAGTGATTTCTTTCTCCTCCTCCTCCTCCTCCTCCTCCTCCTTCATGAGGCACCTGAGAATAATTGACCCCTTCCTAGAGTTTCATTATTTATTGTTGTGTAACAAGCCACCCCATAACTTAGTGCTTAACACAACAACACTTTATTTTTTTTATGACTCTGTGGGTTGGCTAGGCTCAGCTGGGAGGTTTTCCTGCTTCGTGGCTGGGTCACTCATCCAGCAGCATCTCGCTGGAGCTGAGCTGGAGCTGAAACAGCTTAGACGGCCCACTCATATGTCTGGCAACTGATGCTGACAGTCTCGGGGGAAACTACTGTTCTCCACTGGCTACTTATCCTCCAGGGCCGCTCGGCCTCAGCCTGTGGACCTTCCGGCAGGACATCCAGACTTCTTTACCTAAGCTGGCTCCCAAGAGGGCAAAAATGGAATCTGCAAGGCCTCTGAAGGCTTAAGCTTGGGAACTGTATAACTTCCCTTCTACCGAATAATATTAGTCCACTCAGATTCAACCCCACCGCTGGATGGGAGAAATGTCAGTCACATTGCCAAAGGGCAGGCAGGATGGGAGAGAGTTTGGGCTCATCTATGGAAACAATCCACCAAGCCTTGAGAAGGGCAAGTGAAAACATACTTCCCCAATCCTAAAACGTTGTATTGTCATTATTTCCCCTTTCCGCCCACACAAGGTTTGATT
Source organism: Myotis myotis (assembly GCF_014108235.1). NCBI lineage: Eukaryota > Metazoa > Chordata > Mammalia > Chiroptera > Vespertilionidae > Myotis > Myotis myotis. The sequence continues at coordinate 25,273,812 of NW_023416324.1, read as the reverse complement.
AGTTCCTCCCAGGAAGGCAGAGTCTGTCCAGGTCCCTCCATTCTGTACCCTGTCCTAGGCAGACACCCTGCAGGCCAAGCCAGTATTTTTTCCTGCTGTTTCCACCCACCTGTGCGCACTCTAGGCTCGCCATGAGACTCCAGGGTGGTGGTTCAGGCGTCTTTGATTCCAGCGCTCTCTTCCACCCACCCTCCATCCAGCCACTTCATAGCCCTTACTACTCAACCCAAGCTTGGTAGGTGGGGCCTGGGAGTGCGCGCCCCCTGCTGGCTCTTGAGGGACCAGCAAGAACTCGGGTCTGGAGGGAGAATCCCTGGGAGTCTCTCAGATCTGGCCCCCCACCCCCCGCCCCCCGCACGCAGAGAGCCTGGTTCCGACGCGGACAAGGGCCCTTCTGCGCGGGTGGGGAAGAGCTGCGGGGCCGGAAGCGGCTCCCGCTGGTGGACGGAGCTGTGCATCCACTACCCACCCCCCCGCCCCCCCCTCCGAGGAATGGACTAGGGTTCGAGGGAAGGGGACGCCGCTCAGGGGCCCCCCGGGTCCTTGCAACGGAGGGGGAAACAAGGTTAGCTTGGGGGCGGGGGACAGCTACCTTTTCATTCTTTCTCTGGGATTCATCATCCTGGGAAATAAGTTGCCAGCCCCCCCGCCCCCGCCCCCCTCCTCCATCCCAAATCCACAAGCCCAGCTTCAGGCCCCCTTCACCTGAGAGCCGGAGAGGCCAGCCCCCCGCCCGCACCCCATTCGCTTCGGGAGTGGGGCGGTCAGGGAGGAGGGCCCAGCTACCCTCCGATGCACACACACAGACAGCAGCCACGCGCGGGCCACCGAGAGGGCGAGGTTGGCACCCCCGCCCCCACCCCGCCCTCCCGCGGGCTCGCACGCCCACAGTCCCCGCCGCTGCCCGCTCCCTTCTCGCGCCCGGGACGCGCCTCGCTCCCGCAGCTCAGCCCCGCGAGCTCCGCGTCTGCGCCGCCCGCCCGGGCCCGGCTGGGTCACAGCCGGAGATGGAAGCCGGGGAGCCCCGGGAGCCGCGCGAGCCCGGGCTGGGGGCAGAGACCGCCGCGGCCACGGCCATGCGCTGGGAGGAAGCCAACACTTTCTGCGGCAACCTCACGCCCAAGAAGACACCCAAATCGGTAAACACGGGGCGCGGGTGTTCGGGGAGGGGAGGGGGAAGGCCCCGGGGAGGGGTCGAAGGCCGCCTGGAGAGGGACCCGTGGCGCCGCTCCGGAGGGAACACCACCCCTTAGCACCGGAGTGCGCCCGGCAGCTGGCGCGGGCTCGGGGTTATTTTGGGAGCTCTGCCCCGTGTTTCTTCCCGGGCTCGGGTTCCCCGCCAGGATCCCCCTCCCCCATGCCGCTAGGGCCCAGCTCCGGCCCCGAGGCCAGCCCCTCCCGGTGCGGCTGCCTGGGGCGCACGGGCAGCACTGGTGGCCAAGCCGGTCCGTGAAGCCCGCGGAAGCGACCGGACCCCAGAAACCAGACTCTGGAAACCCGGCTCCTCCTTGCTGTGCGCCCCGGTTTCTGCCATCCGGGTACTGGGCTTCGTACTCGAGCCTATGCATTTGGGGGTCTGGCTCAGGGCCATGCGCCCTGGGCTGGGGCGCCGTGTTCCCCGCGCCCTGAGAGTGCGCTGGGGGCTCTGCGCCCCTGGCCCTGGGCTTCCGACGCTGGACTCTGCACCTCGGCTCCCTGCGCAGTGGGCGTTAACGGCCCTGCTACCTCCATGGTGGTCTCAGCCCTGCAGGACGCACCGAGAAGAGAGAGGTCCTCTTGCAATCCCACAAGTTCTTGATGCCCTGGTTGCCCCTGGGCCTTGCTAATTCCCGATTATCAGACATCGGTGCTGGCGGAGGGGACTGAGAACAGAGGCTGGCTCAGAGCATCCTCCAAAAAAGAGCTCCAGCCTGACCTTAGTGTGTCCTGCTACTTCCTTCCAAAGACCCTACCCCAGGAGGCCCACCTGTCAACAGTCATTTCTGCAGCAACAGGGGGACTGAGGTGAGTTAGGCTGACCCTGCCTCAGGCCTCACACTGCCCTGAGGGGGAGCCCCTGCAGGTGGTGAGTGCTCAGGTGAAAGGCCCTACCAGTGCAGGGGGTGCAGAGAGGCGTAGCTGCCCACTAAGGGAGGCTCTGTAGAGGTGGCCTTTGCGCTCATCTTAAAGTGGTTTTGCCATGCAGAGAGAAACAGGGTGGGCAGAAGGCATGCAGATGGCCACTGAGGGGGAGAAGGCAGGATCTTTGGGAGAAGAGTTGGAGGAATGCCAGAGGCCCATGGAGGGCCTTGAGTACCATGTTAAGGAGCCGGGACATTATTCGGTGAAGTTAGGGGTTTTATTTATTTATTAATATAATTTAAGTTGATTTCAGAGAGGAAGGGAGAGGGAGCAATATATCAAAACATCAATGATGAGAAAGAATCATTGATCAGCTGCCTCCTGCACGCCCCACACTGGCAATCGTGTCTGTAACCAGGCATGTGCCCTGACCAGGAATTGAACCATGACCTCCTGGTTCATAGGTTGACTCTCAACCACTGAACCATGCCAGCTGGGTGAGGTTAGGGCTTTTAAAACTAGGTTCCATGGAGCCCCTTGAATCCAATTAATTTTTTTCTTCTTCAAAGTATGTTTTAAACTGTTAAAAATGTATAATAAAATTCAACTCACTCAAATGTGTTATGTGGATGTTTTTGTGCACCTTGGAGACTACCAACATATTAATTTATGCTGCGGATTGATTTTTTTTTTTAAGCAAACCACAGAATAAAGTTTTTCCTGTCATCTGTTTAATAGAAGAGTATCTTGAGATTGCTGACAATTATTGCTGAGTCTCTTGAGGCTTGTAGTTTAAAACAAAACAAGGCATTTGCAACCACTTACTGGTGTGAATCAGGGCTTTCTCAATACTGCAAAAACCAGCCAACGCAGAAACAAATTGACTAGATGATGCAGCTGAAGTCTGCACTGGCATCCTAACTTCCAGTTTCGAATTTGTCATCACCCAGACAACTGTGTTGTCGTCATTGGTTGACATTATAATAACTACTTTATGTACATGTAATGTATTTGAATTTGTACAATAAATGTATACCAATACGATGTAATATCTGGTTTACATACTGGGGTTTCCCCCAAGAGTTCATTTGAATAAAAGATCAACCTACTTTTTCAAAAACCATGAAAACCAGCCCTGGACGGTTTGAGTGAGTGGACAGACTGCGAGCCGGCAGACTGAAGGGTGCCAGGTTCGATTTTGGTCAAGGGCACATGCCCTGGTTGCGGGTTCGATCCCCAGTGAGGGCGTGCAGAAAAGAGCCAATCAGTGATTCTCTCATCATTGATGTTTCTCTCTCTCCCTCTCTCCCTTTCCCTTCCTCTCTGAAATCAATAAAAATATATTTAAAAAACCTCACAAGCATGCATGAAACTATTATGGAATTATGCCTGGTTTTTCAGCAAGGGATTGATTTGGTTCCATTTTCATTTTAGAAAGATCACCCTGGGCAGTGGTGAATAGATTGAAGGGGGTGCATCTGGCAGCAGGCATACCAGTAAGGAGGCTGGTTCCTGTCCGAAGAGCAAGCTGTCATGGTCTGGGGATGGAGAGAAAGGGATGGACGTTGGGGATTAGGGTGGTGAGTGGAGCTCACCAACTTATTTCCTCCCCAAGCTCCAAGGAACCAGGGAACTCAGGCCCAGCTGTCAGTCATGACCTCTCTGTCAGCCTCTGACCCTCACAAGGTGCCTGGTGGCTTCCTGGCCCCTACTCCTTCCTGCCATAGCCTCTACTCCCACAAGCTATATTGGGGGCTTTAGGCCTCATGCGCCCCATCAAGGCCTGTCCTGGGCTTTTTCTCATTCCCAAGAGCCTGAGTGAAGTTTTTAAGCCCTGAGATCCTTAGGAGACTCTCACCTCATGGGGTCAGAGGACTTCCTCATTGCACACCTATCTGTCTCTCTCCTCCAGCAGCCCTGCTCCTTCTAAGTCCGTCTAGAAATAACAGCTTTTGGCCATGTTCCTATCTTGGTCCCAACAGGCAGAATTATATCAGCCAAAATGAGAGCTCCTCAGACAGGCTGAATGGCGTTGAGCTGCTCTCCATTATCCCCCCACCCCTCCTCCACCCCACCCCCAAGCCAGCAGCGGGACACCAGCCTGGCCCCAAGCCCTGGTGGAAGGCAGAGAGAGCTGGCAGGACCCTGGCTCCCTGGAGGCCAGTGCTCTCAGGCTGAGTTCTGGTCTAGGGTAAGGGTCTTTCTAACCCACCCAATCTGGAATCTGGACTTCTTTCTGACTTCTGGAGGGTCACCTGACAACACATGACAGGGTGGCCCCCCTCTGCAGCTAGGTCCAGGAGGGTCTCTGAGTGCTTGCTCCTCCCCAGCTCTGGCCAACTCCTTTCACCCGTTCCTTCAACTCCACCTGGAGCCCTCATCTCTGCCAGCTGGGATCCATATTTCCTGCAGCAGCTCCTGCCCACTTGGCCCTTAGGCTCCATGTGACTTGCACAGCGTCAGAGCAGGCTGAGTGGGGAGGCAGGGTCCTGCCCTTGGAACCTCCATTCTGAGAGCAAAGAGAGCCCTGTCCTTAGAATCCTCACTGGGAGAGCCCTGTGCTCCTCATCATTTCTTCCAAATCTGGAAAGGAAAGTGCTGTGTGTGGGGCGTGTCCCAGGGAAGTGGCTGAAGTAGCAGGGGTTGGGGTCTTCTGGGAGTTATTGTGGAGGGGCCTATGGGGGAGTGCTGCTGTGTGGACAGAGGCCAGAGACTTGGGGTCTTATCCCGGCTCTGCGTTGACTTGACTGTGTGACCTAGAGTAAATTTCTGTCCCTCTCTGAGCCTCTTCTCCGATATATATATATATATTTAAAATATATTTTTATTGATTTCAAAGAGGAAGGGAGAGGGAGAGAGAGAGATAGAAACATCAATGATGAGAGAGAATCATTGATCGGCTGCCTCCTGCACACCCCCCACTGGGGATCGAGCCCACAACCCGGGCATGTGCCCTTGACCGAAATCGAACCCGGGACCCTTCAGTCCCCAGGCCGATGCTCTGTCCACTGAACCAAGCCAGCTAGGGCTCTTTCCCCATATTTAAAAGAAAAAAGGCAGCTGGGATAGTTTTCTTGCAATTGCTCAAAATGGGATGGGATGGGGTCTGGGCAGGTCAGCCAGAGGGGACCCAGAACATGGCAGTCTGGCAGGGACTATGGGACAGAAAGTGAAGAGTGAGACCTTGGCCGGCTGCCTGGACTGGAGTGGCTGGCTTGGGAACCTGCCTGAAGGGGCTGGGAGGGCAGCTGATTCTCTGTCCTTGAAGGGATGATGGGCCCTGTCCCCGGGACAGTAAGCCACCAGGCTCCCTGGGTTTATGAGAGTGGGTCTCTCAACTCCCTCCACCCCACTCTTACCATCCCTGGCCATCCCGCTATCACTTTTTCCCTCTAGGTCAACGGTCTGGAACCTTTCTTCTGCCAGGGGCCATTTGGATATTTATAACATCATTCAAGGGCCATACACAATTACCAACTTGAAAATTAGCCTGCTAAATTTGATCAAACATTTCATTAACCCACCCCTAATGCCTTGGCAGGACCAGACCAAATGATTTTGCAGGCCGGACATCCCCCACTCCTGTTCTAGGTCTTTTAACTTTATCTTCTAGGTCTTTTAACTTTACCTTCTTTCCTTGAAGGCTCTCAGTTGCTAAGGGGGTTGGGTGGTACACAGGCCAAGGACACATAGATATTAAGTGTACCGGTTAATAATGCGGATTTTTTTCAATAGATGGAGGTACACATATGTTGATATATATGCGACTTGATATGTATGCTATTTTGTTGTATTGACAACAAGCTTCAAAACTTCGTATGTCAAATTTGCTGAAGGTGTAACATTATAGATATTTTTACGCTTAAAAAAAGAGCATTTGTGGGAAGTTTTAATTCATTACTTTATTTTGAAGAAAAGTGCTGCTGAAAGTTATCGTATACTTCGGGAAGCTTAAGGTGAACATGCTCCATCTCAAGATACTTGTGAATGCTGGTTCAAACGCTTTAAAAGCGATGATTTTGATGTGAAAGACAAAGAACGTCCAGGTCAACCGAAAAGGTTTGAAGACCAACAATTACAAGCATTATTGGATGAAGATGTGTGTCAAACGCAAAAGCAGCTTGCAGAAAGATTAAACGTTGCTCAGCAAACAATTTCTGATCGTTTACAAGCAATGGGAAAGATTTTAAAGGGAGGAAAATGGGTGCCACTTCAACTGAACGAAAGACAAATGGAAAACCGAAAAGTCATCAGTAAAATGTTGCTTCAACGGCACGAAAGAAAGTCTTTTTTGCATCGAATTGTGACTGGCGATGAAAGTGGATTTATTTTGAGAATCCCAAACACACAAAAGCGTGGGTTGATCCAGGTCAACCAACAACATGGACTGCAGGCCAAATCGCTTTGGAAAGAAGACAATGCTCTGCGTTTGGTGGGATCAGGAAGGTGTGGTGTATTATGAGCTTCTAAAACCAGGTGAAACCGTTAATACTGATCACTTCGACAACAAATAATCAATTTGAACCACGCTTTGATCGTAAAACCACCAGAATGGGCCAGAAGACACAGCAAAGTAATTTTGCTTCATGATAACGCACCATCACACACTTCAAAACCAGTTAAAGACATGTTAAGAGATCTTGCCTGGGAAGTATTAACCCACCCGCCGTATTCACCAGACCTTGCTCCTTCAGATTGCCACTTGTTCCGATCGATGGCACATGCACTTTCTGCGCAGCACTTCAAAACGTACGAAGAAGTGGAAAATTGGGTCTCTGAATGATTTGCCTCAAAACAAGAAAAGTTCTATTGGGACGGTATCCACAGATTACCTGAAAGATGGGGGAAATGTGTAGCTAGCGATGGACATTACTTTGAATAAAGCACTTCTGATGTTTCTCTTGAAGTTGTCGTGTTTTCTTTTATTACAAAATCCACACTATTAACCGGTGCACCTCGCACACTGTGGTGGCCAGCACCCGGAGAGTACTGGAGCCGAGCCCCAGAGGAGAGGCGCCTGTCCTGCACTGCCCTGGGCTGGCCTGCTGGTTGGAGTAAAAGTCAAATGCAAACTGAGGCCTACCTCACGAGCTTGGGGAGCTCGGTGGTCTTCCATTCCTATTCTGAGGTCTTAAAGCCTCATTAGCCACTCACCAATCATAACTACTTAAATATAAATTGATTAAAATAAAATACAATAAAAAATTCAGGCCCAGCCCTAGCTGGTTTGGCTCAGTGGTCGAGCATTGGCATAGGGGCTGAAGGGTCCCAGGTTCAATTCCAGTCAAGGGCACATGCCTGGGTTGTGGGCTCAATCCCCAGTAGGGGTTGTGCAGGAGGCAGCCGGTCAATGATTCTCTCTCATCATTGATGTTTCTATCTCTCTCTCCCTCTCCCTTCCTCTCTGAAATTAATAAAAAATATATATTAAAAAAAAATTCAAGCCCAGCCGGCGTGGCTCAGTGGTTGAACATCGACCTATAAACCAGGAGGTCCCGGTTTGATTCCTGGTCAGGGCACATTGCCGGGGTTGTGGGCTTGATCCCCACTGTGGGACATGCAGGAGGCAGCCGGTCAATGCTTCTCTGTCATCATTGATGTTTCTGTTTCTCTCTCTCCCTTCATCTCTGAAATCAATAAAAATATATTTTTAAGAATTCATCCCTTTGTAATACTTTAAGCAATAAAAAAAAAGAAAGAAAGAAAAAATAAAAATTCAGTTTCTCAGTCTCACTAGCCACATTTCAAGTTACTCCAGCGGTTCTCAACCTGTGGGTCGCGACCCCTTTGGTGGTCAAACGACCCTTTCACAGGGGTCGCCTGAGACCATCCTGCATATCAGATATTTACATTATGATTCATAACAGTAGCAACATTACAGTTATGAAGTAGCAATGAAAATAATTTTATGGTTGGGTCACAACATGAGGAACTGTATTTAAAGGGCCAGAGGTGGAGAACCACTGAGTTACTCCATAGCCACATGGACAGCTCTGGACATTTCTATTTTCACAGAATGTTCTATTGGACAGTGCTCTTCTGAAGGACAGCACGAATTTCTGCCTTGGGGAGAGGTCATCAGCTCCATGGGGGCGGGGGTCACACCTGTCTTGTTTCTTGCCATGTCCCCAGCACAGTGCCTGTCACATGGTAATCACTCAATGCTGTCAACTGACTGGAGCCCAGGCTTGACTCCAGAGAGAAGCAGCGGGGCCAGTGTGTGACCCACAGGGCTAGGCAGGAGCAGGCCAGAAAGCAAGGCCCCTTTATTTATTTTTAATTTTTAAAAATATAAATTTTTTTTATTGATTTCAGAGAGGAAGGGAGAGATAGAAATGATGAAAGAGAAACATTGATCGGCTGCCTCCTGCATGCCCCCTACTGGGGACTGAGCCTGCAAGCCAGGCATATGCCCTGATCGGGAACTAAACCATGACCTCCTTGTTCATAGGTCAGCGCTCAACCACTGAGCCATGGTGACCGGGCACCAGGTCCCTTTATGAATCTTGCCCCCAACTTGAGCCCCTCATTTGTACAGTGGGAATCATGCTCAGGTCACAGAGATGTAGTGGGACTCTGGGTGTCTGTGAGTCCTCTGGGAGCCCACATCCTGACCTTCGCCAGGATTATAAAGGGCCCAGCTGCTGCTGTGATGGCATGCCCCTGGCTCCATTCTACTGGAGACGGTGAAGGAGCTCTGAGACCCTCCTGGGGCTCTGAGAGGAGGCCCTCTAATCTAGCACCTTCCTACTCTTCTGGGCTTACCTTTACTCAGACCCCCATGCCCTGGGCTCTGCTCACCTTTGTGGATGCACCACCCACCGTGTATGTACACACTCTTCATGCCTTACTTCATCCTCCTCCTCCTCCTCCTCCTCCTCCTCCTCCTCTCCCATGACAACTTCCTGTGAACCTGTCATCAAGACTTTGCTTTTCACCTGTGTTCTGTCACTCATTTCCATCCCTTTTGCATCTCTGTTTACCTGACTTTCTCCCCTACCAGCCTGTGAGCTCTGAGGACAGCAGCCAAGTCTCTACCAGGACCACCCTCAGGCAGAGCCCAGGTGCCTGGCATAAAGAACCAGCAAATATTCACCCAATTGGCATCAATCAAAAAAATATTCTCCAAAGACAGAGAAACAGCGATCAGACTATCAATACCCAGAGGGAAAGTAGGGGAGGGTGGGGGGAAGGGGAAGAGATCAACCAAAGGACTTGTATGCATGCATATAAGCCAAACCAATGGACATGGACAACAGGGGGATGAGAGCATGAGTGGCGGGGGGGGGGGGGAGGTTGGGGGTTAATAGGGGGGATGAGGACACACTTGTAATACCTTAACCAATAAAGAAATTAAAGATAAAAAAAAAATATTCTCTGAGTACCTACTATATCGAGCAACCTGAACAGATTAGGGCACTGAACTGAAGTTTCTGGTTCATGTTAAATTTTGTCATGGCAAATAATGTTTCCCAATAAAATATGTTATTTAAAAGCTTAGAAGCATTAAAAATTTACTGGGCACCTACTATGTGCTAGGTACAGTTCTAAGCACTAGAGATACAATAAATGAACAAGATAGTTACAGTTCCTCTTCCCTCAGAACTTAGACATTGTTCCTACTTCCTCTCTAGAACTTTGTCTGGAAGTAGAAACAAGCAATTATAATGTATTGTTAAATTTTACTAAAAGGAAATAGGAAAATAGGGAAGAAAAAGGAAGCAGAAGAGGTGGCAAACCCATGACTAAGGGTGAAGGAAGCCTTCCTAGAGGTGACGTATTGTTTGAGACCCAAAGGTTGGGCAGAAGTTAGCTGGGTGGAGGGTCAGGGAAAGAGTAGATCAGGAAGGGAAACAGCATGTGCAAAGGCTCAGAGAAAGAGTGGAAGGTGTGCTCACACATGAGAGAGTTCAGCCTGAGCAAAGTGGGGTCATGGGAAGGTGAGCGCGGAGAGCGAGTAGGGAGTCTGTTATGAAGCGCCTCCTACTCCATACCAAAAGCTAACAACTAGAGCCTGAGAAACGTGGGCACCACTGAAGGGGAGGGGGACGTGATCAGATCTGAACTTGAGAAAAACCCCATGACAACGATATGGATGACAGATTGGAGGAGACGAGAGATATTGGTAGGGAAGACAAAGTGGATGGATTCTAGTGGCACTGACAGGTGTTGGTGGGGAAAGGGAGCTGCGGAAGAGGGGAGACCTGCATTGAATTTGGGGCTTCTGGTTGAGGTGAGGAGTGCGTGGTGGTGCTCAGCAGTGAGATGAGGAAGGAGGGAGGAGTCCAGGTTTAGGGGTGGAGACAGTTGTGGGAATTCAGCTTTGGGCATGTTGAGTTTGAGTGTCTGTTAGTCAACAGGGACAGTTAGATACATGAGTCTGGAGCTGGAGAAAGATCTGGGCTGGAGACAAATGTTCTTGTATAGTTGTCATGTTTCTAAGTGCATTTCCTCCTAAGGGCATGTAGCTCTCATTTTATAATGGAAACCATCTGAAGACCATCTTGAGCATCGGTCATACTCTGGCTCCATACACTGTATTCATTCATCTGTTGTGTCCAGGTGGCTGGCTAGATTGCGGACTCCCCTAGGGCATGGCCCTGCTTCTTGGTGGGGAGGCTTCATCTCCCTCAGTCCCCAGCTGGGTTTTTCACAGAGGAGGTCCTGTCCTAGGTCTGCCCCTGCCCAATACTAAGCCTCCTAGCAGAGGCTGGGCCTGGTCTTCTCCTGCCCCAGGACTCAGAGGGGCTGGCCCATGAGACCCACCTCAGGGAAGTGGAAGTGATGGCCCTTCTCCTGCACCTCTGCAGCCCAAGCCTCAGAATGCAGTCACCATTGCTGTGTCCTCCCGAGCCTTGTTCCGCATGGACGAGGAGCAGCGGATCTACATGGAGCAGGGCGTGGAGGAGTACGTGCGCTACCAGCTGCAACACGAGAATGAACCATTCAGCCCTGGGCCGGCCTTCCCCTTTGTGAAGGTGAGTAGCAGTCCACTCCTGGGGAGAGGGGGAGGGTAGGAAAAAGCACTTGCATGGATGTTTGAGTAAGGAGAAAGGGCCCTCTGGGAGGATGCTACCCCACAGGAGCACGGCTTGGCTAGGGCCAGAGCCATTGTGGGAAGAGGCCACCCCATACTCTGGACTAAGGCAGCCCCACACCAGGTAATGAACCATCTTGGTGAGTGGAGCACGGGCTGGATTTCAGCCTCCACTCACGCTTCCAGTGAGGCAGCCCTGAGCAATAATCAACCCGCCCCATGGCAGAGACGAGGCGGAGAAAGTCCATGTCCACTGATCTCATGCCAACTCTGGCCCCTGACCTCCCCTCTCCTCTCCCATTGTCCTCCCCAACCCTGGCTACCAACTCCAGCTATTAATTCCTGGGGGGTCTGAGCTGGAGGCCCCCCTCTCTCCCATCCAGGCTCTGGAGGCGGTGAACAAGCAGCTTCGAGAACTGTACCCCGACAGTGAGGACATCTTTGACATCGTCCTTGTAACCAACAACCACGCTCAAGTGGGTGTCCGTCTCATCAATAGCATCAACCACTATGGTAAGCATGAGGTGTCTGGCCATGGGACGCCCCTACCAGACCCCTGGGGATGGGGCCACACCTCTGCCGAGTAAGGGCATGCCAACTAGAACCCCAAACCCAGTGGTGCACTGGTAAACTGGCTCTTTAAAAAAAATTGTAGCTTTGCCGTTTTCAGGATATAAACATTTCCACTTATTATGACTTATTTCAAGCTACCAGAAGTTGAACAATCTAACTAGCTCAAAAAAATCCCAGGATGTTTAACATTCAGTTCTTGCAAGCCAATATAAGCCAGCTCCAGCACACCACCGCACAGCCCCACTCCCTACGTGATTGGGCAGGGCACGTGCTGCCCCCAAGCCTCAGTTTCTCTATCTGCGACGGGGCTAAAGGCCTCACAAGGCTGCTGGGAGAAACAGGCAGTCATCAGAGTGAATGGGGCTTCATTCAAATTCTTCTTAAACAATCTTTATTGTTGAAAGTATTACAGATGTCCCCTTGTTTCCCCCATTGACCCCTTCTAGCCCACACCCACGCCCCTCTAATTCTTAATTGAAAGCACTTGACCCTCCAGAGCTTGTTTAAGTTGAAAAGAATGTTTTATCAGGTTATAGGAGTGTCTCTTAGAACCACAGGACAAGCAGTAAATTGGGCCAGAAAAGTCTGCATCCAAGAACTGGAAATCTCTCCTGGGCCCCTTCTCTCTCTGGGCCACACAAGCCTTTGTCTGCTTCTCTACTTTGTTCTTCTTTTTTTTCCTCTCCTATCTCTTTTTCTCCCCAAATGAGGCTCTCTGCTTTTCCTGAACATGGCCAAAATTTATAAGTTTGCAAGTCCTTGTTTTAGGAAACCAAGAGAGTCCAATTGGCATTTTTAAAAAGATTTTTTTTTTTTGAGAGAGAGAAACATCGATGTGACAGTGCAACATCAATCAGTTGCCTCCTAACACTCCCACCAGGGATCGAGCCTGCAACCGGGCATGTGCCCTGACTGGGAATCAAACCGGCAACCTTTCAGTGTATGGGACGATACCCAACCAACTGAGCCTCACCAGCCAGACCACTTGGCATTTTAAAATCCTAATTTCAGATTTCTGGGAGCAGGATTGATCTTCAAAATATTTAACCACCATAGCCCTAGCCGGTTTTGCTCAGCAGATAGAGCGTTGGCCTGCGGACCAAAGGGTCCCGGGTCGATTCCGGTCAAGGGTATGTACCTTGGTTGCAGGCTCCTCCCCCTGATCCTGTGCAGGAGGCAACCAATTGATGTGTTTCTCTCACATGGATGTTTCTTTGTCTTTCCCTCTCTCTTCCACTCTCTCTAAAAAGAATCAGTGGGAGAATATCCTTGAGCAATGATTAACAACAACAACAAAAGCTAACCACCTGTGATGTATTCACCGAGTAATCAGGATAGACAGCACCTGTAGTGCCAGAGCCCACCCAGAAGAATCCCTGCTGAGCCCAGCATTACCCCTTCATTGTTCTGCGTGAGGGGTCGGGTAGTGTTGGGCTAAATTAGCCGCTAACTCAATGGGCTCAGAGCAACAGCCATTGACCAACTAGCAAATATTTTACAACCTATGCAGGCATGGGTACTAGGTGACTATCAGCCCAGGCTGTGAGAGAATCTGATTGGCTCAGCTTGGATCAGGTGTCTGTTCCTAGCCAATCAGCTATGGCCAGGAGAGCCACTCATGGCTAGGGATCCACCTTGTGTAGTACTGTGACTCCCGGACAAGAGGATGTTACTGTGAGCCAGGAAATTGCTCCAGAGGTGATCATCCTCATTTCAAGGATGAAGGAGGGAGGGGCTTAGAGAGGGGGACTGCTGGCCTAAAATCACTCAGAGAATCACTGCACTGTCCCACCATCACTCAGAACCAAGATGGTGTCTGTTGGAGATGGAGGGACCACTCTGAGGCCCTAAGGGTTGACCCAGCATCACCGGAGTATTCTCTGTCTCCTCCCCAGACCTGTTCATCGAGAGGTTCTGCATGACAGGTGGGAATAGCCCCATCTGCTACCTCAAGGCCTATCACACCAACCTCTACTTGTCGGCTGATGCAGAAAAAGTTCGAGAAGCCATTGATCAAGGTGAGTCAAACTGGGGAGGGGGAATATGGGGAGTCTGGCAAAGGGATCCCAGAAGGGGAGGCCTTTAGGCTTCATCCTAAAGCTCTGAGCAAGTGCTAGTGGTTGCCATGGTAACTGGAAGAGGGGTACCTTTTGTAATTCCTATGACCTGTCCAATAAATCTGAGAACAAGGCCCCCCTATTCATTATTGCCCATCTAATCCACTCTTCCACCCCCCGCCCTACCATGTTAAGGATGCTTTTACTCATCACCATCACCCAGGCTTCTGTTTCCATGGAAACCCTCCTTTAAGCCCAGAAAGCTACTCCCTTCTAGGAATCCTCCCCGTCAGTAGGAGTTCTGATTCCTGTGTGACCATGGGCAGCTTCTGTCCCTGTCTGGGCCAATGGGGAGGAAGATAAGTATCTAGTCCAGCGTGGGCAATGAGTGGGGTCTGGGAAATGGCCAGCATTCCAGCAGCTGAAGTGAGCTTAGGAGACCCAGCCACAAGTACTGACAAAGAGAACTGCCCTCCATGTGTCTCTTTCAGGGGTCAGTGTTGGGTGGTAGACCCAGCCTTGGTCCTCCAATAGAGTATGTATTCCTATTGCACATAGAAGAAAACAGGCTGGCAGGCCCCATTTCCTGAGAGGGCTCCTCAGGCTCAGCACTGCTGGAAGGTTTATCAATCAACAGTGTATTCACTCTTCCCCATCATGCTGTCTCCTGCCTAGAAGCTTGGCCTCTCTCTCCTTGGCGCCTCCTCTCTGAGCTGCTTGGGCCTCTAGGAGGCTATCTTTAACCAGGAGCCAGAAGCTATTTCCCTACACAGATGTCACACCCTCCGGTCGGGGCCTTGACACGGGCCTGCATGTGCGCCTCTATATGTCTGCAATTTGAGCTCAGTCTGGAGAGCAAGGGGTGGCAGGGGCAGGCCCTGCCCAGGGTGGGGTGGTTCGGGTTCATCTTGGCTCTATCATTGGCAGAGCTGAGTAGGTGCCTGGCCCGATGCCCAGGGCCTGGTCCTACAAGTAACATCCTCAGGCTAGCAAAGTTGACACTGCTCACCTCTCCCAAATCTCTGCCCAAGCCCAGCCCCTGTGGTCCCAGATTCCTGAAGAGCAGGGCCGAGTGGCCTTCGGAGAGATGAAGAAGAAGGAATGGGCTGAGCTGCTGACCAGGTCTCCAGCCTCTAGCACTGTCTCCCTTGTCCAGTGTAGCCCTAGCCTGGAGCCTGGGTTTCCCACAGGTACCCTTGACCTCTGGAGAGGCCCAGGGTTGCAGACAGTCTGTGCCATAGTCCCTGGAATTATTGCTGCCTCTCATGGCCACCCACGTTGCTTCAAGGAACCCAGAGTGGCCAGGCTGCCTTGAGAAGGGCATACCTGGGTGCCCTTGTGGCAGAAGACTGAGGGGGTGCCCACCCCGACTCCACCCCCGACGGCAGCCTGGGATCTCAGCCCCAGGCAGAGCTGAAACAACCTTCATTTTACCTTGCCTCAGAGCAGGTGAGAGGCTTGCTGGAATCAACAGCAAGAGAGCAAGGCCAAGCCAGAGGCAGGGCCCCTTCCCAGCCCCCCTGTAGGCCTATATTAGGGGCTGTGGATAACTCTGGGAAGGATATCAGTGGCCTGGGGGACCCTCCCTTCCAGCCAGGACATTCCGATGGTCCGTACCAGCGTGACCTTACTAGACAATAAAGCACTGCCATCCCTCCACACCGACTGATAAATGGCTCTTGTCCTGAGTCCTCTAAGTGCCCCACCCTGCTTCCTGGGACTCCCCCAGACCTTCCCACAAAGCAGCAACTAAAGGGAAACTCGGCTCCGGCCAGGGCCTCAGAGCAAAGGCCACCATCCATTCTGATTGGCCAGGTGCTAAATAGTCTGAATGTTAGCCCTCGTTAGCTTTGCTCTGAGTCCTGGGAGAGGCAGGTGGGACAAGAATAGCCCGAGCTGCCCTAGCTGGTTTGGCTCAGTGAATAAAGCGTCAACCTGCAGACTGAAGGGTCCCGGGTTCGATTCAGGTCAGGGGCAGATGCCCGGGTTGTAGGCTCGATCCCCAGGAGGGGGGCGTGCAGGAGGCAGCTGATGGGTGATTCTCATCACTGATGTTTCTATCCCTCTGTCCCTCTCCCTTCCTCTCTGAAATCAATATACAGTGGGGCCTTGACTTACGCGTGTCCCAACTAACGAGTTTTTTGAGATACCAGCTGTCTCTCAGCTGATTTTTTGCATTGAGTTGACAGAGTAATTTGAGTTAACGAGCTCCTTAACGAGCTCCTTAATGAGCTCCTTAATGAGATCAGTCTTGGGACGAATTAAACTCCTAAGTCAAGGCCCCACTGTATACATATTTTTAAGACTAGCTTGAGCTAGCCCTCTCCTGGCCCCAGGCCGCTGAGGCAGGCATCGGGGGGCCCCTCTTGCCAGGATAAAGGCAGACAACCTTTGCCTCTCTCTGCCCAGGGATCGCAGCCGCCACCATCTTCAGCCCCAGCAGGGACATGGCTGTGTCCCAGAGTCAGCTGCGCGTGGCCTTCGACGGGGACGCTGTGCTCTTCTCGGACGAGTCGGAGCGCATTGTCAAGGCCCATGGGCTGGACAGGTTCTTCGAACATGAGAAGGCCCATGAGAACAAACCCTTGGCCCAGGTGCTTCACAAACTCCCCAGAGCCCCTGAGTGGAGCCAGGTGGCTCCGCAGAACCTGCCCTGGGCTGGAACCAAACTCTGAGCTTGACCCAGAACCCAGCCAGGTCCCCTCACCAAGCCTCCAGCCTTCATCCCTCTCACCTGACCCCTGGCACCCTCAGTGAGCTTCTACCCTCCCACTGAGCCCCTGTTCCCCTCACTGCAGTCCCATCCTCCTTTTGAAGTCCCCATCCTCTCTCTAAGCCCCTCTCAGAAGCCCCTAGCTCTCCTTTGCAGCTTGTAGCTGAGGTTTTCATCCCCTTCTGGAAGTCCCCATCCCCTCTCTGAGGTCTCCATCCCTCCTCTCAAGTCCCCATCGCACTCTGAACGCCTCACCTCTCCCTCTGACTCCGCCATCCTCTCTCTGGAACCCTCATTCCCTCTCTGAGGTCCCCCCGCCCCTCTGAGTAGGCTCCCCTACTCCCCTCACTGGAGGAAAGGAAACGCTGGACTGGGCCAGGGAGATCCACTGGGTGTGGGGTCTGGAGCAGCCCCTCTGCTTTGGGCCACACCAGCCCTAACCACCTCCTGCCATCCACCCCTTGGCAAGGGGCTCAGGGACCCTCACTCACTGTCTAACTGCTCAGGTGTCTCCCTGAGAGCAGAATAGGCCCTAGACTCTAGGGTCGCGACCCCTTTGTCGGTCGAACGACCCTTTCGCAGGGGTCGCCTAAGACCATCCTGCATATCAGATATTTACATTACGATTCATAACAGTAGCAACATTACAGTTATGAAGTAGCAACGAAAATAATTTTATGGTTGGGTCACCACATGAGGAACAGTATTTAAAGGGCCAGAAGGTTGAGAACCACTGCTTAGAGCCTGGTTGAAATCCTTGGGGCCAGAGCTGTTGGGATTCCCTAGTCCTCCTGGGAGCTCCTATTTGTGCTTTTAACAAAAATCCACATCATCCCTGAGTCCCTCTCTCCGACCGCTCAGCAGGCTCCAGCCGTGGCCCCTGGACGTTCATCCTGCCTCCATTCTCACCAGTTCCCTCCAAAACCCTTGGGAATCAGGGCAGGACAGTCTTCCCACCAAGTGGTAGGCAGAGCCGGAGACCACTGCTGGCTCCAGCCACCCATAGGCGAGGGGGCTCCAAGACTGGCAGCCCACCTGTCCTTATTTCCGGCTGCTGCTGTGCGTTTCTTCTTTTCCGCTGGTTCTTTATTCACTGTCCTCATTCATCGTTCCCGGCACTTCCTTTCCCTGACCCTAGAGACACAGAGCATGGTGCCCTGAGCCAGCTGCACGCTGGTCTGTCTGTCCATGTTGTTTGCAGCTGGACTCCATTCTGCCTGGAGGGTGCCAGGCTGTGGTTGCTAAATATTTCCAGTATCCTCCCTGCTGGTGAGCACAGGCCATACTATGGAGCTGTAGGACAGACACCCATGTACCTGAGGGGCACACAGAAGGACATACATAGGAACAGCTCTCCTGGCACATTTTTCTGACAGTCACCCCCAGTCACAGCGGCACAGATACCCACACCGCCGTAGGTACCTGCAGTCCCACTGATGCGCACAGTGGCCTGAGCAGGCATAGCAGGACCGGGAGCTGTGGGGACCTTGAGAAGCTTCCCCACCCCAAACATCAAGACACGAGTGCTTCAGGGAGGAGCCCAGCTGGAGAGGGGGCACAGGTCTGGGAGAGGGGTGAGCTCACAGTCTCCCCTTGCCTTCTCGTAGGGACCCCTAAAGGGCTTTCTGGAGGCCCTGGGTAGGCTGCAGAAGAAATTCTACTCCAAGGGCCTGCGGCTGGAGTGCCCGATCCGCACCTACTTGGTGACGGCACGCAGTGCAGCCAGTTCTGGGGCCCGGGCGCTCAAGACCCTGCGCAGCTGGGGCCTGGAGACAGATGAAGCCCTGTTCCTTGCGGGCGCGCCCAAGGGCCCCCTCCTGGAGAAGATCCGCCCTCACATCTTCTTTGATGACCAGATGTTCCACGTGGCTGGTGCTCAGGAGATGGGCACAGTGGCCGCTCACGTGCCCTACGGGGTGGCACAGACACCCCGGCGGACTGCGCCTGCGAAGCAGGCCCCAGCTGCACAGTAGCCGAGCCCACAGTGCTCCAGGCACAGCTCCCTGTCGCCCTCCCACATGCCGTCCACTGGACCCTTCTCGGCCCACCGCACTGCCTTGCTGCATGTCTGCCCTCATCCCTGGGAGGGAGGCGCTGGTACGCAACTCTGCAGATGGGCCGGCATCTCAGCAGCCGTCACTTGGGGCCCACACTGTGCCATGATGCTGGCTAGGAAACTAAGACCGTGGCTGGGTTTCAGGGGAAGTGGATGGAGGGTCAGAGGAGCCAGGATGCCTCAAAAGGGCTTTGGGGTGAAAACCAGCTCGGTGTCGTGCCAAGAACTCTGCTTTGAGGGAGAAGAGATCTGGCCTCTAAGCTCGATCCTGGCATTAACGGCATAACTTTGAGCGAGTCCCTCCCTTTCATGGGGTTCAGGTTCCCCATCTTTTAGGTGGTTTTCAAAATCGCCTTCAGCTAAAGAACTTGGTTTTCTAAGGTTGCCCTCTTTAAAGGAAGCATTCTGTGCCAGGGCTGGCACTGGTCTGCACGCCCCTTTGCACGGGTTATGGAAGGAGGCTACAATGAATTATGAAAAGAAGGCCCTTCCTCTGGGCTGGCCATACCCACGCGGGGGTACACAGTTACATCAGCAGGATATAAGCGGGATGTCAGCCCCCATTGGCTCCTCAGCCCAGAGGCCTTTGTCAACTGGGCAAAACGCACAATCGTCCACAGCAACCCTACCTATAATTTTACACATTTGGAAACCACTGGACAAGATGACCTATTTGCTGCCAAGGATCCTCTAATCTGAGACATCAGGGGCAGCTGCCAGGCCTGCCCCATCTGGAAAAGGAATGGGGGAGTGAATTAAACCTGCATGCAAACTCTGGTGTAGCCAGCAGGGGGCACTGCAGGCACTTCCTGGGGAGCTGCTTTAGTAGCCGCCTGCCCACTGCTTCCTTCGCTTTTGCTCTTAGCCAAAGTTCAGCTGTTCCCACCTGCCAACCCCTTCACCTCACTCCCTCAATTATTGTATTCCTGCTGTGTCGCCAAGCAGCCCTGCCAGTAGGGGGAGTACTGGGGTTTACTGTGTGGGCCCAGGGGAAGAGAGCTCAGTGGCTGAAGGGGGAGGCTGTCCAGGCTGAGATGATGTGGGATGTGTGAGGAGGTCTGGCCTGCGGCAGTGACCTGTTAGAGAGGAAGGAGCTGAAATTGCACTGGAAGATTCCCCCGCTATGGGAGTGTGAGTGGAGGTAATGAGCTCCCCATCACTGAGATGCTGTGCAAGGGATGCCCTCTGAGGTACACCTGTGAACCTCCACCCTGGCAGGAGCCCCTGCAGCCCCTTCGTCACCACTTCCGGGGTAGAATTCTCACTGCCTGATGGCAGCCTCCTCCCTTGTGACCAGCCATGCTCTCTGCAGGGGTGGTGGCACCAATGGCTGGCCCCTCAGGAAGACCCAGAGGTGCGAGCAGACGTCTGTATGGGGGGCCGATTGCCCGGCTCCTGGGGGGCAGTCCTAGCTGTGAGCAAGCACTTTGTGAAGAAAGCCGAAGGTACCAGCAAAGTGGGCAGGAGCCTGGGGGTGTGGGGGGGAACTGGAACACTTGTGGGGGCAGGAGAAAGGAGTGAAGAGCCATCAGGGGCCTGACCTTTGTCCTTTTGAGGACTCCGCTCGCGGTCTGAATGGGCACAGATTCTGGGTAATGGAGGGCGGGCAGTAGCTGCAGAAAGGTCACCAGGAAGGAGGAAAGAGTAAGCACACAGAGGTGGTTCTGTATTGGAGCAAGAGTTTGGGCCAGAATCGAAGTGCTCGGCTGAGCTTTTGCTATCGGCTCCTAGAGGCTGGTCCTGCGGGCGAAGGGCCAGGCTGTGCCGAGTGCTCCGGGCAGATGCCCAGCACTGACTGCCTGACCAGGGGAAGGGCAGGGGATGAAGATGTCTTTGCACGAGTTCATTTTCATGCAGTCAGACCTTTTTGGGCAACAGAGGAGGCCTCAGGGCAGAGCGTTTGGTTTTGAGCTTCTTCCTCTACCCATGCTCTAAGCCCAGCCATGGATACCATGAGACCTAAGAGGGAAGGAGGAGGTCAATGAGCTCAACCCAAGTCACCTTTGATCTTGGCTGAACCACAGAAACATCTGCTCACCACCCCTCGGGTCAGAATCACCCCCTTGGATGAGCCTCCAGGGCCCCAGAACCAGCAGGCGTTAGGCTGCGTGACCAGGGTGGAGATGTGCACTGTGAAGACAGCACCAGATGTCACCTAATTAAGATAAACCCCAGGGATTCTGGGAGCCAAGAAGTCCTGCCCCCAGGACCTAATGATAAACACCAATGATTCTTCTAGGTCTGTTTTCCTTCTAAGCAGGAAAATAGGATGCTGGAAGCGAAAGATAAGGTGCAGTAAAAGCCAGTGTTTCACTGGAGCCACCATTAATAGACATAGACAGCCGTGGGCCGTGAGAGACAGTCGGGTCCAAATTCTATTATTGCAACCATAAATGAGCATCTCGGGCCTGGAGAGAGAGCTTTCAGAGGCTGGAATAAAAGGCCAGACGTTCTGAGGGCAGGGCGGGCTCGGGCAGCAGCCAGACACACCTGATTGTTTCACAGGTGAGAAGGAGCATTCAGCAGGCAAATTAAAAAGCCAGGTGAGCACCAAAGCCGCAGGCCCAGCCTGTTCTGCAGCTCGTGGGGGCTGGGGGTGGGGGTGCAGAGACCACAGCTCCTGGCATGCTGGACCCCTGTTGCCAAAAGCACCGCAGCCTAACAAGTCCTGCAGAACTTGCCCGGGGAAATGCTTGCCAACAAAATGCCAGGCCCGTTGGAAACTGCCACTTAGCAGAAAAACAGAAGCCCTGTTACTAAGCACTGAGACTGCTAAGATCATTGCCAAACAGCCCCCTCCCCTTCCCGAGCGCCCAATGAGAAGGTGGGGACATAGCAGAAATGCCAGGAGAAACCAAAACCAGCAAGAAGTTCAAACCCAGGGTGGATCTGGCATTGTAATGACGTTCAGCTGGCATGCACCAATCCAGACATTTCTTAAAATATAGAAATGTGTCCGTGGCCGTTGGTAAAGAGCTCTGGCCGGGTTCCCCGAGAGCCCCTGAGTGGCCTCAGTTGTCCTGGCCCCTCCACTGTGACTGCTCCCTGTTCCCACGATCCAGTGAAAGGGGCTTCTTAGGAGGCGCCTGGAGGCGGCTCCAGCGCGATGGCCAGTGCGCCGCTTGGTGGCGCCCGTGCCGGTTTAGCGAAGGGAAGCGACTTGCCTAGTCGCATAGCTAGTGAGCGGCAGCACAGGGACTCAGGCTGACATCGGGGCCCGGGCTCTGAGCCATTTTGCCGCATGACCCATACATGTGCATAGAGAGGGCAACAGAAGCTTCCTAACAGAGGAGTTCACCTGACAGTCCTTTAAGATATTGGTCTCCTGCATGTTAAAATGCTTAATACACTGGAGTGGGTACATTGTGGTTACAGCTTCCTAAATAGCTAAGAATTGGTATTAAAGCCAAACATTTGCAGAGCCCTTGGAGCACCTCAAACAACCCCCAAGTCCTGAGGAACCCAGTTTGAAGACCCTGAATTGGGCTAATGCAGGGTTGGTAAACCATGGCTTCTTGGGCCGAAGAGGGCCCACTACCTGTTTGTTTTGTTGTTTTAAACAACGAAAACCTTTTACTAGAGCACAGCCATTTCTATTTGTTTAGGTGTATGTGCGGCTGCTTTCACACTATAGCAGCAGAGCCGAATTATTTCAACAGAAAGCGTGGAGCTGAAAATATTTATCTGCCTTTTACTGAGAAAGTTTGCTGACCCCCAGGCTAAGGCGAGCACCCCCAGCCTGCTCTTCAGTGGGAAAGACCTGCTCTCATGCACCTAAGCACTCAGAGGCAGAGGCTGGCTCCACTGCCCAGGGGAAAGCATGTGGGGGAACGTGCCCACCTGTGGGCATTGTTGGGGCTGTGGAGTCTCATGGATACTAGCTAAGTACCTCGATGTTAAACACAGCAGGCCCTTGTCCTCTGAGAAGTCAAGAGTTCAAGTTTGACTACTTTCAAGTGACCCCTGGCCCGTTGTAATTCAAAATGTGGTTGATGCACAGATTTGACCGAAGTGTGCCCTGCCAAGCTGATGGGTGAGGGGCAGGAGCAGGAGCCCCCGGCCCCGTCTAGGGCTAAGCCCAGCTAGCTGTCTAGCATCTGCTCAGGGTAGTTTTGTTGTTCTTGATCTGTGATTGCCCTCATGGGGCCACTTGGGAATGATCAGTGCCGGAAGGTGGAGGAATTTTGGGTAAAGTGAAGTGCCCACTGTTGGCTTCAG
The DNA here is from genome assembly GCF_014108235.1 of Myotis myotis. Lineage (NCBI taxonomy): Eukaryota > Metazoa > Chordata > Mammalia > Chiroptera > Vespertilionidae > Myotis > Myotis myotis. The sequence continues at coordinate 25,251,097 of NW_023416324.1, read as the reverse complement.
TGCTCAGATCTCACAGGGCATCCTCTGCTCTCGGGGGAAGCAAGGGCAAGCTCTTCACAAGGACAGTCCCGGGTAGGGCTTTAGCTGGCTCAGGAGTTACTGATCTAGTGAGAGAGAAAACGCCAGTGAAATGAGGAATGGCAGTGCTTGTGCTGTGAGGTGTGGGCAAGAACACACACACCCTCACGATGGAATGGCGTAGCAGGAGGAACCTGCCGATTTAGGGACTTACGGAGGCTCCAGGACCCACGGCAAGAATGACAAGTGTGGGAGCCATGGTTGCCGTCACTGTTCCATCGTGATACTCTTCTCCGCTGAGCCCAGACTCGGCCTCAGAATCCTTCTCAACCCAGCACGCCTGGCAGTAGCGACCAGTGGGTTGGAGTGGGCATGAAAGTCGAAAACGTATTTTGCCACCCCCATTGGATATTGCTTTGGATGGGGCATGCAAGGCCCTGAATGCTTATTTTCAGATGTTGTAGTTCGACTCTGAGATGACCGGGATCGCATCCCACGTGGGCAGAATACAAAGAGGGAGAATGGCCGCCTGTAGTTGGCAGCTGCTTAGGTGTGTCTGAGATGCAGTGTCCTTGGTTTCACCTTCTTCAGGCAAAGTACAAACACCCCTCCCGCCAGTAGGTGGCACTGCAGGCCCGCACTCAGCTGCTTGTGGTAGTAATAGCGGTTTTATTCGCTGGTTACTTTTCTCTCCTTCCACGGTACTTGGTGCTGTGCTGCACTCTGGTGCTTTAGGTGCTCTGAAAATGTGTGTCAGAAGGAGCTGCCTGATGAGCTATTTGCTTTTCCCAACAAGCGCCATGATTGTGTGTATGGACACACTCAGTGTGTATCCCAGGATGAAAACTGTGCATTGTATGCATGTTTATGAGGTGTGTGTAATGGGTCAGATATCTCTGCTGACAGCGTGTGTGTGTGTGTGTGTGTGTGTGTGTGTGTGTGTGTGTGTGTGCGCGCGCGCGCACAGGATGATTATCTGTTGACTAAGGGTCCTGGGCCCCACATACTGATGGCCGGCCCTGCTTCCTGAAACTAGTTCTGGCTATTCCTATCATCTCATGGTCATTTGCACATGGGCAGCATGGGGACTGCTGGGGCCAAGCCTTTTCTCTTTCTCTCTAGCTTCCCCGCTCTGGCCAACAAGGTCTTGGCTCCTAACATCTGCCTCTCACCCCTACCCTCTGCAGCCCTGAGAACTCCTTACCATCTCTACCTGTTCCCCCCTCCCCCTGACATTCCGGGGCTAACATGTATAGTGGGGAAGACTGCGCTGCACAAATCCAGACGGAGCCATTCACACTATGACACGAGGGGTGCCTCCTCGGCACCTGCACAGCCTGCTGTGCACAGCTGCCCGGCTCATCTCATGGCCATGGATTGAACAGCTGCCCTCTTCACTGCACCCCAGGCCCCCCTCCCCGCTCCCTGCAGCCGAGGCAGGGATTCCTTCCTCTGCTTGGGTGTTCTCGTCTGGCCCAGAAGTTATTTACCCTTGGCCTCGGTCAGGAAGCACCTCCCTGATGGGCCATCCCTCAGAGGCCTTTGGGATTCAATTTATGAAAATGAAATATGGCTGGCAACATTTCAGTGACTCGTCTGCGAGGCAAACCGAAGCTCGCAGACTGGAGTCACTGACTCCCACACTCCTGGCCTTCCTGGGCCAGCTGTTCAGATGGGTCTGCCGTGGAATTGGGTAAAGGCCTCAGGGCTAGACTTACAACTGCCGCTCAATAGGAAATCAGGACATCACCACAGACGGGATGCCTGGGCCAGGCCCCAAAGCCGACGCCTCCAAGGGCCCGGCAGGAAAACGAAAGTGAGCAAAGAGGGCTGGGCAGGGTCTTTGGTGAAACGGAGAAGACGTACTCTGGTTGACATGGTTGCTGCCGTGTGGGCTGGTGTTGCCGGATATTTTGCCCCATTTTTCAAGAAGAGCTACAAATCTGGACTTTTAGATGTTGGCAACTATTTTGAGTTTAGAAAACAGTGTGCAGCCAAATAAAACAGGCCTTGTAAAGCTGGCCCTTCAGTCTCTAATTAGCAACCTCTGGCTCAGGCCCAGCGCATTGGTTTTTTCAGAACCGAGTAACAGAGTGTAAGGATATTACACTCAGACTCACAGAGTTTGGGACCTTTCAGAGACCTAGTGCATCCCTGTGTGTTTGAAACTGTGTACATATAAACTTCTTTACTAACGTAATGACATACATAGAATTAGCTTCTAGTTTTCTACTTAAAAGCATCTCAGCACCCCCAACCCAGAGCAAGATTTAAAACGAAGCCTCTGTATGTAGTATGTTTGTATCTACCTGTCAGCAGCCCTATTTTGTGCCATTTGCTTCATGGTAGCTCTACCTCTATCTTTTGCAAACGTGAGCTGCCCTGGTCTTCCTTCTAACCTAACCTCCCTGTGTCGCTCTTTATGGCCAACCTCCTAAGTGCCTCCTTAAACAGTTGGAGCACATGCTTCCTCATCCGTGGGCCTTCCCTTGCCTGGGGCTAGATAAGACTGCTCCTCCCTTCCCAGCTTTGCCCTCTCTTGGCCCACTGTGGCCATCCCCAGCCCCCAGCTCTGTCTGGCTCTGCAGCATTTACCTGGTCACATGATAAAGGGTGCTATGTGCTTGTCAGTGTGGATCCCTCTCCCTCCTCATGCTTGTCCTCGACCTTAATTTTACAACATGGGCTTCTGCTTCTTAAAAGCCATTCAAATAAATAGAAGACATTTAAAAGAAGCATATATTGTCTTGTTTTTCCCCCCTTACACCTGTATTCACAGACTGGCTTATGGTCCCCTCAAGAAATGCCAATGGGGACCCACAGAGTGAGCAGGCCTGAGGTGAGTTCCATCCATGGTGCCAGTGCCTCTCTGTAGACCCCCTTGCCGCATGTGAAGAGCACCCTGAGGGGAGGTTCCACGGTGGACGGCAGCCTGAGCCCATCAGAAGTGCTCTTGGCGTGGACTCCAAGTCCCGATCTGGACCTACCAGGGTCGGGGGCTGGAGTGGGAGGAAGAAGAGGAGCTAAAAAAGGATATGAGATGGAGGAGGAAGCAGGTGACTCAGACTCCAGCCTCAGCCCTCACGGAATCCTTCTTCCTGCCCGGCAGCCCCCTCCATAGCCCACCCAACCTAGGGCCAGTGTGTCCACACCGACCTGTCCATGACCACATTTCTCCTGCCACCCCCTCCACCTCCACCCGCTGAGGCCTGTCAGGGAGCATCTCAAGCACCACTTCCTCAGCGAGGCTCCCTCAACCCTCCACGGATCATGAGATCACTTCCTCCCTTGAGCAATATGTGAGTCCATGGTCTTTCTCCCGCAGCCCAAAGGAGCACCTCCAATTTCATTTCGGTGTCCTCCAGCCCGACCGTCAATAACTGTGCCTATAACTGGGTGACTGAATTCAGGGCTGATAGGACTGGGTCAGCTCTTTGCGGCCAATGTCATTTCAGAACTGTCATTCCGAGCAATATTGTAAAATATTTTGCATATTTTTCCTAAAAAGATCACCAAGGAGTCATGGCCTATTTGGGTGGAAAACCAAAGTCATGGGAGTCTTCTTAGTCATCTGTTGCTGTGTGATAAATTACTCCAATATTTAGCAACTTAAAACAATAAACATTTCTTATGTCCCAGTCTCCGGGGGCTGGGAATCCAGGAGTAGCTGAGCTGGGTGGTTCTTGCTCAGACTCTCCCGAGGTGGTTGTTAAGCTGTCAGCAGGGGCTGCAGGCATCTGAAGGCTTGACTGGGGCTGGAGGACCCAGCTCCGAGAGGGCGCGCTCCGTAGCTGAGGGCAGGTGGCCTCGGTGCCTCGTCACAGCGTTGCCTGAGTGTCCTCGTGACGTAGCTGTTGGCTTCCCTGGAGTGATCCAAGAACAAGCAGGCAAACTTGCTTTAAAAAACTGTCTTTTATGACCCAGCCTTGGAAGTGCTGTTATATCACTTCTACCTTATTCTATTGATCACACAGACCAACCTGATGCTCTGTGGGAGGGGACCACACACAGGTGTGAGCCCCAGGCAGCAGAGCTAATCAGAGCTCATCTTGGAGGTTGGGCCCACATGTTATTATACCCCTACCAGCTTGGCATAACTTACCCACGTTTCTCTTACCCATTCCCCTGCCTCCAGTCAATATGAGACCCAGCCCTAGACGGTTTGGCTCAGTGGATAGAGTGTTGGTCTGTGGACTGAAGGGTCTGGGGTTCGATTCCGGTCAAGGACACTTGCCTGGGTTGCGGGCTTGATCCCCAGTAGGGGGTGTGCAGGAGGCAGCCAATTGATCTCTCATCATTGATGTTTCTGTCTCTCTCTCCCTCTCCTTTCATCTCTGAAACTGGTAAAAATATATTTTTAAAAAGTATATGAGACCCAAATGTGCCTCCTTGATTGTCTGACCTGAAGTCCCCCACCTTCCACCCAGGCACCAGGAATAAGGAGAAATGTGATTCCTCATCCATCTCCTTTCTCCCACCTCCTGTCCAGCAGATTCTTTCAGGGGCCCTGGGGTCACCTACTTGAGAACGTCATGGAAACTTTGTGTTCTGTGATGTCTTGGTCTCCACGTGGAGTTTTTATAATGTCCAAAGGTCAGCGGCACCAAAGCTGCTTGCACTGGTTTGTAGCCAATGGACCATGTCTAAGGTGAGGGAGAGGGCAGGGGTGGTGGGAGGGACGATAGGAGGGGTGGTGGCCCAACACCCTCTCCTGCCCAGGCCGCTAGTGCTGTAGCCAAACCCTCTACTTTCTGACGTGACCTTGGACTGTATTTGGGAGCAGAACCCCCTCAGCCTGGTAGAGATGGGACTGTGGCTTGGAACATGGGGATGCAGAAATTGTGGGCACAATTCTTTCTCCTCCTTTGTGCCCTCCCTTTTCAACTTGCAGAGCTCTTCCAAGACCTGGGAGCTACGTATTCTTTTCTTTTGCTTATCACTGGTCAGTTTTACTTGCCACTAAGTCATTAAAAATTTTTTATAACAGGTAACTGAGGATAAAATGACAAATTCACATAACAGTGAATAGAACAGATTCATTCTAAACACTTTATACAAATCATTGAATTCTCACAATAACTTTATGAAGTAGGTACTATTATTATCCCCATTTTAGAGATGAGCAAACTGAGGTCCAGAGAGGAAAAGTAACTCACCTAAGATCCATAGCTAGTAAGTTGCATGGCTTGATTTAAACTCAAGTTGTTGGGGTCTACGGTGTGTATCTAAATGCTACATGATACTGACTCTTTCATGTATATGTATATATATTATTGATTTCAGAGAGAGAGAGAGAAACATCAATGATGAGAGAGAATCATTGATCTTCTGCCTCCTGCACACCCCCACTGGGTATCAAGCTCACAGCCTGGGCATATATATGCCCTGACTGGGAATTGAACCATGAACTCCTGGGTCATAGGCCAATGCTCAACCACTGAGCCACACCGGCTGGGCCATGTATATTTTTAAGATAAAACACACATAAGAGAATGTGAGCTTATATTAAGCATAATTTCGATTCTGCTCTGTCCTCCTGATCCTCGAGGGCAGTACAAGTAATTTTCTGCCATTTAGGGAAAGTTTGGTTTTTAATGGGTGCCTCTATACGAAGCAGGCCATCTTCCCAGGAACCACTGGTACCCCTCATCCCACTGTTTTTGGATCTGGGCAGTGAAGGCATGAGTGAGACATTCTCACCCACCTCTTGCCATGGTGAACACCACGTCTTAGAGAGCGGAAGCAGCTTGTCTGAGGACACACACTAGTAGGTGCAGAAAGAAATTTAATGTCAGGGCATTGCTCCAAATTCAGCACTATTCCCTCTGAAACACCACATTCCCCCCGACTTCATCTGACTCTTCTTCTTTCACTCATCTGGCAAAGTCCCGTCAGGAGCCCCGTGAAGTTCTTTGTGGTTAAAGCTCAGCCCGGTGCCAGCACAGAGCAGCCACAGCCCAAGGCTGTGAACTTGTCACCTGCTTGCTGGGCTGGCTGACCTTGCAAAACACACATCCTGTGCAGCTGCCAGGAGGCACATTACTCATATTTGCCTTCCAGAGAGCCAGCTGCTAGGACTGTCATTAACCAATGGCCTCCAGCTGCTGCACCTTCAGATCCTAAGATAGCATGTTTTCCCATCCGGGACTGGGCACAGTGGGGACACAGAGCCCGGCTATTTCTGCCCTCCATGGGGCTCCTCCAATGGGCAGTCTTGACTCTGGGCCTGACCAAGACGTTCTCAGAGCTGCACTTCAGTCTGAGGCTCTTTCTATCCATCCTTCCTTCTTCCTCTGAAGATAGGTGTCGACCTCCATCATGATCAAAAGGCCCTTCTTGTTTACTCTCGCTCCCTCCCTCTATCCTTAGAGTGGTTTCCTCAATAAATCTCTTACCCCTCTAATTGGCCTTAGCATCTGTCTTTAGACCTGACACCACAGACCCTCTCTGGGTCATAGGGCCCACAGCCATCTGCCCCCTCGGATAGCTTGTGCCCAGTGGGCTTACAATTCTTCTTCATTACTAAGTGGTGGAATAGGAGTGTGATTCCCCTCTTAGCACCAGGGGACAGGGTGCAAACCAATTCCAGCACAGCCAGAGGTAAGAACAGCTGCTCCCCAAGTCCAGGGCTCCCACCCAACCCATGCCCTGCCTCGAGCCCATTGTCATTTCCCAGCTTCCGTGCCCTCCACCCAAGAGGGGAAAAGGGTCTCAGAGCCTTGGACTCTAGGGTAAGAGCCCTGAGTTCAGACTGGTTTCTACCGCTGGCTTCCCTTCTCTGGACTTTTCCCCATCTGTACAGTGGGACTTTTGGCTTGGTTGGCCTGGGTCGGGGAAGGGAGATCATGGCTGTTTTGGGGTTTTAAAAAATACCTTGGCAGCTGGTAAGCTACTTTGTCTGCCTGTTAAGACCAGACCTGATGCCCAGCTGGTGTGGCTCAGTAATTGAGCATCAACCCATGAACCAAGAGGTCACTAGTTCGATTCCCAGCAGGGCACATGCCCAAGTTGCGGGCTTGATCCCTAGTAGGGGGTGTGCAGGGGCCAACCGATGTTTCTCTCATATTGATGTTTCCATCTCTCTATTCCTCTCCTTTACTCTCTCTCTCTCTCTCTCTAAAAAAAAATAAATAAAAACATTAAAAAAAAAAAAAAAAAAGACCAGACCTGGTGAGAAGCTCATGTGGCAGAATCAGGGCAGGGCCAGGCCTAAAGCCAAGTCCTGATTATGCTTAGACACCATGGGTTATGAGGTGCTGTGCCTGGGCTCCTAAGAGTGGCCATCAGCCCCAGAAAGGACAGGTCCATGGGGAGCCAGTCAGGGGAGGTAAGTAGACAATAGCAATATGTTGAGGTCAGGCTACTCTAGAGGAAATCATGAGAGTACAAGGAGGCAGTACCAGTACCCGCGGGAGTCTGGACAGGCTTCCTAGAGAGGGGCTTTTGTTTTGGGCTTTGAAGGCTGAGTAGGAGTTTTCCAGATAAGGGCTTTCAAGGCGGACTGAATACAGGCTCAGAAGCGAGAACCTCTGCTGTGTGATCTAAAAATATGTGAGAAATGGAGGACTAGGGTGGAGATCAGGGAATGGTGAGAAAGTGAGCTGTGCCCAGACCTTGAAGGCTCTCTAATAAGGTCAAGATTCTACAGCCGTCACCATTACATGTAGGAGGTGGGTGCCACTCTTACTTTCAATTTACAGATGAACAAACCGAGGCCCTGAGAGACGGAGAGGGGCTCTGATAGGAATGCAATGAGCAGTGTCAGGACCCAGGTAATCTCAGGAGCCAGAGGCCAAGTCATCTTCTCATTGCGTGGGCAATGCCAAAAACAGCTCCTGCCCCACGGCCATCTGACATCAGCGAGCATGGCTTCCTCAGCCCCTCTCCCTCCTCCATCCCAGTGTCCTTGTCTGTGCTGACGTCATGTGCACAGAGAGAGAAATCTGTGGAGATTCCGGAGAGGCCAGAGTGTGGGAACCAAGACAGATGCTGCTGGCGCTGCCCCAGGGCCGAGAAGCCTCTGGGCGCTGCCAAGGGGGCTCTGGAATGTGTCTGAGGCCGCTGGTTCCCTCCACGGCAGCCCCCACCCCCACCCCAGGCCTGGGAAAGCTGGGGAGGCTCTGATTGCCCACCGTCATTTGGGCCTTGAGCAGCCTATGGGGGCCTGTGCTGCCTGCACACAGGAGTGTATGTGCATCGAAACAGCTGGCCCAGCCCTCCAGTCTGCTCTCGGGGGCCCTGAGCTGGGGCCACCGGACCCCCAAAGAGGGAGCATGACCCTCATGGACTCTGCAGGCCAGGGATGGAAAAGTGGACCAAACCGATACTGTCCACCACCTTCCCTGGAGAAGGCACTCAGGAGTGTGTGTGTGTTGGGGGGAGGAGGGCGGGGGGTGGGGAGGACAGCCAGACAAACAGACACAGACAGATGGTCCCACCCCCACCCAGTGGGCCCCAGGGGTGGCTATGCACCGCCTGTTCATCACATGTGGCTCACAGCAGCTGCACATTCTGTCAGAGACCAGCTGTGGTGGCAGCTGGGGAGGTGGGGAGTGAGTGCTATGGGTCCCAGGGGAGCAGGGGAGGAGGGCAAGGGGAGGACAGGAGGGCCTGGGAGAGCAGGGGTCAGGGAGGGGGTGAGGAAAGGAGGCTGAGATTGTTCTCAGGATACAGCACCAAGCGGGAAGGTGGTGATGGGAATGCCTGACATCTGGAGGCCCCGTCGATGCGGGCCTGGGCGCAGGCGGCTGGGGGTGGGGTGTTCTGGAACAAGCCCGGCCCACCCGGGCTAGGTCTTGGCACAGAGCTGGACCAGCAGAAGTGTAAGGAGAAACACTGGGCAGTTGAATATACGGGCCCAAAGCTCAGAAAAGGGGGTCTGTATTGGAGATAGCAATTTGGGAATCATTGGCTTATAACAGGGAAAGCCATGGGAGTCGATGAGGCGCCTAAGGAGGAGATGCATGGAAACAGAGGCTCAGTCACACGCTAACATTACACTCTAAACAGCCGGCACTGCTCTGTGCACCTTACCTCATTTCATCCTCACAACAAGCCTACGTTTTGTTATGATCACATTTTACCAGTGAGAAAACCACGGCATAGAAAGGCCTCTCTTACTCGGGCTCACCTCCTGCCTTACTGTGGGGCTCCAGGCTGTTTCTGCCCCTCTCTGGGTCTGTGTCCCCAGACACAAAGGGAGGGCCAAGGCTCTGCAGAGGGTAGACTGAGTGGCCCCAGGTGCTCCAGCCCCCCCCCCTCCCCCCAGGATAGTCCCTGGTAGGACTCTGTGACTGTTTGCCCGGGGCCAGGCACCACCTCCTCCACAGGGAAGGTAGAGGCCTTTGCAGGCCCCCAGCTTCCCTCCCTGTCACTAGTCACTTGGTCAATGTTTATCAAACAACTACTATGTGCCAGAAACTGCCAGGCACAGAGGAGACAACGATGAGCAAACCCACCCTGGTTCCTGCCTTCACGTGCCAGAGACAGACATAAATGATCGCACAATTAGCAACTGCCAACCACTGCCCCGAGCATGTCTGTGCCAACCATCCTCTCCTCTGGGACCCCGCAGAGCCCCGCCACCCAGCAGGCAGAGGCTCAGGGCCTGGCCGAGCAGAGGTCCTGGTTTCAGCATACGGCCCACAAGCAACCCAACCATTTGGAGCCCAGGTCTCAGTCAGTTTAGTAATATGAATACCAGCCCCGAGGGAAGACAGGGTTGACCTCGTGTGGGAGCCAGGGATTGAGAAAGTTTGCTGGAGCTGAAACTTGCCCTTGAAAATCTCTTCCTGCTCGCTCACATCAGGGCTGGGGGAGGGGAAGAGTGGGGAGGGCAGAGGGCCCCTCTCTGCCTCCCTCCCTCGGGACTGAGGCTGACTGCCGCTCCTGGGCTCTCCTCTGCCTACTCCTAACCCCCTCTCATCAGCAAGCAAATCCCCCCTGGGACCCGCTGGCCTCTGGAGCTGCCTTTTGTGCCCTCTCTCACTTTCCTGCCCCTTCTCCAAACCTGCTTCTCCATCCTCCCTCAGACACTTCCTGATCCATGGATCAGGCGCCGGCTTCTGCCTCCTCCATCCATGCCAAGGCTTCTATGACCTCCTGATTGTACACCTTCCTCTCAGAGCCCCTGGCCTGGGGATCAAGCCTTTATTCTTGTCCTTCTCTGGCCTGGGCCCCTGGTGCTCCATTCTTACCTGAGTTTCTGCCTCCTTCCCACGGTTTCTCTGGCTGCTGTTCCCAGGCCTCTCTGCTGGGTTCTCCTGCTTCTGGCTCTGTACTAGCTCCTGGTGATATCGCATGTTCCCATGGCTTCAGCTACCAGCCACCAAATCTCTGCTGCAGCCCAGGCCTCTCCGGGTTCTCCTCCTGGGTGTCCCCTGGGTCTCACAGACAGCATGGCCACACTGAACATCTTACCCTCTGCTGTGTTTCCCATTGGTACTATCACCTGCGCCCACTCAGTCACCCAGGCAGGACCCCCCGCGTGATTCGGGTCTGTTCCCTCTTCATCCCCTCTGCACCAGCCCCAAACGCCTGGCTGTTGCATGAGTCTTCTGATTGGTCTACCCCACTCGAATGCAGGATGCAGTGGCTTCCAGCATGAATCTGGGTGCCAGCCTGCCTGCTTAGAGTCCCAGTTCTACCACTTACTAGCTGTTCCATCTTGGTAAGTTACTTAACTTCCCCATGTCTCATTAAATGAGACATAATAATAACAATAATAATAACAATAATAGGTTGTTGTGAGGTTTAAATGAGTTAGTGTGATCTGTCTTCTCTGCACTGGGAGCAGCTCCCCTCGTCCCCTGGAATGTGTGCCTGCACCGTTGGCCTCCACCCCTCCTTGGTCAGGAGCCCCTCCTGGCGAGCCGCTCACTGGTCACTGTCTGCAGTGCTGAAGCACCAGCGGCACCGGCAGGTGAGAGCCTCAGCAGCTTGGCAGCTTATTTCTAGCCGCAGCTTCCAAACCAGCGCCACTTCAAGGGACATTGACACAGCAGCCAAGTGCATCGGGGCTGGGGCTGCCACAGCAAGGTGGCAGGCTCTGGGGCTGGAATTGGGACTGTGTTTGGGAGCCTCATCATCGGTTATGCCAGGAACCCTTCTCTGAAGCAACAGCTCTCCGACACCATCCTGGGCTTCGCCCTCTCAGAGGCCATGGGGCTCTTTTGCCTGCTGGTGGCCTTTCTCGTCCTCTCTGCCATGTGAGGGAGCTGTCTCCACCCCCATCATTCTTTCTCCCGTGTCTTGTCTGCCCTGTGTGTTCCTTTTCCTATATGTCCCAGGCAAGTCCCAGGAAAGTGGTTGGCTCAGGGTTGGACAGAAGGAAGACAAATAAATACTGTATTAAGAAGAAAAACAAACAAAAAATGAGTTAATATATATCAAATAGTACCATGCCTAGTACATGGTAAGTGCAATAAAATTTTATTTTTGTTTTATTGATTTATTTATTTTACAAACATTTTAAGTGCTTTCTATGTGCTAGACACTTTGCTAGGCGCTAAGGGGCGTAATAATGAGCAACAAAAGTGATTCCTGCCCCCCCCCAGAGCTTGACAGTCAATGTGGAAGCCTCTTCATAAGAGTCCCATGCCGAAACCGGTTTGGCTCAGTGGATAGAGCGTAGGCCTGCGGACTGAAAGGTCCCAGGTTCGATTCCGGTCAAGGGCATGTACCTTGGTTGTGGGCACATCTCCAGTAGGGGGTGTGCAGGAGGCAGCTGATCGATGTTTCTCTCTCATCGATGTTTCTAACTCTCTATCCCTCTCCCTTCCTCTCTGTAAAAAATCAATAAAATATATATTTAAAAAAAAAAAAGAGTCCCATGGAGCGATGGTTTCCTGGTGTTTGGTCAATGCCCCACTCTTTCCCATCTGAAAAATGAAACAGAGCAAAAGCAAACACAGCCTGGATTCCACATCTCCCTCCAGCTATTTCCATGGTGCCCTTACCCATCAGTCAAGCTTCTCAAATGAGTTTATTCTGCCAGCAGGTATTTATCGCACACCTACTACATGCCAGGCACTGTGCTGGGTGCTGGAGAGTCAGCAGTGAACGGAAGAGAATTCTCTACCCCAATGAGTTTGTCTTCTGGAGGGGGACAGGGACAATATACAAATGCATCAACATGTATACTATCGATAGTGCTAGATCAGTGGTTCTCAACCTGTGGGTCGCGACCCCTTTGTCAGTCAAACGACTTTCACAGGGGTTGCCTAAGACCATCCTGCATATCAGATATTTACATTACGATTCATAACAGTAGCAACATTACAGTTAGGAAGTAGCAACGAAAATAATTTTATGGCTGGGTCACAACATGAGGAACTGTATTTAAAGGGCCAGAAGGTTGAGAACCACTGTGCTAGATGCTGTAGAGTGAGATAAAGTGAGGTGGGGGACGCAGAGTGACTGGGGGATGGCAGCTACTTTAGATAGGGAGTCAAAAGAGTCCTCGCTGAGGATGTGATATTTGAGCAAAGACCGGCATGGAGTGAGATCATCCGAGGAGATCTGGGGAGAGGATTCCAGTGTTAGTGTATGTTCCGCCAAAGCGGGTGCCGGAAGAGGGTTCCCGCAGAAGGAACAGCAAACGCCACAAGCACCAACTGCTGGAATGGCCGGAAGGCTCTCCTGGCTGAGTGAGCAAGGCAGGGGCAGGGCCAGCTCAGGGGACCAGACATCGGTCCACGCTGAGCTGTCCCAGCATAGTTATTGGTATTCCGTCCTTTCACTTTCAAAGGCGGCCCAGGCTTAGATGATAAACTGTATAGTCACCCTACCCATAGGCCATGGGAAGCAGTGGACATTCTATGCTCAATATGATGGGGGAAGCCTTTTAAGCAGGAAGTGACAGAATCTGACTGACGCTTTAAAGGATAATGACCAAGTACTGGAGACACTCTTCTGGCTCCTGTAACTCCCCCTCCTGCTCTCCTCCACCTCCTTGCTGTTCCTCCGTCTCCTCTCACAGCTCTTCTGCTCAATGTCTAAATCTCCCAGTTTCTCCGGACCAGTGATTCTCAACCAGAGGTGATTTCTCCCCCAGGGAACATTTGGTATGATCTAGAGACATTTTTTTGTTAATCCTCACCCAAGGATATTTTTTCCCATTGCTTTTCAGAGAGAGAATGAAAGCGGGGGGGGGGGGGGAGGTACGGGAGGGGGGCAGAGAAAAACATCCATGTGTGAGCGACACATTGATTGGTTGCCTCTCATCCAAACCCCAATTTGGGGTGGGGAGCAAACCCACAACCAAGGTACATGTCCCTGACCCGGGATGGAACCTGAGAGCCTTCAGTGTACAGGCAATGCTCCAACCACTTAGCCACACGGTCAGGGCTGGAGACATTTTTAATTGCACAACCGAGGCAGGTACTACCAGCATTTAGTGGATAGAGGGGGTGGAGGTGGGGGTGGGGTGAGGGTGTGGGCAGACCTGAGAGTCTGCTGTCATCCCCAAATGGGACTGCTGATGTTGACTGGCTCTGACCAAGGTCCCTCAAGACCTGACTAGATGGTGGTGGTGGTGGTGGTGTGTCTCTGGGAATCAGCTTCAGATCTGGCCTGGGAGGCCAAGAGGGCCAGAGAGGGCTCACTCTGAAGCTGCTGCAGGCGGCAAAGGGGGAGCAGGGAGGCACCTCCAGCCTACCCCCAACACACCAAACTGTTCACTCAATGGGTGCTCCAGCCCCTAGGGAGGGGGACTCACAGGAGATTCACCTGCCATCTCCTGGGCCAGTACCTCAGAGGAGTCCCCAAGGCTCGGAAGGAAGCAGGTGGGAGCATCCTGGGAGGGGACTTCACGGCCAGGGAGATGGGAAGGCAGGCTGCACGTGGCAGGGCAGAGACCTCCCGCCTTTGACTCACCCGCCAGGACCCAGGAAGCCACCCCTTCATCTGGAGAATGGGGTTGGTCATCTGGGAAGGCCTGTGTGGGGGGACACTTGATTGTGGTGGCAGGCCCTCCTCCACACATGTCCACAGGCACAGCCCAAGTACACACACACACTCTACTTGCTTTGGACCCCCTTGGGAGAAGCTGCTGGGGGATTCTTGTCCAGGATCAGGCCACAGCCACCCACCAACCCTCACCAAACCGGACGTGTCGGCCGCACCCAGAACCCCAACGCCGCCCGCCGGAGCCGGTGGGGTCGACCTTGGCATAAGCTGGGGCATCACCGCGGAGCGGCGCCTCCCCAGACCCGCAGCGCCCGGGGCAAACTGGGGACAGACGGGGACCCCGGCTTCCCGGGAGGCCTCCGGGGCACCTGCCAAAGGCCACCCAGCGCGCGGCGGCCGAGGCGGCGGAGCGGAGCCGGACCTCCCAGCCATCGGTGGGGGCGGCGACCGCCCGGGGCCTTCCCACGGCTGGGCCGGCGCGTCACCGCGGGGGCGAGGGGCGCCGGCCGCCGGGCCCGGCGCAGAGAAGGGCCCTGGGAAAGGGCGGCGGCGGCGGCGCCCGCGGGGCGGGGCCGGGGCGGGGCCGACTTCCCGGCCGGAGCCGGAGCGCCCGGCGGAGACCCGGCAGCCGGCACTCACCATGAAGCGGCCCCGGCAGCCCAGCGGCTCCGACGGCGAGTCCGACGGCCCCATCGACGTGGGCCGCGAGGGAGAGCTCAGGTAAGGGCCGGCCGGGCTGAGCGCGCTGCGGGCCCCGCGGGCGCGGAGACGGGTCCTCGCTGCGGCCGCCGTCTCCCGAGGCGCAGGCGTGGGCGCGGGCCCGCAGGTGTGTGCGGGGGTGGAGGGTGGGGTGCGGGTGCTGCCCTCGGCCATTAGGGCTGGGGGTGCTCGGATGCAGACAGGTTCAGCTCGCGGGTCTAATGTCCGTCCAATGAGTGGCCTCTTTCTGTCGAGGTGCCCAGGTGAGGCTGTTGGCGAGGAGGCGCTTAGGGAAAAGCCTCGTAGACTGCTGGCACACCCCCTGTCCGGGACCCACGGTGCAGCACAGCCATCCGGTCCCAACTTGACCCTAATTTGGGTGCACTTTTCATATAGTACGTCTCGGGGAAGAAAGACGCCTGTCCTTTGAGCAAATAGGACTTTGACTACGGTTTTGATTGAAGAAAGCCAGAGCTGGCGTGCCCATGGTCAGGGCGCGGGCCTAGGCTCCAATCCCAGCGCCCTTTCTATTGCACCACCGACTGCCGCGGTCTGTCTGCTCTTGGTAACTATTCGGACCTGCTTCAAACCTGTAGAACAAACTGCACATGTATGTAGTCGGACAGTTCTGCTACTTCGCAGTTCTGTGAACAGCCCAAGCTTCGGTTTCCTCATCTGTAAGTGGATATAGCCCGGCCGGAGTGGTGCAGTTGGTTGAGGGTCGTCCTGTGCACTAAAGGTTGGTGGTTCCATTCCCGTCAGGGAAAATACCTGGGTTGCAAGTTTGACCCCCCAGTAGGGGCATGCAGGGAAGACAACTGATTGATGTTTCCTCTCTTCTCTTCTCTTCTCTTCTCTTCTCTTCTCTTCTCTTCTCTTCTCTTCTCTTCTCTTCTCTTCTCTTCTGCCTCTCTCTCTCCCTCTCTCTCTCCCTCTCTCTCTCTCCCCCTCTAAGTGTGTCCTCAGGTGAGGATTAAAAATAAAATAGGTATAAATAATAGACCCATTCTCATGGGAATATTGGGAAAATCAAATGAGATAGTATATGCCAAGCTTAGCACACGACCTAGCCCCAAGCAAACAATTAATTAGTGTCAGGAACCCAACACATGATACCCAGAACCTGAAAGAGCAACAAGGGCTGACTGGGTGCCTGCAGGCCGGGGTCCCAGCCCAAATCTGCCACTAACTCACCATGTGACCTTGGGCCATTGCTTTCCCATTGTGCACCTGTTGCCTCAGCAGTGTAATAGGGTGGACAGAAGGGCTCACCCAGATCTGACTCTCTAGAACAGAATTGGAAGGGGGGAGGGTGTTCATTTTATTCTTAGGGATGTTTTTGAGGGCATTTCATAGGTTCAATGATCTCCAGTTTCTGAGACTAGGGGATCCTGCCTCAATCACAAATCCTAGTAAAATGTCACCAGCTTTTAAAAAATGCCACCAGCTTGCAATTATCTATAGCTTATAATTGGAGGTAAGGCAATAGATATCGCCCTTGCATCCTGTACATTGCATTTTGGGATATATAACAATTTTCCATGCAACTTAATAGCCTGTTTAAGTTGTTTAGCAAAACAAAACAAAAAAACCCTGCTTTTTAAAAATATATATATATTTTATTGGTTTCAGAGAGAAAGGGAGAGAGAGATAAAAACATCGATGATAAGAGAATCATTGATCGGCTGCCACCTGCATGCCCCCTACTGGGGATCGAGCCAGAAACCTGGGTTTGTGCCCTAACTGGGAACCGAACCATGACCATCAGTGCTCAACCACTGGGCCATACCAGCCAGGCAAAACCCACTCTTTAGACAAGTAATTCTCTGAGTCTGTGTCTGCTGGGTGCGGGGGAAGAGCCTAGCACCACGTGGTAGTGATGAGGGGGGTGGGGGGGGGGTCTCAAATTCAGTGTCATTGGGTCTTCATGAATCAGAGGCACGAAACAGATACCAGAGAGCTAGGCTGATCAGAGCTGGCTTCTGTCTTTTAAGAACTTGCAGCTTGGCCAGTGCCCTTCCAGGTCACACAAAGACCGTGGACAGCATGGACGATGGACAGAGAGACAGACTGGGGCTGTGAAGTCACCCAAACAAGGTGGAGGTCACTTATAACCAAAGGCAGCAGGGAGGGCTTCCTGAAGGGGGTGGCATTGGGCTGCTCCAGGATCAGCGGGCAGTCTTTTCCTTCGCAGCATTTTGTCCTTTCAGCTAGAGCCCTTGAGAGACTGTCTCCATTCTTAGAGGAGCAGACCCCATCAGAGGAGAGAAAGCAGTTGGACATCTGGCAGAGCTGACTTATAGACCCCTCTTTGTAGCGCTCACCAAAGAGCCCTCCCCCCAGCAGACATCAATGCTTCAATTCAGGGATCACTGAACGATGCCTGCTGTGGCCCAGACCCTAGGCTGGGCGCCGAGGGGCCCAGATGTATCCTGCCCAGCCGCTGCCCTCAGGGAACTCTCAGAGAAGAAGAGCTTCATGTACAAAGACAGCCAGATAAACAGTGGCAAGGGCTAGGGAACTGGGGCAGCCAGCCTCCCTGGGGGTCAGAGGCAGGGCGCACCCCCTCACCCCCCCTCAGAGATGTGAGAGTAAAGAGCAGAGTGTGTTCCTTGTCACTGTGGGCATCTGCCTGGTGGTGGTATCCTGCCTCAGCCGTGGGAATCACTCACAGAGCTCCTCTCTGAACCCAGCCCCCTGACACATGCTGGGATAGAGCCTCTCCCTTCCCCTCCTGCAAACATTTAATGAGCACCTGCCCCCTGTCAGGCACTGGGTCAGGGTCTGAGGGTTGTTCCTTCATGTGTTTTAAGGCACATAGTGGACTTTGAAGTCAGATGGACCTGAGTTCGACTCCCACCACCATTCACTTGGGCATCTCTGAACATCCGTTTTTTCCCTTACAAAATGGGGATGCTAATACCTACCTCACAGGGTGAGGCGTTGATAAAGCAACGAACCCAAAACATGTCTCCCTGCTTTGGCGCAAGGTAACTTCCAATTAATGGTGCTCGCTAAGGGGTTGGAGGGTACAAGTTCATGAGGCCGTAGTGTAACAAAGAGACTGGAAGTCTGAAGACTGGACTTACTGGCCTTGATTCTTAACTCTCTGTGTCTCTGTCACTCCATCTGTCCAATGATGGTTTTTCCTAAATATGAAATGAAATGGCCTCAGTAATACTTAACTCCCAGGGCTATTGTGCAATAAATAAGACAAGTAGTTGTGGACATGCTATCTAGAACAAAAAGTACTGGCTATGAATTTTACAAGTTGTGACAATGACTATATGGGGTGCACTGGTAAGAGCACTGGATTAAAAGGCAAGAAACTTGAAATTTCTTCTAATTTGCTGTGTGGCTTGGAGCAGATCCCTTCCCCTCTCGGAGTTTCCTCATTTTACCAGTGGGCTCAGTGCTGTCTGGAATCCCTTCGTTGAGGACATTGCCATTCTGCCTTTGGCTGATGCAAAATGAGTGGGATTATCTACAAGGGCTCCACAGGGGAGCTCCCAAGGGGAAACTGAGGGTGAGCACTGAGGGTGGCCAGGACTGGCAGCCAGACCACCTAGAAAACTGTCCCCACCCCAGGATTCTGGCTAGGGGCCACTCGAGGGCCATGGAGCAGATCGTGGTGGTCAACATATCTTCTCTGGGTCCGTGACAATCTACCTTCTTTTCAGACTCTCAGCCAAGAAGCTCTCAAACCTCCTCCCTGTCAGTGTCAGGGCCAGATCACAGCCTGGAAATGAGCACACACTGAGCCCTTGGGAACTTTAAGGATAAGGGGACTGGAGGGCTATTCAGACATACAGGAAATGGGAATTAAGAGGGAAAACAATGCTGGATTTGGAGCCAGAAGACATGGCTTCCCATGCTGGCTTTGCTCCTCAGCAGCTGCGTCAGCTGCAAACTGCCTCAGCTGCTGAGCCTTGGCATGCTCCTCTGTAAAATGGGGCTTGCGTTAGGCTCACAGGGCGAGTATGTACTTAGCGATGCCAGGGAAGCTGTGAGGTGAGGTTTGCCTGTTGGCTGTGGGAGTGGGATAAGACTGCAGAGAATGAGGGGCCAGGGGACTGGGAAAAGGGAGGGCAGAGCCACCTGCCCTGAAAGGGGTGCGTCAGCCTCCAACAGATGGTCCCTGAGGAGGGATCAGGCTCAGAGGCAGTGACGTGAGTAAAGCAAACCCAATACCCCTAGCGATGCCTTATCCAGCCTGGGGGGACAAAGGCTGTGTTTCTTAGATACCTTGGCTCTCGGGGCTTGTCCCCAGTGAAGCTCTGTAAACAAGCTGCCCTACAGAGCTCAGGGTCTTGCCATCTGTTCCCTGAACCTGGCTTGCTGGGCCATCCCTCCCAGGAGCTTTCACTGGTCTTTTACCAGACCTTCTTGTCCAGATGTGTGGATGGAGCTATCCTTTTCCAGATGTGGCTGCACAAAGCCAGAGCATAGCAGCAGGATCTGACGAATGTTGGTCTGGTCTCTCCCTGCAACCTTCTCTCTTCGAGCCGATGATGAAAATTACCCAACCTCGGACATCAAAAGAGTAATCATGGGGACTGGGACCTTCCTGGTGAGCCTCAGATGCCCCCATTCCACAAAGGCCTACGACAGTGATGCCAAAGATGAGGACAGGAGGGAGCTCAGCCATGAGCTCTGCCATGTTCCAAGCACTCCCTGAGGATGGGGCTACAATAGTGAATGAGACAGACATGGGTCATGACCTCATGGAGCTTTCAGACTTGTTAGAGAGACAGACATTAACCAAACAATCATGTAAAACAACAAAGGGTCATAAGTGCTGTGAATGCAGGACACCGGGGAATGTAGAGTAGGGGATGAGTACCTAGTAGGAGGGGGACCCCAGAAAAGGCTTCCCCATGGCCTGGCCCGTTGCTCAGTGGTTAGAGCATCGGCCCTCAGACCAAGGGGTCTTGGGTTCAATTCCCAGTCAAGTGCATGTGCCTCGGTTGCAGGTTTAATCCCTGGCCTGGTCAGGGTGACTGTGGGAGGCAACCAATCCATGTGTTTCTCTCATGTGATGTTTGTCTCTCTGTTCTCTCTCTCTCTCTTCCTTCTCTTTCTCTCCACCCTCCTCCTCCCTCCAATTCTCTCTAAAAATCAATGGAAAAAATAACCTCACTTGGGTGAGGATTTAAAAAAAAAAAAAAGAAAGAAAAGAAAAGAAAAAGAAAAGGCTTCCCTAGGAAGGTGACATTTGAGTTGAGACCTGAGGGTGGTATATATTATCAGGCAACAGGGCTGGAGCTTGGGGGCAAGGAGCTGTGGTGGGGAGAGAACGCTAGGCTAGGGGAACATGTGACCACAGGAAGGAGTTAGTACATTCACAGGCTGGAACACAGAGAGCAAAAGAGAGGTGAGTCTAGGACAGTGATGGTGAACCTTTTGAGCTCGGCGTGTCAGCATTTTGAAAAACCCTAACTTAACTCTGGTGCCGTGTCACATATAGAAATTTTTTGATATTTGCAACCATAGTAAAACAAAGATGTATATTTTTGATATTTATTTTATATATTTAAATGCCACTTAACAAAGAAAAATCAACCAAAAAAATGAGTGTCATAGGTTCGCCATCACTGGTCTAGAAGGTGGCAGGGCCCCGCTGGGCCACCTGAAAGATGGTGGTCTGGATCCTAAAAGCTTGGGGAAACCCTTGAGGAGTTTTAAGACAAGATCAGATTTGCATTTAAATGATGGCTCTGCCTGCTTGTAGAGGGTAGCAGGTGTGGTGCAAAGGGACCCAGCAGTAGACCCCTGCAGTTGTTGGATGAAAGATGATGGGGCTTGGCCCTCGGAGCTGCAGGGGAGATGAGCAGGGCAGATGTGAGATGTATTTTAGGTTTTGAGGAGGTGGGATAAGGACCGAGGGGGAATCAAAGACGGTGGCCAGGTGTTGCCCTTGCAGAACCAGAAGACAGGGTGGCTTCACTGAGGCGGGAACCCAGGGAGAAGGGGACGAGTGAGAGGTGGAGGCAAGCTCATGGTTCCTGTTCAGATGGGTGGCATTTTGCATTTGACATGGCAGGAGTCACCTTGTCTAAGGTTCTCTCCATGAAGCTGAGGGTCTGGAGGGTGGGGCCTGGACCGCACCTCTGGGTGTTGGCCAGATGAATGGCCTCAGTGCCGCCTAGCCAATGCCCTGCATTCGGAGAGGCCTCTGAAGCAGGAGACCGTTAGGAGGGCGAGCAGTTGGGCTGGGGAGGGTTTCGGCCAGTCGGGCAGGAAAAGGCCGAGGGCTAGGCCCCTTCCCTGTGATGGAAACTCCTGGGATGCGAGCAAACATCCCTCCTTTGGCTGGGCCTTCGGAGGGGGGCGGGGAGAGGGGCGCAGTGATGCCGGTCTGGGGGCTTCTGGGGAGGCCGAGCAGTGTCCCGAGAGTCCGAGCGTGGCCTGTGACCCGCATGCCGCTCCCCGCGCCCCCAGCCGCGCTGCGTGGGAGGTGGCGGCAGCTGCAGCCTGGGCGGAGGGCGGGCAGCCGGCGCGCCCGGCCCGTGGGAAGCGGCGGCATCTGCTCTTTCCACGCTCGTTCCCAGCGGCTCCCTCTGAAACCCAACCCGCTGGCCGCCGCTGGCCCTTGCCCTCGCCCGCCCCGCCCGGGGATCGGGTTGCAGCAGCCGGAGTGGCTGACCGTGGTTCCGATGCCCGCCCTCCAGCAGCGGGAGAGACGAGAGAGGAGCTTGCTCCGCCGCCCGCCGGGGCTGAGAACGAGCACAGACCTCCTTCCCCCGCCACCGCCCCCCACCAGACATCTCCCCCCGCCGCCCCCCACCCCGCCGCCCTGGGGCAGTTAACCCAGGGCAGGGAAGGACTTGACCCAGGAGGAATGGGCCCCGGGGAGAAGGGAGAGAATGCGTCCCCTCCCACGCCTGCCCCTGCTTCCTCCCAGCTTGGGAGACCACAGACGCCCAGCAGGGGGCTGTGCTCGCCCACGAGGTCACCCCAGGCCAGGGAGATGGTCCTCCAGCTCTGAAAAATGTGCCTTTCTCTTCCTCTCCAGCCAGATGGCCAGGCCGCTGTCCACCCCCAGCCCTTCGCAGATGCAAGCCCGGAAGAAGCGCAGAGGGGTGAGTGTCTCGGCTAGAGGTTTACGCTGGGTCCCCAGGGGCCTAGCCTCCAGAGACCTGGTCAGGAACATCACCTTGAGCTAGACGACCTGGGTTCAAATCCTGACTCTGCAAGTGGCTAGCGGGTGACCTTGGGCAGGACACTTCACCTCTTTGTGCCTCACTTCATCAGCTGTGTACCTGACATAATAACGTCACCTACCCGAAAGTGTTGGGGATTTTTGTTGTTAATTCTCACCCGAGGATATTTTTCCATTGAATTTTTTAGAGAGAATGGAAGGGAGGGGGAAGAGACCGAGAGAGAGAAACATGGATGTGAGAGGGAGACATCGATTGTTTGCCTCCCTCACATGCCCTGACCAGAGCCTGGGATTGAGCCTGCAACCAAGATACATTCCCTTGACCGGAATCGAACCCAGGACCCTTCAGTCCGAGGGCCAATGCTCTATCCACTGAGCCAAACCAGCTAGGGCTCCAAGTGTTGTTTTGAAGATTAAGGGAATTAATGTGACACACTCAGAGCAATACATGACACACAATTAGCCAATATTATCCATCCCAGCCTTAACCTTCTTCTCTCTGAACCCAGAACTTTCATTTTTTCTCTGTGTGCTGAGGGGTAAGTGAGGGGGACAAAAGAAGACGATGCCCCTGCTTGCTGTGGGCCATCTTATCCCAGCCCCACTTTCCCCCCAAGATGCAGCTGTGCATCTGCACTGGGCACCAGCCCTGCCACTCACTAACCAGACAACCTCACACAAACCACTTCCATCCAGCCCTCATTTTCTCTCGTTGTTGTTGTTAATCCTCATCTGAGGATAGTTTTCCATTGATTTCCAAAAAGAGTGGAAGGGAGGGGGAGAGACAGAGAGAGAAACATCAATGGGAGAGAGACATATCAATTGGTTGCCTCCCGCACGTGCCCTGGCCAGGGCCAGGGATCGAGCTTGCAACCCAGGGACGTGCCCTTGTCCAGAATTGAACTGGGACCCTTCAGTCCTCAGGCCGACATTCTTCCCACTGAGCCAAACCAGCTAGGGCCAGCCCACATTTTCTTGATTTGTAAAATCGGGGTCATAATTCCTGCCCTGCCATCAGCACTCTGCTGCCACTGCGGTGAGATGAGACTGAGATGGAGTGAATGAAAACCTTCACAGCTGGAGAAGAAAGGCAATGCCCAAGGTTCCTCAGGCCTCCTGGCCCAGCAGGGGTCTCCAGGGCCGCTCTGGCCTCGGGTGGTGTCCCTGTTCTGATTGGTTGGTGCTGGGCCGGTGGTTAACCGTTTAGCATATCCCCCTTCAGATGAAGACAAGAGAGCTGAGTTCTCCCAACTTTGCATTCCTTGCTGTGACCTTAAACAAGTCACTGCCCCTCTCTGAGCCTCAGTTTCCCCCTCCATAAAGTAAGAATAGATTTATCTCCCCCACAAAAGTATTGTGAAGGAAAATATGAGTGAATGTCCGTCAGGGCATGTTGATCTGTGACGTGCCCGCGTGTAAACTCTCGTCGTCGTTTTTCAGATCATAGAGAAGCGGCGTCGAGACCGCATCAACAGCAGCCTTTCTGAACTGCGGCGCTTGGTCCCCACCGCCTTTGAGAAGCAGGTATGTGGCGCTGCTGATTGTGCTGTAGGAGATCTGTGTGAGTGGCAGAGAAGGTTCCTGAATCAGGGCATCCCTTATTGTTAACAGCTGCCCGCAGTTCTGTGATGTCATTTGCTGATATCTGTCACTGGCCAGAGATAAGGGGAATGGAAATATATACTTACAGAGGTATCTCAGGGGTTATGGCTTTATAGCCAACATCCCATTGAATTGAATCCTCAAAATGATCCTGAAGAGCAGGGATTGTTATGCCCATTGCACAGCTAAGGAAACTGAAGCACAGAGAGGTGAAGTAACCTACACCGGGTCACACAGCTAGTAAATAGCAGAGCAGAACTAGAACATGGAACTCTGTGACTCTGAAGTGCCCTAACCCTCTACCCTACTGACTTTTCCGAAGCTATCTGAGAGCGAAACAGGCTGCTCAGGGAGGGAGCACTCTGACGTTGAACATGTCGGGGTGGAGGATGGCAGTGGAAGTCAGACAGGCTGCTTTAATCAGGCAGCCTCAAAGACTCACCTGTGCTCCAAAGGCCGGTCATGGGCCATGTGTGTTCTCTTCTGCTGGTGAGAACAAGTCAGTCATCCCACGGGCGTTCGCTAAAACCTTCACAAGCCCAGTTATGAGCTAGACCTGATACCTGCCTTCAAGGCACTCCCATGCGGGCTGACCCTCAGGTTTCACCTGGGAGACCAGGTGATGCTGGAGGCTTACAGAACATTTCCCGAGAGAGAATAGAGGAGGAGTACTCTTGGGGGTAAGATGATAAGCCAGCCCTTGGGTGGGGTGAGTAGGAACGTGGGTCCCCAGAGAGAGGGCCTAGGTCCCCAGGGTTGGGCAAACTTTTTGACTCGAGGGCCACAATGGGTTCTTAAACTGGACCGGAGGGCCGGAACAAAAGCATGGATGGAGTGTTTGTGTGAACTAATATAAATTCAAAGTAAACATCATTACATAAAAGGGTACGGTCTTATTTTTCAATAGTTTTATTCATTTCAAATGGGCTGGATCCGGCCCACGGGCCGTAGTTTGCCCACGGCTGGCCTAGGAGGTGGACGGGGGGAGGGGGGGGTGGTTCAGGAGCGGCATTCTGGTGCTGGTGTATGGAGCCAGGCAGACAGACGAGATCCTCTGCAGAGAGTGTGCAGAGTGAGAACAGTGAGCCAACCCCCACTGGGGACACCACGGTTTTCAGAGACAGCCAGAGCAAGAGGCCCGGTGAAAGGAAAGCCAAGGAAAAGGGGTGCCGTGGGAGTCAAGGAAGCAGAGGTTTCAGAACGCATGGTCAGCCGTGCAGAGGGCAAGTGCGCTAACAGGAGAACTGAAGAGAATCGATTAGATTCGAAGACCTTGGCCAAAGCAGATGCCCAATCGCAGGCAGTGATGGAGTGGGAGGAAGATGGGGAAACGGACACAGTGGGTGCCGATGACTCTGTGCAGGGGAGCTGAGCGCTAGATGTTTTTTAAAACTGATTTTTAGAGAGAGGAAGGGAAACACTCCTCTGTGTCTGTACACACAGGGCTCCTCCAAGCTGGAGAAAGCCGAGGTTCTGCAGATGACGGTGGATCACTTGAAAATGCTCCACGCGACTGGTGGGACAGGTACTGATGTGCTGCTCCTCCGGGGTCATTTAGCCAGTGTCTCGGGGTTGGGCCCTGGGGATACACCAATGAGCAAAGTAGATGTGGCCCCTGCCCTCCTGGAGCTCACGGTCCGTGGAGAAGCTGAAGCAGATCCAGGTGGAACATTCGCAAAGCTTGTCTCTTTTTCTGGCACCTCTCTCTCCACTCTCAGTGTCTCCGTTTGTCCCAGCGCTTTCCTCAGCTCCACTCCTTCTCCAACAGACTGTTCCTACTGACCCACCCCCGGGCCTCGTTAAGCATCAGCCTGAGCGAGCTCCTTCTCCCTGGGGTCCCAGTGGGAGCAACCGGCCAGAGATTTTCAGCCACGGATGGTTCACCTGTGTGCCTCCCGCTAGTCTAGCTCCCTGGGCTGCTGTGTCCTCGGCAGTGCTGGCTCATACGTCATGCTCACCGCTGAAGCTCAGTCTCAGGATTGTAGCAGAACACGCGTGTAACTCCTTCTGTTATTCTGAACTAGTCTGTTACAACACAGTCATGGGCCTGTAGCTTTAAAAAGACTTCTGGACAGCCCTAACTGGTTTGGCTCAGTGATAGAGCGTCGGCCTGCGGACTGAAGGGTCCCAGGTTCGATTCTGGTCAAGGGCATGTACCTTGGTTGCAGGCACATCCCCAGTAGGGGGTGTGCAGGAGGCAGCTGATTGATGTTTCTCTCTCACCGATGTTTCTAACTCTCTATCCTTCTCCCTTCCTCTCTGTACAAAATCGATAAAATATATTTTAAAAATTATTTATAAAAAAAAAAAAAGACTTCTGGACAAACAGAAATTTTGTTTACCTGGAGCCTCTCTGGGTATTTTTGTGACTTCACAATTGGGAAGCCTTGAAAGCTCCACAGATCTGGCCACAAAGACCTAAGCCCTAAAACCTTAGCTTACTCCCTGTGGAGGGGACGATTGCGTTTTAAGTGGCCCAACCAGTCCTCTCAGTGGGGGGCAGTGTCATCTGGGGGCAGGCAGGGTCGTGGGCCTCACCCCAGAGATTCTGAGGCAGTGGGTCTGGACTGGAGTTCGGGAATTTGTAAGATTCGGAAGCACGGCCGATGACCCCCATGCAGGTGGTCACTCGGAGAACTGCCACAGGAAAGCACGGCCAGCAGTGGAAACTTGTGTCACTGATCAGCCAGTGGGGAGAGAGTTCAAGCTGCATTTGTGGTTCTCCAACTAAGACAAATAGTGACTAATCCCGGGGCAGCATTTTATCGTTTCAGATGCTTTCACTAATGTTATCTCACTTGGTTCTCACAGAAACCTCGTGGGTGGGGCTGCTGTCACCCCCATCTTCTGGCTAAGGCCTCATAGGAAGACGAGGATTGTGGTGGGGAGCGTTGGCTTTGGATTGGAATCCTCGCTCTACTGTTACTAGCTTTATGTCCTGGGACAAATGATTTAACTTCTCTATTCCTCAGTTTCCTCATCTCTAAAATGAGAATAATAAAAGGGTTTTTGTGCCCTTCTTCTTCTCTCCCCCTCTCTCCCTCTATTTAAAATCAATTGTTAAAAAAAGGGGGTTTTATGAAAATTAACTTTAAAAATGCAAATTAAGTGCTAAGTAAGAACTCAGAAAACATTAGTAGAAAGAACAGTGAAGCGCGGCCAGTGTGGCTCAGTGATTGAGGTCAACCCATGCACCAGGAGGTCACCGGTTTGATTCCCAATCCGGGCACATGCCCGAGTTTTGGGCTCGATCCCCAGTAGGAGCATGCAGGAGGCAGGTGATCCATATTTCTCTCTCATCTGTGTTTTTATATATCTCTTTCTCTCTCCCTCCCTTCCTCTCTCTCTTTCCTTTTCTCTCTCTAAAAATCAATTAAAAAAGCATTAAAAACAAACACACAGTGAACACAGAAGGCGAAGGGACTGCTCACGGCCAGCACAGCTAAGCATACAGCAGAACTGGTGCACTCACTTCCAAGGAGACCTGACTGCAAACATCGGCTCCTGCCCAGCTGCCCCTGTGCGAGGGCCTTGGCTGTGAACCAGGGACCAGATGTTTGCTGCTATAGTCCTGAGGCCATTGCTCACGGGGGCTGTTCTGAGTCTGCCCAGAAGGTGGTGTGGAGAGAAGGACAGGTGTGGAGAGGCAGTGGGCAGTCCATCTGACCATTCCTCAGTGAAATCAGCCAAGACAGGGTGCCCAGCCTGAGGGCAGCCGCTGAGGGCCAAGCGGAATCACTTTCCAGACGGCCTTGGGGCTGGTTGGCAAGCAGCCTGTACATGGTGGCTAGCGTTTACCTTGCTGAGCATTCCTGTGCACCATTTCTTTTTTATTATTTTTTTAAAATATATTTTTATTGATTTTTTACAGAGAGGAAGGGAGAGGGATAGAGAGCTAGAAACATCAATGAGAGAGAGACATTGATCAGCTGCCTCCTGCACACCCTCCACTGGGGATGTGCTCGCAACCAAGGTACATGCCCTTGACCGGAATCGAACCTGGGACCCTTCAGTTCGCAGGCCGACGCTCTATCCACTGAGCCAAACCAGTTAGAGCCTTTTTCATCATTTTTTATTTTTATTGATTTCAGAGAGGAAGGGAGAGGGAGAGAGAGATAGAAACATCAGTGATGAGAGAGAATCTTTGATCAGCTGCCTCCTGCATGCCTCACAATGGGGATGAAGCCCGCAACCTGGGCATGTGCCCTGACCGGAATCAAACCTGACCTCCTGGTTCGTAGGCCGATGCTCAACCACTGAGCCATGCTGGCCGGGCTGTGCACCATTTCATTTCATTTTACCCTCACAAGTCAATGCATCAGGTACTGTTACATGCCCATTTTACAGCTAAGGAAATTGAGGCACAGAGAGATTAAGAGACTTGTCCATGGTCAGGCAGCTTGTGAAGTGGCCTCCAAAGGCCTCAGGCTTCCTGCCACACTGTACTCACGGCCTTCTCCAAGGGGTCTCCCAGCGCCTGCCCACATCAGCAGGCCGGGCTGGCCTCCGCTCCATGCGCACAGCCCTTTCACCCCTGCAAGTCTCTACTTTCTTGGTCGCAGTTTCTTCTTCGTATTATTAATCACAAATTGTGCTGAAACAATACTTTACATTTTGTAACGCTTCATAGTTTAGTGAACTCATCTGATGCTCACAACCCAGCCCCTCTCCCCCAGTAGGGATGTTTCCCACTTTACAGGTGGAGAGACCGGGGCTCAGAGAGGTGAGGGGCCCGGGGTCACCCAGGCAGCCAGTGGGGAAGGCTGGTCCAGAACTTGGGCCGACTGACCCCTGGCTCCTGGTTGTGTTCCCTCTGGGCATGCCCTTATTCATCACGCCTCGCTTTGCAGGATTCTTTGATGCCCGGACCCTGGCCGTTGACTTCCGGAGCATCGGTTTCCGGGAGTGCCTCACCGAGGTTGTCAGGTACCTGGGGGTCCTGGAAGGACCCAGCAGCCGTGCGGACCCCGTGCGGATTCGCCTTCTCTCCCACCTCAACAGCTATGCAGCCGAGATGGAGCCTTCCCCCACCCCTGCCAGCCCCCTGGCCTTCCCTGCCTGGCCCTGGTCCTTCTTCCACAGCTGTCCAGGGCTGTCGGCCCCCAACAGCC
Organism: Myotis myotis; assembly: GCF_014108235.1. Lineage (NCBI taxonomy): Eukaryota > Metazoa > Chordata > Mammalia > Chiroptera > Vespertilionidae > Myotis > Myotis myotis. The sequence continues at coordinate 25,222,597 of NW_023416324.1, read as the reverse complement.
AGCTTGCCATCCTAGGAAGAGTGCCCGGCCCCCTCCTCCCCAGCGCCTCCTCTCTCACTTACCCTGCCCCAGTTCTCCGAACCGCTCCCATGCGCAGAGCCGCTGGCACCCTCTTGCCAGCCCGGAGGAATGTGCTGCCCAGTCGAGGGGCACCTTCTGCCCGGAGGGTCCGCCCTCTGGAGAGGCCAGCTGTCCCCCTGCCCATGGCCCCCAGCGGCAGGGCAGCCAGGAGCAGCCACATGGCACCCCTCCTGCCGTCTTCTCCCCCCACGGCCCCTGCTGTCGGGAGGTCCCCTGCTTATGCCAGTGTCCCGGCCCCCAGGCCCTCTTCCCCCGCGGGGGCTGTGCTCTGCCACTCCTGGGCCCCCGAGATCACGGAAGTGGGGGCTTTCTAAGCTGCCCTCCCCCTGAGTGAGGAGAATTCTTTTCCAGGAGCTGAAAGTGGCTCTGCCTTTTCAGCCCTGCCCCCTGGACTGGCTCATGAGTGCCGGCATCTTCACCCACCAGAGGCCCCTGCTCCCTGGACCCTTATCCCCTCCTAACGGCTCCTCCCAGCTTTCCCACCGGCTCTCCTGCAGCTCTTCTCATCTCAGGGGCTTGCTCTCACTTCTGACCTGGACAGATGAGTTCCGGAAGACCTACTAGTAAGAGCTGCGCCCGGACCCCTCTCCTGCCCCGGGACACACGGCAGCAGGCATGAATCTCGGCTCTGGGAACAGAGCTTTGACCTAAAAGCACAGTGGACTGAGGCTGGCTGCTTCCCAAGAGAGCTCACACCTCAACCAGGAGCAGTGACTGACTGGCTGCAGCCTGCCCAGGCCCCAGGGGCTGGAACCCAGTGTCTGCCCTGCCCACCTGTCTCCTGCCCACCCAGCACAGCAAACCACAGGACAGAGCTGCTGTCCACCGCGGCCACGGCCAGGAGCCCCTCAGGGCCTGCTGCTGCCCTCTTCCAGCTGCAGACACCCTCCCACCAGCTGACCAGCAGTTCCCCGCACACAGCTGGGAGGTTTCCTGGCGGCAGTGCGGCTCCATGACCCTGACCACCAGGCCTGGGACAGCGCGCTCAGACCGGAGCCAGCACTGAGCAGAGAACCCAGCTCTCTGCCCTGCGCTGTCACCATCCTCCAGGCGTGTGGTCCCTGCTGGGCGCACGGTGTGAACAGCCCTGTTCCCACGTGATGGCGCCCGGAGAGGAATCCTCTTGGGATTCAGAACCAGACGTTCGTGCTGCCTGGTTTGCATCCGGCTCACGGAGCCCAGACTGCTGGGACAGCCAAGGCTGTAGGCTGGACGAAAATAGCTGCGAGGAGGCCCAGGGGAAGGGCAGGCAGAGGCGGCCTGGCCCTGCAAGGTCACACGGTGGGTCGAGGGCCTGAGATCTTGTTCACCCAGGATTCCACACAGCTGGCTCTGCTCACAGGCCGTTTCCTGACCCAGCTCCAACCCAGGGCACGTGTCCTCTCAGAGGGAACAGATGGCCCAGCCACCATTCCCCATGGGAGGGCAGAGGCTGGACAAGGTTGGGGCAGACCCAGGACTGACATTCAACGGGACCAGTGTTGCCAGACCTGTTGTTAAGATGTAGAAACACACCTGTGCTCCACGGCCACTCCCTGCTTCCCCTGAGTGGCTCTGAGTGGCCCCCACCACATGGCTTTGCCCCAGCACCCCTGTGCTGGTTAGAGTCCAGCAGACCTAAGGTCAGGGAGCCCTCCTGGGGCAATGTTGATGCATGTTGCTCACTGGTTATTAAACACGTCAAATGTCACCGCTGGGAAGATTCTCACACTCCACCCTTCGATGGAACTGCCCTCCCCAGGGGCTAAATGAAGGAGACTCCCTGGGCTCAAAAGTAGAGTTTGCAGAAACCCCAGCGAAAAAGGGCCTTTTCAGGGAAGTGGGCCAGAGGGCAGAGATCATGTAAATGACCCAGAAAGTTCTTTTGAAAAGACAGGCTCCTCAAGGAGGCCGTAGAGCTCAAGTAATTCTTTCATCAGATTTCTGTCCAGCACCATCGAGATGTGCAGCCTTGAGCACAGGGGTCCTTTGGAGGAGGGGCCACTGCCTGGAGTGCCCGAGGGAGCCACAGAGGGCGGGGCTTCAGCAGGCTCCCGGGGTTGGGACGGGGGAAGGGGGAGGTGGCAGAGGGTAAGACCAACTCCACTTTCTCACAAAAGGCAGGAAGAACTCTTCTTCCTCCTCCCCTCCTTCTTCCTCCCTCTCCCCTTCCTCCCCCTCCTCCCTCTCTGTGGCTATCCCAGGTGGTGGCTCACTACTTCCAGGATACCAGGTCAGTCCTATAGTTTGGCGACTTCCTAGCCCCAGCATTTATTTACTCACCGTGGGGCAGTGGGAATCCCATTCCCCTGTTTCCAGCACCAACTCCAAAAGAATCTGTTGACACCATTGAAGGAGGTGGAAAGGGCCCAGAACTCTCAGCATCTTTGTTGGCCTTGGGTTCATTCTCCCCAAGAGATTGGGGGGGGGGGTGGGGGGAGGTGACTGGATATAATTGTTTCTGTGGTTGAGGATTTGTATCTTTTGTTCATATTCCCAAGCCTTTCTGGTGCCCCCGACTCCCACCCCACTGCTGGGGGTGTTGTACACATCCAATAAAGTTTTTTAAAAAAATTCTTCTGAAATTCTGGGAACGTTTGAGTGATCCTACTTCTTAGTTATCCCTGGAGTCCATCCACGACTCTGAACCCACAGCCACCCCCTGAGCTGTCCACATCACCTGCCCCCAGATCCTGCCCTGCATAGGTCCTCGTCCCCTCTGCCTGTCAATCACTTCTTAGCAGAGACCAGAGAGAGCTTTAAACGTGCAAATTATAACATATTGATTCTGGTTTAAAACCCTTGCTCTATTACCCTCTCATTCCAAAGATAAAATCCAAGCTTTTCCTCTTCTGGTCTCAACTTCACTTTCAGCCTCATTTCTTGCCAAGCCCAGTCTTGTTCCCTGTGCTCCTGCTACCCTGGCCCACCTTCATTTCCTCAACATCCCAGCCACGCTCCCCCGTCCCGGACTTTGCATATGCCGGACTTTGCATATGCCGTTCCCTGGCCCAGGATGCTCTTCCCCCACCCTTGGCTTGGCTGAGCTCTGCATAGCCTCAGGCCTTGGCTTAAAAGTCGCCTCCAGAGAGGCCTTCCCTGACTATTCTGCTGGAATAGTGAGCCTGTCTCAAAGTCCCCTATGCTTTCCCTTTATAAGGGACTTGCTGTTGTGCACCACGAACGTGTGTGCTTATTGGCTGACCGTCTCCCCCACCAGCATGTACGCTCCGTGAGGCCGGGACCACGCCTAGTGTGTGCTCTACCCTGCAACCCGCACCAAGCATTGTTCCTGGCTCAGTCGATGTTCTATAAACATCTGTTGAATAAATGAACTGGGGAGGTGAGGAATCTTCCGGACTCGAACTGCTGGATGGTATAGGCCCCGTGGAGGTGAACCACCCACTGGTCAACTTTGGGAGGAGCTGGAGAGTGAAGGGAGCCAAGGCCAGGGCACTGGCCGTTCTGGCCAATGGGGAGGAAGCTCTGGCCAAAGAAGAGTGTGAGTGTGCTGGCCCTGGGGGGCACACGCCAGCTGAGGACAGGAGGTGTCCCTGCTCTCCACCACCCTTGGCCCGGCTCACTCTGATGGATTTGATTAGCAACAGATGCAAAAAACATTGGCAGAGCCTGCTCCATTCCAGGCCAGGCATGGCCCAGCCCGAGGTGACAGGGACACTGTCACCCTGAGGGCATGTCCCCTCTATCTAAGTGAGTTTGGTGAGGGAGAGTGGAGAGAGAGGTCTGTTGAGAAGGCTGAGGGGGACAAGGGGGTGGTATCTGCCTCGTCTAGGGTGGTCATGGGGGAGGGGCGCGGGGAGGCTTCCTGGAGGAGGAGGAAGTGAGGCGTTGCCACTGCGGAGGGAAGCAGGGAACCCCTGTGCAAAGGCCTGGAGACCTCGTCAAGGCGGGCCCTGAAAGCGGCTCTAAGTGGAACACAGGCCTTCAGCAACAGGGTGAAAGGTAGGCACTTCCTGGGTTCGGGCTCCAGCTTGTCACCTACCAGGGTTATGGACTGGGGCAGCCCCCGAACCTCAGCTTTTTCATCTATAAAACATGGATGAGGCAGGAACGGCTGCTGTTAGCCGGGAGGTAACTACGTACCAGACATGGTGCTGAATGCTTTTCTTGAAATGTTCCCGTTTTACAGGTGTGGGAACTGAGCCAAGGCGCCGTCTCCTCAGGTTAGGGTAACACATGTGGAGCCCTCAGGACTCTGCTAGGGTCATAGGAAACACTGTCAGTCATGGCCATTCATGTCATTAGTGGAAAGAGGCTGGGTCCAAATTGTGAAAGGCCTGAGTGCTGTGCAGGGTTGGGGCTTGCTGATGGAAGCTATGGAGGTTGTGCCAGGGGAAGGCCAAGATCAGGCCTTGTTAAGACACGCCTGCTTGGGGTGGTGTGGACGGCTGACTGAGAGGAGTATTCAGACAATCCCCCCTATGCATTGAAAACACCCAGGTGCTTTTAAAAAATATTAGCGCCCAGTCCTAGCCGGTTTGGCTCAGTGGATAGAGCTTCCGCACACAGACGGAAGGGTCTTGGGTTCTATTCCAGTCAAGGGCATGTACCTCGGTTGCAGGCTCAATCCCCGCCCTGGTCAGGGCATGTGAGGAGGCAACCGATTGATGTTTCTCTCTCTGTGTCTCTCCTCCTCCTTTCCACTTTTTCTAAAAATCAATGGAAAATATCTTAGGGGGGGAATTAACAAAAAAATAAAAATAAAAAATATTAGTCCAGGCCCCAGAGATGACTTGACTTGTGTGTGGTGGGGCTCCGTAAGGAGGTGTGAATAAGACTCAGATTTCTTTTCTAATCAAGGTCCATTTCCATCCAGTAGGTGAACTGGACTCCAACTTGAGGGTGAAAAGGGCTGACACTTCCTGAGAAGCGAAGCAGAAACTGACTTCCACCAGGGCCTCTCTGTCCTCCAGCCCAGCACTCCCTGCTCCCCCTTCATGCTCTATTTTTGGCGATCTTCACTACTCTTACTAAGAAAAATACAAAAATTTCTTATTTTGTTTACTGTTTATCTCCTTCCTAGAATGTAAACTGCAGGAAGCAGTGTGTGTGTGTGTGTGTGTGTGTGTGTGTGTGTGTGTGTGTGGTCCATCCATCCCCTATACCTAAAACAGTGGTATTAGATCACAGGGGTGACTTAATAAATATTGGTTTAGTTAATAACAATAGCTCAAATTTATTAAGTACTTACTAAGTGCCAGAGGCTGTTCCAAATACTTTTTATGTTCATCTTGTTTCATTTTTTCCATAGTTTTATAGGAAATCCTAAATGTCTTCATAGACAGATGAGGAAACTGAGGTACAGAGTTCTTGTGGTGCTAGCTAGTATGTGACGGAGTCATCATTTTAATCCACATGGCCTGACTCCAGAGCCTGGGTTCTTAGCTACTCTGCTGTATTGATCTTGAATAAATAAATGAATTAAAAACAAGTGAAAGCTGAGTATTTATTGTACTTATACCAGCCACAATGAATTTCGGAGCAGATAGATTCCAGATTTTCTATGTATTGTAATATATTATTTGGACAAGTTTTTTTTGTTGTTGTTAATCCTCACCTGAGGATATTTTTTTCCCCATTGATTTTTAGAGATAGTGGAAGGGAGCAAGGCGAGAGAGAGAGAGAGAGAGAGAGAGAGAGAGAGAGAGAGAGAGAGAGAGAGAGAACCGAGAGACATCAATTGGTTGCCTCCCTCACAAACACACCCAACCAGGGCCAGGATGGAGCCTGCAACCGAGGTACATGCCCTTGATTGGAATCGAACCCAGGACCCTTTCAGTCCATGGGTTCAATTTGGCTGTCCACTGAGCCAAATCTTAAGGTCCTAATGGGAAGAACATGGGAACCCTACCTTTTAAAAATATATATATTCTTATTGATTTCAGAGAAGGAGGAGAGAAAGATAGAAACATCAATGATGAGAGGGAACCATTGATTGGCTGCTTCCTACATGCCCCCCATTGGGGATCGAGCCTGCAACCCAGGCATGTGCCCTTGACTAGAATTGAACCTGAGACCTTTCAGTCCACAGGCCAAAGCTCTATCCACTGAACCAAACCAGCTAGGGTAGAAACCTACCTCTTATTTACCAAATGTTACCCTTTTATTATATTGTACCCATTCTTGATCCACTACTGCTCTCTAGTGGTCAGTTAAAATAACAACTTGGTAATTGCTATGCTAAATCCAAACTCCTAAATGGTGTAGCCCCAAAGTCAGCAGTTTCTACAAATAAAATAGCCCGTGGTTTTGGGTTCCCTTGGTCTTCTGGATCCTAGTAGTCTTCATGGAGTAATGAAGAGTAGTCTTCCTCAAGGGAAAACAGGACGCACAAGCCCATGTTGGGCCTCGCAGGGCAGAATGGCTTCACAAACATGATCCTCATGAAAAATAAGCTAGCCAAACTCCGCACCAAAAACACCCAAAAAATGGATAACAGGCTCAATAGATTACATAGTTGAGTTTTCCAGGCCCTCAAAGAACATGTTCTCCCCAAGTGATGGTTAACTTTATGTGTCAGTTTGCCTGGGCCATGGGGAGGAGAGACACACAGACATCATTGCTCAGGCATTATTCCGAGTATGTCTGCGAGAGTAATTTTTGGATGGCATTAACATTTGAATTGGTTGATTAAATAAGAAGCTTGCTCCCTATAATATGGATGGACCTCATCCAATCAGTCGAAGTCCTGAATGGAACCGAAAAACTGAGTAAGAGGGAACTTGGCCTGCCTGGCTGTTTGGGCTGAGACATAGACCTTTTTTGGCCTTTGACTCCACTGAAATGTGTGGTCTCTCTGGGTCTCAAGCCCACTGGCTTTTGGACTGAAGCCTACACCATCAGTTCTTCTGGTCTGAGGCCTTCAGACTCAGAGTGGAACTATATACATCAGCTCTTCAGCTTGCCAACTGCAGATCTTGGGACTTCTCAGCCTCCAGAATATTTTGAGCCAATTTCTTATCATTAGTCTCTCCTCCCCTTTCCTTTCCTCTTTTCCCCTCTCCTCCCCTCTCCTCTCTTCCTACACACACACACACACACACACACACACTCTATTGGTTCTTTTCCTCTGGAGAACCCTAATACAACCTATTTTATACACACTGCTTTAGGAGATTTAACATTTAAAAAGAGAGATCTTCTTTCCACTCTCTCTAAAAATCAATGGGAAACATCCTTGGGTGAGGATTGACCCCCCTCCCTTCAAAAAAAAAATTGGGAAAAAAATAATTTTTTTTTTTAAAAGAGAAAGCTACCTAACTTTACTAGTATAATGTTGACACCAAGCCCAGGCACATGCATTTATAGGTGAGAACATTATAGAATAAGCTTAGTTATGTTGTATATGCAAAAATCCTAAATCAGAAAACAGAAAACAAAATGCATATTATGTAAAAATATAGAAATATATAGTAGAGTTTAGCCTAACACCAGGAAAACAATCCCTATATTCTAAGGCTTAATACATTATAAAATTACAAGCAAAAAATAAATAAATAATTAGAAACACGTGATATAAAAATCATTTGATAAAATTAAAAACATTATTTTTCTTAATCTTGGCAAGTTAAGATTAGTAGGCTAATACCTCAACTTGATAAGATTATTTACCAAATATCTAGACATCATATTAAAGGTGAAACTCTAGCATTCCTGTAAAAAAAAAAAATTATAAGAGTGCTCTTTTTTAATACAATTTTTAAAATTTTATTTTATTGTTTAAAGTATTACAAATAAGAGTGTTCTTCATTCACAATTTTACTGGCATTTCTTGCTAATGTAATAAAAAGGAATAAATAAGAAGTTTAATAAATAGAAAGGAAGCATTAACACCATCCTTAATATATATGATTTATTTTCTATTTAGAATATAAAAGAATCTACATGCAGAGTATTAAAACTAATATGAATATTTAGCAGGATTTGCTAAATACTAGGTAATCCTCCATAAATCAAGAGCACTCTTATTGAATCCTTATTGCATTAGCAACAAGAAAATACAACAGAATGATACCATTTCCAATAGCAACAAAAATTATAAGGCATCAAGAAATATCTTTAATGAAAAATTGTAGATGTTTTTTCAGAAAACTATAAAATGTTTTCATGTAAAAGAATATAAAATTAAACATATCTTACCGTATGATTCAGCAATCATGCTCCTGGGTATTTACCCAAATGAGTTGAGAATTTATGTCCATTCAAAAACCTGCAAATAGATGTTTGCAGCTTTATTCATTATTGCAAAACTTGGAAACAACGAAGATGTCCTTCAGTCAGTGAATGGAAAACTGTGGTACATCCAGACAATGGAATATTATTCAGCTTAAAAAAAAAAAAAAAAAAAAAAAAGAGCTATCAAGCCATGAAAAGACATGGAGAAAACTTAAATGTGTGGCACTCAGGGAAAGAAGTTAATCTAAAAAGGCTACAGACTGTATGACTCCAACTATATGATATTCTGGAAAAAGTAAAACCATGAAGACAGTAAAAGATCAGTGGTTGCCAGGGATTGGGAGAGGCAGGGATGGGGATGGGCAGAGCATAGAGGATTATTAAGCAGTGAGATATATATATATATATATATATATATATATATATATATATATATATATGCATGCCTAAGCGACCATTACACCAGTCAACCAAACAACCGATCAGCTGGTCACTATGACACACACTGACCAGCAGGGGGCAGACGCTCAATGCAGGAGCTTCCCCCTGCTGGTCAGTGCGCTCCCACAGCCAACCTCTGGAGGTCCCTCCCTCCAGCTAGCCAGCCCCGGTTGGGACTGGGTGAGATGAGTGAGATGGGCGAGACAGCCCTGACGGTCACTGGCCAGGCCAAGGGGCCCCACCCGCGCACGAATTCATGCACCAGGCCTCTAGTGTGCTATAATGGTGGACCCATAAAATGTACAACACCAAGGGTGAGCCCTAATGTAAACTATGAATTTGGGTGATGATGATGTGTCAGTGGAAGTCCGTCGGTTATAGCAAATGTTCCATTCTGGTGGGAATGCGCAGGACGTTGCTATGGAGGAAGCTGTGCATGGAGGGGGCAGAGGATATATGGGAACTCTCTGTACTTTCCGCTCAACTGTGCAGGGAACCTGAAACTTCTCTAAGAAATAAAGTCTATTTTAAAAAGTAAAGGAAGACCTAGATTCGTGAAACTATATCATTTATTCATGGGTGGGTATACTCAATATGGTAATAATGCCAGGTAACCTGCAAATAAATCTATGATTTTTGAAACTATTCCAACGAAAAACCTAAAAAGGAACTAGACAAACTGATTGCAAATCCATATGGAGTGTAAAGGTCCAAGAATAGCCAAGAAAATAGCAAAAAAGAAAAGAAGGCAGGAGGGGAGGGAAGGAGGGAGGGAGGAGAAACAAAAGAAAAATACTTGGAAATAAAGGAACTACCAGTACAAATGAAAACTGCACAACCATCAGACAGGTAAAAATCAGTCTGATAGTAACAAGTGCTGGTGGTAAGGACTTGTGGAAACTCAGAAGCTGCTGATGGGGGTGTAACTGATACCACCACTTAGAGAGCAATTTGACAATATTTTGAAGAGTTGTCTTCCCTACAACCCAGCAATTGCCCTGGAGAAAGAAGCCCATCTAAAAAGGCTACCTACTGTATGATTCCAACTATATGACATTCTGGAAAAAGAATTCCAACTATATGACATTCTGGAAAAAGAATTCCAACTATATGACATTCTGGAAAAAGAATTCCAACTATATGACATTCTGGAAAGCCCCAGGAGACACCATCAGAGCTGTTCGAAGCAGCGCTGCCCATAGAGGAAAACTGCTTCACCTGTATTGCCCACAAGTAGAAAAATAACGTATGGCATGTCCCTCCAATGAAAGGTAAGTGAACAGTTCAAAGACATGAGCCAGGTCTACATGTATCCATCAGTGCTGAGTGAGTAAACAAGGTGCAGAAATCGATCTACAGCATGAAAAAAACTCAGGGGAATATTTTAAAATCACATTCTGGCTTTTTTGTTATTGAGATAAAACTCACATAACAAAATTAATCATTTTTAAAGTACACACGCAATGGTTTTTTATTGTAGTTACGGAGTTGAACAGCCATCGCCACCATCTCATTTAGAACATTTTTGTCACCCAAAAAGAAGACCTTATTTATAAGTACTAAGCAGTCACTCACTGGTCATTCCTCCTGCCTCCCCCACTCAGCGTCTGGCAACCACTAATCTCTTTCGTCCTTAAGGATCTGCCAAATCTGTATCTATGGAATCCTATACTATGTTATATGGCCTTTTGTGTCTGGCTTCTTTCATTTATGTTTTCAAGGCCGGTCCATGTTAGCATGGAGTAGCCCTGAATTTCTTTTTATTGCTTATTAATATTCCATCATATGGATATACCACGCTTGTTTCTTCATTTATCAGTTGACGGACATTTGGTCTGTTTGCACTTTTTGGCCGTTACGAAGAGTGCTGCTATGAACACACATTCTGTTTCATGAACAGAACTAGATCAGAAGGATTAATCAGATTAATAATAGCAACTGTGCCTGGGAATGGAAGGGAGCAGGGGAACTGGCCTGGGGAGAGGAACAAACTGACCTTCAGCCTTATCTGCGATGTTCTATTTACTTTTATATAAAAAGTGTGTCTGGAGCAAAAGTGTTAACACTTGATTGTGCTGGGTAATGAGCACATGGGTGTTTGTTACATTATTCCCTGGGATTATAAAAAATATGTTTTAAGTTTTTAAAATGAAAACATATATTCTGGACCTAAACCTTCCTATAGCAAAGGTCTGGCATCAAGGGGTCAGGGTATCTGAGAGAAGCAAGCACTGAGGTGTGGGGAGAAGCCAGGAGGGGGAGGCCAAGCCCAGGGCCGCGGAGGAGCGGTTAGAGGCCCTTAGAGACCTAGGACAGAACCCCCGACCCAGCCTGCATCTCTCTCCTGAGCCCCCAGGAAGAGGCCCCAGATCTGTTTGCCTCTGGTCTCCATGACCCCTGGTGACAGAGCTAGTACCAGGTGGAAAGGGAGAGGCTGAGACCCCATCTCCTTCCTCCTCAGTCGGGCCTCCGGAAGGAGTCATCCATACTCCCACCCCACCCCCATTGTCCTTACTTCCCAATGTCCTCAACCCTCTGCTCAGGACCAGCTATATAATTTTTGAGGCCTGATACAACCTGAAAATGTGGGCCGCTTTTGCAAAGGCTGGTGTGGAGGCAATTCCTAATTCCATAGGGACAGCCACAAGCTGGTGGTATCACTGAGTTTATTCATTTACTCCATTCATTCATTCATTCATTCATTCATTCAGTGCTTAGTACATGCCTAGCACTGTGCTAGCCGCTGGGCATACAATGGTGAGCAAGACACAGTCCAGCTTCAAGAAGCTTACATTCGCTCAGCCAGTGTGGTCCAGTGGCTGAGCCTAGATCTATGAACCAGGAGGTCACGGTTCAATTCCCGATCAGGGCACATGCACAGGTTGGGACTCAATCCCCAGTAGGGGGAGTGCAAGAGGCAGCCGATCAATGATTTTCTCTCATCATTGATGTTCCTATCTCTCTCTCTCTCCCTTCCTTTTTGAAATCAATAAAATAAAAAGAAGCTTACATTTGTAGAGGGAGCCGTAGATTTAATTCCAGACACAAAACAGGTCATCCCAAAGTGCAGAAAGGGCACAGGGGCCTGCCTGTGAGGTAATCACACCAGGAACCCAGATCACCAGATACTCCAGCCCCAGCCCTGAGGAGAGAGTGAGGCTGGAGGGAGCTCTGAAGGATGAGAGGATATTATCTGAGCAAGAGATGGGGGAAGTGGTGGCAGAGTGAGGCTGCAGAGAACATTTCAGAACATTCTTGGCAGATGAGCAAGTAGAATCTTCAAGGACTTGCAAGCCAGTATAGCTAGAGCCAGAGAGATTCAGAGAGGCCCAGGTGAGGCTGAAAAGGGACCTCAATCATCCCAGTACCCCCTTCATGGGGCCCCACCTGTACTCATATTTCCTTAAAAATTTCCTTTAACTCTGGCCAGTGTGCTCAGTGGTTAGAGCGCCGGCCTGTGCACCGAAGGGTCGCTCGCAGGTTCAGTTCCAGGTCTGGGGAATGTACCTGGTAAGGCTTGCACAGGAGGCAACCAATTGATGTGTTTCTCTCACATTGATGTTTCTCTCTCTCTCTCTCTCCCCCTCCCCCCACTCTCTAAAAATCAGTCGAAAAAATATCCTCAGGTGAGGATTAACGACAACAACAAAAATGTCCTTTAAATTGCCTCCCTGTGTATCCTTACCCTAAATCAAATAATTAACATACCACCCATATTTTTTCTAAGACATAGCTGAAATTAAAAAATGTTCCGCCTTAATCTGTTTGGCTCAGTGGATAGAGCGCTGGCCTGCGGACTGAAGGGTCCCGGGTTCGATTCCGGTCAAGGGCATGTACCTTGGTTGCGGGCACATCCCCAGTAGGAGGTGTACAAGAGGCAGCTGATCGATGTTTCTCTACCATCGATGTTTCTAACTCTCTATCCCTCTCCCTTCCTCTCTGTAAAAAATCAATAAAATATATTTGGGAAAAAATAATGTTCCTTCCAGTCCCACTGAAAATCACCTGTCTTACCACCTCAGTCTGGGAAACACCATTGCCAGCTCCGATCTTAACAGCCATGAGGAGGCTTTAAGGGAATTTCATTGGGGTGAGGCCAGCAAAGTGGCCTTGCTTACATTTTTGAAAAACGATTCTGGCTGCCACGTTCAGGGTGGATGGCGGAGGTGTGAGAGGGAGATGAGGAGACTCTTGCAGGCATCCAGGGAGGTGCCATGGGGACCTGCCATGGGCAGGGGCAGCTTGCCTTCCCACCAGTGCCCACCCAAGCCACATCCTCTGCCCAAATCTTTCCTTTATCTCCCTTTGCAGATTCAAGGCCTTTCCAGTGAATTCTTCCGTGATCCGCTGGTCTCAGGATCAGTGCCAGGACTTCCTGGATCCTCGCCCCTGCGTCTTGTGGGCCCAGCTCGGTCAGGCTGACCACAGTAAGGGCTGTTGGGTCACCTCCAATCAGGTGCTGTGGTCTCCATCCCAACAAGGGCTCCACAACTGACCACTCTGTGCATGTTCCAGGACAAAGTGGGGTATACAGTTTCTATTAAGAGGGTTAACTTGAAACGCAGGCAGGTAGGGCAGGGGTCCAGTGGAAAACAAAGGCAGGTGGAACACAGGCAGGGGCAGACACAGCCAGTTTGAGCAGCCTCATCACAGGAATCAACCAAGCAGAAATTATAAAATGTTTCTGGTCTCAAAGCGGGAGGCAGGGGAAAACAAGGGAGGGCCTGTAGCAACAAGGTGTACGAACACATAGAAACAGAGAAAGAACTCATAGAAACAGGGAAAGTTCAGGCCCCTTGCTGGGCAAGAACAATTGAGGGAATCCATCAGGTGACAGCAGGGATGGATATAGAGCAGACTTGTAGCAAATATATACCCCTGGACTACAAGGCTTCAAGGGGGCAGCCCATTATCGGCCCCGCCTCCCCCTGAGGGGAGTCTGAATCTGCTTGTAATAAACTGTCCACACTTTTGCTTAAATGTTTTGGTCCATGGAGCTCGTGGAATCATTGAGCTCATTCTTCGCATCGCAAGACATGACGGGGGCGGGGGGGGGGGGGGGGGCTTCTTCTGGTTGTCACTATCACCTAAGTGTTGATGACGCATAAACCTCTATGGCCCAGAGTCCAAACCCCTTACCACTAGGTTTAATCCTCCTGACCCATCCTCCACAGCCTGCGTCACTCCCACACCTTTGACCTTCAGGAAGACAGCTCCCTCTGGCATTGCTTCCCTGAGGGCCTGTCTGCTCATTCTCCAAGCCCCCACCAGAAGCCCTTCTTCCCCATTGCTGCTGATAAACCATTGTCGCTCCCTTCTCCTGCAGATAACAAAACCTTTCCACTTAAGATCCCTACAGAACTGCCCTCTAAGCTTTCAGTTCACTAGCTGTTTGATGAAAGAGTTGGGGAGGGAAGATTTCCAAATGCCACTTTGTGCTAAATATCAGGAAGACAACAGTGAATAGCCTGGCACAACCAGCACCCTGGGGTGGTGGGGAAGGAGGCATCTCCAGCACATCCACACCGGAAGGGAACGATGTCTTTCTGGAGCAGACTTTGAAGCTGAAAATTTCAAAAAGGCTGGGGAAGGTGTAGGGTGGGGATATGGACAAGGAGGGAGAGGAGGCCCTAGGCAAGATGTTTGGGAAGAATTTGTTAAGACATTCCTCGTTTAGCCGAAGGCCAAGAAGAGTTGCTGAAGGGTTTGAGCAGGAGTGTGGCAGGACCCAGCTTGCTCTTCGGAAGATAACGCCGGCCGCTATGCAGAGAATGGAAGGGAGTAAGGAGGAGGCCCAGACTGAGGCCAGTTGGCGTGGGAGAATCAGGGCAGGTCTGGAGGTACACGAGCAGGGATCAGGATTGTGACTTGGTGATTGGCTAGATGTGGTTGGGGTGCCAGGTGAGAAGAGAAACTGGAGGATGCCCTCATTCTTCTGGCTTGGGCAACCGGATGAGTGGGAAGGGTTGTTGAGCACCTTCTCTGTGCTAGGAACTAAGAGTAAGAAAGACTGACGGTGTCTGCCCTCATAGAGCTCACGCTCCAAATAAATGAGTGCATTCTGGACTTCCATGCATTCTGCAAGGCTGATAAGCAGAGTGCCAGGATGGAGAATCACAGCGGAAGGCGGCCTCTCAGGGGAGGAGGAGATTCTTGAGCTGAGACCTGGAGAAGGAAAAAGGCACCGGCCAGGGAAGATGAGTCCTAGGAGTGGTTCCAGCTGTGCGCAGAGCCTGCAGGATGGAAGGGGCAGTGCAGCTGTGGTCTATGTAGCAAGCCAGGGAGGAGTGCTCTCAGAGGAGCACGGAGACGCTGACTGGTGCCCTTGTTCCCTCCTCTGTGAGAGGGACAGTGGAGGGGATCCCCTTCCTCTGTCACAATCTAACCCTCCGCCAGAGCCCCCGAGCCCCCCTCCTCCTCATCTCTTGAGGACCCTGTCTCATGATTCTTCACTACGTCTGCTTCACTCCACCCGTTTTATTGGCTCATCTCCTTCAGCAGTGAACACCTCTAGGCACTGCCATTTTTAAAAACCTCCCTGCACGGATTATGGTTTGAAATCCCATCCAGCTAGCATCACCGTGTGAGGATGAGAAAAAGGCCTATCTTTCTTTGCTGTAGCCTTCCACAATTTATGAGAAGCACCTGGCAATTAAATCCCAAGATTGTTAGCTCATCTGAATTCACACAGCCCCTCTGTTCAAACTGCAAGACAAGATAAGTTACTCTCAAGCCTACACTCTTGCATACCCCTCCTCCCTGCTATTTTCAGAACTGAGGGATAATTCCCACCAAGAAGTCTCCACTTAGTAGAAAATTCCCTTCCCCCCTCTTTTGAACTCTTCATAACTTTTGCTCTAAGCATGTTTTACAGCTTGGGGAAAATACTGATAAGACACCTCCCTAGGATATCTACCCGGACTGTCTCCTGAAAAAAAACAAACTACAACCCCCCTGATGTCTGCTCAGTTTCAGCCCCAAACTCCTATTCCCTTCCTTGTCACCTAGCAACAGTAGCCATTACTGTTGGCTAAAAGGGGAAGTTGCCTTTTGTTTCTTGCCCTTGTATTGATTAGCAATGCACTGGCCCTTTCCCTTTGGGGAAAGTAAAATAAACTTCCTCTCTGTGTCTCCTCTTCTTTTTTTAAAAAAATTAAATCTAAAAAAAACATTAAAAATTAAATCTTTATTGTTGAAAGTATTACAAATGCCCCCCCAACACACACTGACCCCTTCTAGCCCACCCCCTCTGCACCTCTTCTTTTGTGAATTCTTTTTTTTTTTTTAATATATTTTATTGATTTTTTACAGAGAGGAAGGGAGATAGAGAGTTAGAAACATCGATGAGAGAGAAACATCGATCAGCTGCCTCCTGCACATCTCCCACTAGGGATGTGCCCGCAACCCAGGTACATGCCCTTGACCGGAACCGAACCTAGGACCTTTCAGTCCGCAGGCCGATGCTCTATCCACTGAGCCAAACCGGTTTCGGCTGTGAATTCTTTCATAGCCCATGTCATTGGCCAACCCAAATAAAAGCCCTAGTAATCGAGGTCAAGATGTTTATGGCAATATTTTGTCCCGGGCCCAGCCTGGAAGCAATGTGAGGGTCCATGAGTGGGGAATGTTTGAGTGACTTGTGGTTCACCCTCTTGACAAGGGTATGAGCAGGAACAAGCTGGCTGACCTGAGTGCGTGCCAGGTCACACATCAGGCAGTGCTGAGTGGATACACATTTGTACGGTCACAGAGAAAAGTATGGAAGGGTTCCACAAAACAGTGAGTCCATGGTGGTGGTGGAGGTGGTGGTGGATTTGCCTTTATCTTTATTTTCTTCCTTAGAGTTTGGCTTTTTTCAATATTGCTTTTTAGTTTGAAAGGAAAAAAGTGAAGTGCCCTTCAGGAGATCCCTTTTCTGGCCTTTCCAGATAGTTAATTATTCCCCTCTTCTACTGAGTGTGTCCTCCCCAAGGCATTTATCATGCTGCAGTGGAACTTAGTTGTTTGCATGCCTTCCTCCTATGGTATTCATCTCTGCTCCCCTGGTCAGGCATACAGTAAGTGTCAGGTAATTATTGGGTGGGTGGGTGGATGGAGGGATGGATGGATAGGTTAGTTACTTCTCTTTCTTGTGATTTGCCCAAAATATTATCTGTACTTCACTCAGAGATCATTGCTCATTCATTTTTGGATTTTTTGTTTCTTGTGCCTGTGTCATTTCTTTCACTAGACCAGGGGTGGGCAACCCCTGGCACGCGTGCCAAATATGGAACTCCAGTAACTTTTGCTGGCACTCGAAACCCTCTCTTATAATCTTCCATTTACAATTTTTTTCTTAATATCGACTTTTTTATTTTTCAGATAAATTCAGTGTAGGTGCATCTTAGATAAATAAGTAATTTTACGTAACAAGTTATCTTAAAGACCATAAACATGGCTGACTTTGAAATGCAGTTGATTGAATTTCAGAGTAGCTCAATTTGGAAGCAGAAATTTATTGACCTTAGAGTTGACTTGGAAAACATTGAAAAAAAGCTATTAGAGACAGGAGTACCAGAGAGAAGTGTCGAAAGTGAACTATTGAGGACTTGGAATGCTATTCCAGAAAATTTTTTCTGTTTAAAAAACTTTGCAACAGCATTCCTCTCCATGTTTTCATCCACATACACTTGTGAATCTTTGTTCTCAGTGATGAATTTTGTTAAGTCTCGTCATAGGAGTAGCCTGACGGATGAAAGTAGTAGCTCGTGCATATCTCTGAAGGCCACGAAATATAAACCTGATGTAAAATCTCTGTCATCAGTGATGCAGCAGCAAAAGTCCCACCGATAATATCAAACGGAGTCATAAAGTTTTCTGTCGGACTATCAGTGTACATGTATACATTAAAAAATAAATGGCCTTAACTGGTTTGGCTCAGTGGATAGAGCATCAGCCTGAGGATTGAAGGGTCCCAGGTTCGGTTCCAGTCAAGGGCATGTACCTTGGTTGCAGGCATATCCCCAGTAAGGGGTGTGCAGGAGGCAGCTGATCAATGTTTCTCTCTCATCAATGTTTCTGTCTATTCCTCTCCCTTCTTCTCTGTAAAAAATCAATAAAATATATTTTTTTAAAAAATAAATAAATGTATTTTTCATCATCATATACTGTTTTTGTTGCTCAAATGAATTTTGTTATTTCTTCAAGGTTCTTCACATACGTACATCTTAAGAGATATCAAGTAGGCGTAACATGTTCTCAAAAAAATTAGGGTTGGCACGCAGAAGAATTTTGAATCAGAGATTTTGCTGGTTTTGGCATGCACTCACAAAAAGGTTGCCCACCCCTGCACTAGATGGTGAGCTACTTGAGGGCAAGGTTTGTATCTGCTCTTGCAGAACCAAGTCTTTTATTAAAAATATATTTTATTATTGATTTCAGAGAGGAAGGGAGAGGGAGGGAGAGGCAGAAACATCAATGATGAGAATCACTGATCGGTTGCCTCCTGCACACCCCCGACTGGGGATTGAGCCTGCAATGCAAACATGTGCCCTGACCCGGCATCGAACCGTGACCTCCTGGTTCATAGGTCAGCATTCAACCACTGAACCACGAAGGTGAGGCAGAGAGCCGAGTCTTTACACACATGATTTTACTGAGTGCTCATGTTGCAGAAGACCAAAGAAATACCAAGCACACTTCCTAGAGAAAGGGAGGCACCCCGTTTATTAACACTAGTGGACTCTGGGAATAATTTCCAAATCAGAGTAACACGCAGAGGGCTTCACTTTTTATAACCTTCTGGGGTCTTTATCTTGCAGATATGGTTCGGCCCCCTTTCCTGGGCTTACAGGAAGGCCCCCAGGTGTTGGAAATTCCCAGGCCATATTGGATGATCTGTCCTGGGGCCAGCGATAACGATCTCCCCACCCCACCCCCTCCCTCCCAGCAGTGCATTGTTCACAGTTTTTATGGCCTGACACACCTTGCAAGACCAGTTTCCTCCTCACTCACACGATGCTTTGTGGCAGACACTGATATACCAGCTTCACTGAGATGTAATTCACAAACCATACAGTCCGCCCATTTAAAGTGCGCAATCCAATGGTTTTTATTATTTTCGTACTTAAAAATATCCCAAAATGAAACCTCTAACCATTAGCAGTCATTCCCCATTTCCTCCCAGTCTCCTCCCACCCCCAGCCCTAGGAAATGCCAGGATACTATCTCTGGATTTGCTGCTTCTGGGCATTTCATGTAAACGGTTTCTTACACTATGCTGTCTTTTGTGACTGCTGTTCATGTAAAAACATTCAAACCTGTAAAGAACTTTTGTGAGTTTATTTGAGCCAAACTGTTGGACAATTGCCGGGAAGCAGAATCTCATCAGATTGGGACAATGCTCCGGAAAATGGCGTTTTTTTTCCACCTTGTTTTATACATTACTATCAAAGGAGAAGACGTAAGTGGGTTACATGAAATCCATTGGTGATAGATTAGAGAGGCGGGAGAAAGCAAAGCTGGGGAAACAACTGGGATTGGATAAAAAGTGAAATGATAGACACATACTTCTTTTACTTAGGTGGGTACAGGATAATTAACAGTCAACAATTAACAAAATAACAATAACAATGAAGGAATTTGTGGTATCTGTCCTGATGCCTAGGGCATTGGATGTGCCCTGAGGGGTCCAGAAAAAAGGGAAGTGACAAGTAACCTCAACATTTCTACCATATGTTAACATAGATGCAAAAAGACAATAGGCTCAGTTAAGGAAAGACTGACCTTTTCAGAGAAGATACTGGTCGAGGACATGACTACCCACCATAACTGCTTTTAGTTAAAGTTTTAATTTCAGACCATCCTTTGTGGTTACTTTAGGTCTTTGAGTTTGCAAGACCGCCAGGCAGGCCTCCCCTGAGCTTGTCAGGTTAGCATGTGGCACTTCCCTGAGCTTGTCAGGTTAGCATGGTTTCTTTCACTTAGCATGATGTTTTCAAGATTCACTGTAGCATGTACTCGTACTTTTGTTATTGTTGTTGTTGCTGAATAGTATTGCATTGTATGGACAGCACAGTTACCCGAGTCCTGGGCAGGGCAGAGTGGGTGGTGGGCAGGGCACAGTGGAATAGAGTTTCTCAAACCTTATTGTGTTGTAATGTACCCCACAAGTCACAAGGACGCCTGAAGAAGTCGAATTAAAGAGTCATATTTAGCCCTGACCGGTTTGGCTCAGTGGATAGAGCGTCGCCTGCAAACTGAGGGGTCCCGGGTTCAATTCTGGTCAAGGGCATGTACCTTGGTTGCGGGCACATCCCCAGTGGGGGGTGTGCAGGAGGCTGCTGGTCGATGTTTCTCTCTCATTGATGTTTCTAACTCTCTATCCCTCTCCCTTCCTCTCTGTGAAAAATCAATAAAATATATTTTTTTAAAAAAAGAGTCATATTTATTGCAATCCGGGACTATGAGGGGCCATTTCGCTCTTCTCCCAAATCTCATAGTGCTAAAATGGCCGAAACACCAGACTTATATAGGCAAAGATCACAAAGGTATTGATTACATCCCAAGGTTTGGGATGAGAAACCCGATTTGTAAAAAGCAGTGTACAGAAGCAGAAGCAGCATGTTACCTAAATTACGGTTTGGGGTCTCTGGATCACTGAATTGACAGAAACACATTATCTAGTGCCCTCGGGTCTGGAATGAGGAACCTGGTCAGACTTAGGCATGTTATCTAAATTACAGTTTTTGTGTCTCCGGAACACTGAGTCAACAGGGACACGTTAACTGGAGCCCTCTGACCTTGGGATAACGGTGCTGTCCTTCCCAGGTAAAGGAAAATGTGCTTTCTAAGACCAGTATGACCACAACCCATGGGATATTCACAGTACAATCAATAGGGTATTCAATTGAATGGGATGATTTATATAATTCAGAAAATCAAAATAACTTTTCTATTGTTAAACAAAGCAAATAAGTACAGAAACCAAACAGCAGGCTTAAAGTTAAACTATAGTTTCTACCTGAGATGATTGCTACCATACTTCAATTGGGGATCTTGATAGCATGCAGATCCTATTTCAGTAGGCAAAGGGTGGGCCTGAAGCGCTGCACGGCCAAGAAGATCGCAGGTTATATTGGGGAATGCAGAGGATTTTCACCAAAAGGGCAGGGAGTTTGGAACTCACCCACACTAAAGGAGGTGACCTTGCCTTTAACCTTGCCGCCCCCAAGATCACCTCCTTCTAGGGGCGTGAGTTCTTTCCAGACATCAGATTTCAAATGAGAAGTCAGCAGGGTGAGTATGAATTAGAACAAGAGTAGCAGCTACTTTTGAGGGATGATTTGGTCCCACTCTCAGTGGAGCCTACTGAAGCCTCCTCCTTTTCTCTGAGCCTGTTTCTGTGTCAGAGTCAGACCATGGGTCAGGAAGCTGAATTGCCAGTGTGAGAAGCTCTCCCGGGCAGCATGCACATCCCCACCCCTCTTGGGTGCTCCTCTCTGCTTGTGGCCATCAGACTTTCATGACAGGCTCCTATTCCCAGGTGCTCAGACACTGTCACCATGAAATGAATTCGTGGTGGCGAACTGTTTTATCAACTTCAAGGGCCATCCATGGGAGGCAGGATTGTTGAGTCTGTGGCACGTGGTCTGGGTATTAGTTTGGATCCTCCAAGAAGCAGACACCAAGAGGGGATTAGGTGTGTGAGAGATTTACCGGGGAAATGCCTGTGAAGGATGAAGGAGATGAGACTAGAAAAAGGCAGGGAGTGCCTTTAATTAAACTGTGATGTAGGTCTGACACCGGTCCTAGGAAAACAGGAAGGAAGAATTGGGTAGGAGGAGCTTCAGACTGCTGCACAGTTTTGAGAAAATATTGCCCAGGTAGATGGGAAGTCCTAGTGGGCTATCCATTAGAAGAGTTCCATGACGGGTAGGAATGGGCGGGCACTCGGACCTCCACCCTGCTCACCATTGGCTGGAGCAGCTTGGGGAAGTGTAGCTGTTGGGTGAACAAGATGGGAAAGCCAAAGGGCAACAGCTGTCAATCAAGTACACCCCTACAGCAGGTTGTCTGGAGGAGTCAGGAGCAGCATGCTTTCATGGCTCTCAGTTTTCTACCAACTACCAGCGGTCAGCTGTTACTACCAGCTGGAGACCAGTTCCAGGGAAAGGTCCATGTCTGTAGCCAGCATCCAGCCTGGGGCCCTGAGCTGGAAGATAGCAGTAATGAATCTCCTCATTTCTTCCCTGATCTACAGATGGTTTTTTTTGCTCTTTTTTTTAGGCCAGTTTCAGATTTTTACACCCTGGTCTTTGGTCATGTCACACAGGTTAAGTAGTGATTTGAGGTCTCAAAATGATGACTGACCCACAGTAGGCACTCACCAAATGGTAGTTTATTCTTAGAGTTTTCTAAGTGTAAGGGCCAGCAAGGTGTCAGGCAGATTAGCAGCTCACAATGTGGGGAGGACAGACAGGAACGAAAGAATGTCTTCTCTCCAATGGGCAGGCACTGGGTTCCTCTCCCTTAAAGGGCTTGCTGAGCCCATCACACAGATGGGGGAGGCCCAGAGATGTGACCACTGCTGTCCGAAGTTTGCAGCCTCCTTGAACTTGATGTCTGTACCAAACCTCTAAGATCTCAAAGAGGCTGTCTGTGGACAAGGAAGGGTCTTCCTTCCTGATGGGGCAGAAGCATTGTTGTTTACAGGAAATGGAGCTTTTGTAGGAAGAATTGGCCTCCTGCTTAGAGGATGGGGCTGGGTTTCCCCTGCTCTTACCTTTAAAAGTCTCTAGATTCAAAGTGCTTTCCACCAGGTACACACACACACGCACACATTTCTTATCTTTCTCCTCAATAAGGGCAGGTTGTACTGTGAATGTTTAGCTAACAATTCTGTCCGCAGCACTCCTCAGAGCAGAGAGAGCCTGGCTCCTAGGGATGCCACATAAAGTGTGTTGAATGACACATGAGTGAATCCGGAAGGCAGAGATTTTACCTTTCCGCTGTACAGCAAATCCTCAGCTGCTGAGGCTCACGCTTGTACCCAACTCCTCACTTAAAAAGAAATATTTTTTATTGATGTCAGAGAAGAAGGGAGAGGGAGCGAGAGATAGAAACATCAATGATGAGAGAGAATCATTGGTCAGCTGTCTCCTGCACGCCCCACACTGGGGATTGAGCCTGCAATCGGGGCATGCATCCTGACTGGGAACCAAATCGTGACCTCCTGGTTCATAGGTTGATGCTCAACCACTGAGCCATATGGTTTGGCCCCACCTCCTTACTTTTAAGGTTTTTCTTCTCCCTCTTCCCAACCCTGGACACATTCTTTCCCTTGACCGGTCATACCATCTATTAAGTACAGACACACAGCGAGTAGGTTCTGCCCCAGGGTAAAAAAACATTGCACCCCTCCTGTCCCCAGTACAGGTGGATTTATTCTGACATGCTCAGGCCTCCTTCTCGATCACTGGCCAGGCAATTTTTCCAGCCTCTGCCACCGCCCTTTTGCCTGATCAAGTCCTGTTTGGATTTTGCAGTCCTGGGGTCCAGGTGCCTACTTTGGTGGATAGGCTGTCTCTCCCTTCTAAAACTAAGTGATAATATTGTGTTTAGATGGAAACAATGTATTTTTGTTTTTATTTCCAAGAAACTTGGGAACCATCTTTGACTCCTCTCTTACTTCCCACAGCCAGTTAATCACAAATGATACTAAATTTTTACAAATCAAGCCACTTCCTCTGTCTCCATGGCCACCACCTTGGTGGCCATCACCTTCCAGGCTTCCTTGCGGCCGCCTTCGAATACTGTTTGGTTTGGTTTTTTTCAAAATATGTTTTTATTCATTTTTTTAGAGAGAGAGAGAGGATGGGAGAGAGATAGATAGAAACATCAATGATAGAGAAACATCATCGATCAGCTGCTTCCTGCACACCCCCTACTGGGAAAAAAGCCTGAAACCCAGGCATATGCCCTGACCGGGAATCAAACCGTGACCTCTTGGTTCATGGATCAACCACTGAGCAACACTAGCCCGTTCTACCCTCTAATACTTTTGCATTCTGCAGCCAGAGAGGTTTATTTTCTTTTCTTCTTCTTCTTCTTCTTCTTCTTTTAAATGTATTTTGAACCAAGGCCCTTCCCTCTTAAAATCCTTCAGCTCTGCCCTTTGATCTCAGGATAAAGTCCAAACTGTTTCAAGCCTCCAAGAGCAGGCTGTGTTTTCCACCTCCCCCAGAATGTGGGAGTTTTCCACTCCAGCTCCCTCCCTGCTCAGGGCCTTTACACATGCTGTTCTCGCTGTCCTGTTTTCACTTAGGTAACTTTTCTCTCTTCATATAAATGTAGCTTGGTAATAATACCAATGAACATTTCTACAAATATTCACAGGTATTTATGTGTATTAGCTTTTTCTCACAATGAACCAGTTTAGTATTTTTTTACATTTAAAAATATATACTATGATTGATTTCAGAGAGGAAGAGATAGGGACAAAGAGACAGAAACAAGGAGCCTTGAAGGTGTATGGTACAGGCCTCCCCAAATGCGCCACTTTGGAACATGAATAATTTTGAGCCCAAAGCAATTGATACCATGAGGGCTCATGAGAAACTTCTACCCACTCCCTTCAAGTATTTAGTTTGGGAACCTGCCCATAATAAGAGTTATCGCCAGAAATAACTTCTTATGACCTATCTATAGGGCAGGGCAAATTTCTAATTACTGAACATCTCCTCATCCTATCGTCTTGCTAATGACCTTGTTCCCCGCAGAAGGTCCAGGGTGCCTTACCTCATCCCTAGCTCAAAATATCAAATACACCTCTTTTTTCCCTTTCTGTCTCTGACTCATGTGTGTGGGGTTTCTGTATGTATGTATGTAATTAAATTTGTTTATTTTCACTTGTTAATCTATCTCATGTCCATTTGATTATTAGACCAGCCAAAATAACCTAGAAGGGTAAAGAGAAATGTCTTCCTCCCCCAGAGTTGGTGCTGTGAGCAGGACACCTCACCCGCCGGGTACCGCTCACCCTGAGCTACTACAGTAGAAAGGTCCTGGGACCTCAAACATGAGCCAGCAAAAAAAGGTAGCAATTCTTGCCAAGTCAGACTCTCTGGTTTCTACCTACAGACTTCGGTAGAAGCAGAGTGGTGAGGGTCCTCTTATTTTGTCTTTTCTACATTTAGATTAACAAGAGGAAATATTTGTGGAGCTAGTTCCTTGGGCTTAGTGACTTTGGTCATTCGGTATGAGCACCCTTTTATTGCTCTTTTCCTTTCAGAGATAGGCACTGTGTGTCTGTATGTCATTTGTCTTTTAAAAAAATATATATTTATTGATTTCAGAGAGGACGGGAGAGGGAGAGAGAGATAGAAACATCAATGATAAGAGAGAATCATTGATTGGCTGCCTCCTGCATGCCCCCCACTGGGGATCGTGCCCACAACTCAGGCATGTGCCCTTGGCCGGAATCGAACCTGGGACCCTTCAGTCCGCAGGCCAACGCTCTACCTACTGAGCCAAACCGGCCAGGGCCATTTGTCTTTTTCTTATTGATTGATTTGAAAGAGAGAGGGAGAGAAACTGATTTGTTGTTCCACTTGTTTATGCATTCATTGGTTAATTCTTTTCTTTTCTTTTTCTTTTTCTTTTTTTTTTAATCCTCACTTGAGGACATGCTTAGAGGAAAGGGGAGAAAGAGAGAATTATCCATCAGCTGCCCTCCACACATGCCCCAACTGGGAATTGAATCTGCAACCCAGGTATATACCCTGACCAGGAAGCAAACCCTTCAGTGCACAGGACGATGCTCAACTAACTTAGCCACTCGGTTGGGCCATTGGTTGATTCTTGTATGTGACCTGACCAGGGATGGAGCCCACAATCTTGGCGTATAACTTTTGAAAAATCTGTCAGCAAGAAAAATAGCTAGGTTTGATGAAATTTTCATAAGTAATCTAAACATAATTAAGAAAAAGTAAATTAAATAGTATAAAAAAAATGAAAGATTTTTTTAGGTGAACACTTGAACAATCATTAAATTTTATATGTACTTAAAAATGGTTTCCTAGTCCAGCCAGTGTGGCTCAGCCAGTAAGCATCAACCTAGGAACCAAGAGGTCACTAGTCAGATTTCTGGTCAGGGCATGTGCCCAGCTTGTGGGCTCAATTCCTGGTAGGGGCCAGCAGGAGGCAGCCAATCTCTTATTGACGCTTCTATCTCTCTATCCCTCTCCCTTCCTCTCTCTCTAAAAATCAATAAAAACACAATTAAAAAATATGGTTTCCTAAATCTCTTAGACAACTCGAAACTTCAAAGTTTGCTAAACTAAATTAAATGATGGAAATTCACTGCCAATCCAGAGAATTTCCAAATAAGATAAAATAATGAAATATTAATTATTGAACATAGATTTACCTAGTTTTGGTTTCCTTGTACAGAGGAACTAAAGAAATTTGGATATATCAGTAAATGTGACTTGTACTTCACTGAAAGATTGTACTATGAAAGAGCATGTATTTCTGGAAGTTATGGAATGCATTTATAAATTTATTGATCTAAAGAATACTGGTGTAACAGACAGTTTACAACTACTTCTTAGTTTTCATCAGAAATTAAGGTTTCTAACTAACATGGAAAGAAATAACATATATTTTCAGAAAATATAGGTATTAAAATACATTTAAAAAAAATATTTTTATTGATTTCAGAGAGGAAGGGGGAGGAGAGAAAGATAGAAACATCAATGATGAGAATCATTGATTGGCTGCCTCGTGCATGTGCCCTTGACTGGACTTGAACCTGGGACCCTTCAGTCCACAGGCCAAGGCTCTAGCCACTGAACCAAACCAGCTAGGGCATGAAAATACATTTTTGAGGAAATTAAAAGAAAATGGTTTGTCCTAAAATAAGCTGATTATTTCTGAATGGGTAAGAGAACAAGGGGCAGATTAAAAGGAACAAAGAGAGTTGTAAAAGCGTTGTGAAAAGAAATCTTGAGAAATTTTATGTGTGGTCAAGCTGGATAAGATTGAATGAATTTGTTAGAAGGTGTGTTTTTTACAGCTTTAATATCAATAGTGTACTTAATATTCTCTCACCTGCTAAAAGGACAAAATTTTCTTAGACTATTGGCCTTGTTCCTGCTAAGATACTGTGAAAAGTTTTCTGCTAAAAAACCAAAGATTTTGTGGTTGACCAAAATAATTTTGTTTGTAATCAGAAAGAAAACAGTCTTCTCAAGAGTAAGAGCTAACTTTCTGTATTTGAAATCTGCTAGCTGACTTTCATACAAAGGCAGCAGCAATGAAGTCTATAAGGATCTGGCACATGTGAATGAAGTCCATTCTGCTTCTGCAAAAATGACCCCTCAATGCCAGATTTTTGCCATCTTGATGCCTGTGTAACATGACAGCAGTCTGATCCTGAATCAGAGAAACTGAGATGGGGAGACAATGGCTGTAAGTTAGATGAATAGTCGAGGCGATGAGAGATCCAAATTGGGCTCCCTGGAAAAACACCATTTTTTAAAACCCCAATTTTTTTTATTTTTTGCTTTTCTTCACCCACCATAGTGCACTTAAGCTGGCTTTCATTCAACTGCCACTTAGTATGGGTTATCAATATGCTTTTTAAAACATATATTTATTTTTTATTATTATAATCCTCACCCAAGGACATTTTTCCATTTATTTTTAGAGACAGTGGAAGGGAGAGGGAAAGACAGAGAAAAACACTAATGTGTGAGACACATTGATTGGTTGCCTCCCACATGTCCCCAACCAAGGCCAGGAGCCTGCGACTAAGGTTTGTGCCCTTGACCGGAATCGAACCCGGGACCCTTCAGTCCATGGGCCTATGCTCTATACATTGAGCCAAAATGGCTAGGGAAATATACTTTTTATTGATTTCAGAGAGGAAGGGAGAGGGAGAGAGAGAGATAGAAACATCAATGATGAGAGAGAATCATTGACTGACTGCCTCCTGCAGGCCCCACACTGGGGATCAAGCCCACAACCCAGGCACATGGCCTGACTGGAATCTAACCATGATCTCCCGGTTCATAGGTTAATGCTCAACCACAGCTGTGCTTGCCAGGCTGCAATATGTTCTTGTTGCATGTACATTTTCCACATGGATTGAAGCCTTGCCCTGCCACAAGGCTGACACCTTCACAGTGACAAAGGAACTGTTAGAAAAAAGTATTTCCCACATGGGGTATACCTTCCACAATCTCTAGCAATCACTTCACTGAGAAAATCATACAAACCTTGACAGGAAGTCTTCCAAACTTCTTGGAATTATCATCAGGCCAGGTCTACAAAGTAATGGAAAAATTGGATTCAAGCAGAACAAGTCTTAATTACATGAGACTGAATGAATTGTTGAGGATGATTACAATTTTTAAGACTTCTTGTTTGAAACATTGCTAGCTCTTTAGTTGTTTGTTTTTTTCCAGATATAAGAAAATTTCCTCTTACATTAACTATGACTTATAGCAATTTGGTAAATCATACCTTTATAAACAGAACCGAAACATCTTTTTCTTCCTACTTGATCTCTTCAGAATTCAGAAATTCTCAGTGAGTATTCTTATTTTCATGGCAATATTGCTTGTTTTGCGTAAGTTCAATAAGAAACTGTTCTCCTTGTAACACAGCACTGCCGGAGGCCGGTCCATCCTTGTTGCTTGACACAGTTGCTACGGGGAAGAAACATCTGCACAGCATATGTTTCAAGGGACCTGGCATACTGTTCTTAATATGTTTGCTCCCCTTCTTAGCGCTATGAGGGCCACCTCCCCGAGAAAGGTTGTTTCCCCAGGTGGGGATTTTTCCCTGGAGTTAGGGATTAACAGGACTAAGGAAGGGAATAAATCAGTAAAACCCCCTAGTGTTACCGAAATACCATGTACTACTTATGAAGAACTTGGACTAAGACTGTTGGCAATAAATTTGGGACTTGTTGGACCCACATCCCAGGGGTCTGCCCACCAGGGAAAGCACCAAAGCCTATACCCTTGGAGACCCACGACACAGGGCAGTTCCAGGGAAGACAAGCAGCGGGGCTGGGAGGACATAACCTTTACTGGGTAGGATAATCTCCTTCAGTCACTTCCTTGTAGCTTATCAGTAGAGCAGTAGAATAGTGACCTTGGAATGGCCCTTATGGTGGAACACAGAGATTAACCTAGACAAGATTAAAATCAACAGAACTAGATAGAGACAGGATTTTTGGCAAAGGTCAGATAAGAAACTATGGAAATGAAACAAGTTAGAAGGTTATGAAACTGTAGGTAAATGAAACTGTAGAAGGTTACCCAAAACATACCATGATGTGATTATAGAGGCATGCTTATAGGATCAAATGGTATAAAATACAGATGTAACAGGCAATAAAGAGAGAACCTGGCTATGATAATCATCGGAACGCTGTCTCCGTGTCCTTTATTCTTCTCCGACTCTGTCCACACCTTTGGGAACCCTGGACCTGTTGGGGCTGGACCCCAACACAGCACAAATGGAATCTGGGTATATTGCCAGTACAGTATATTTTGGGGACCTCAAGAAGAGAAGAGTTAGCCCAAATCTAAAGGTATTGCAAGCAAAGTCTGATGGCAAGTTCTTGGCTTGGCTTTTCTGGCCTCAAGAGGCCATTTAAAGTTCAATCTGTAGGTTTCTAATGAAAAATTCCAGAAAAGCATATTTAAAAGAGCCTATATGATAAATTGCTATTCTTGTTGTAATTATACAAACAACAGGCCAAGTTTATTAGACTAGACTTATTTTGCAAACAAACTCGTCTTAATTCGGCTATCTTTGGTAAAAATGGAGATTTTTTTTTTTCATTGATTCTAGAGAGAGGGAGTGAGGAGGAGAGAAACATTGATTGGTTGCCTCCCATACGAATCCCAACTGAGAATCGAACCCGAAACCTGGTTTGTGCCCTGATGGGGAATTGAACCCAATGCCCTTCCCTGCATGGGGTGGTGCTCTAACCACTGAACCATACAAGCCAGGGCAAAACGGAGATGAGTTTAGAGGGAAAATTATGTTTCAGTAATACATGTTTGTGGATATTGGATTCTAGTAATGTTCATTGTCTTTTGGGGTTTTTGTTTTCTATCCATAAACGGGACTAGATGCAGAATTCTTCTAATTTCCTCCAGTATCTTGCTATGACTCTGCAAACTAATGATTCTAATTTTTCTGCCACCCTTCTAACTTGTAACCATTGAGAATTAAACTATCCTTTTCCCAAATCCACGCAAGCTAAAATGTGACAACTTGTAATAAATTTCAGAAAAATCACCACATCTCACCTATGGACAATCTTCATGCCTGTTGTAGACAGATCACCGGAAACATGCAAACTGTAGGCAAGGAAAATTTATCAGATTAATTGCCTAACTTCACTCCATCCAAAGATGATTCCTAGACAGATACCTAGAAATCTTGAGAACTCAGAGATGGGAACTCTTAGTCTGCTCTAAGCTTTAACCATTGTTTTTCTTTTTGTTTACATAGATATGCTTTTTATTACATTCTTGGTTGCTTGCACCCTAGGCCTCCCTTTGGGAGCCCACCTGCATTAATGTCTCCTGAAATGAGACACAACTGTTTAACTGAACTGACCTATTCTCAAGACTGAGACAGGTTTGGTGAGATAAGGAACAATCTATCAAACCCAAATTCTGGAACGTGAAACTTCTTGGGAAGTTTCAAAGGCGGGACTCAAGTCTGTCAGAACAGGCTTCTCCAGATAGGCCATTGTGGCATATGAATTATTTTGAGCTGAAAGCAATAGAGACCCTGTGGGCTCAGGAGAAACTTTTACCCCCATCCCTTAAAGAATTTAAATTGAAGACCTTGCCTATACTAAGAGTTATTACCAGATTTAACTTTTTACA
Source organism: Myotis myotis (assembly GCF_014108235.1). Taxonomy (NCBI): domain Eukaryota; kingdom Metazoa; phylum Chordata; class Mammalia; order Chiroptera; family Vespertilionidae; genus Myotis; species Myotis myotis. The sequence goes on along the minus strand of NW_023416324.1, from coordinate 25,192,001 downwards.
ACCTATCTATGGGTAGGCAAACATCTAATTACTCAACACCTGCTCTTCTTACTGTCCTGCAAATGACCCCTTTGAAGCCCCAAGGCATCTTACCTCATCCTACACTCAGAATACCTCATATAGCTCATTTTAACCTTGTCTCTGAACCTTTCTTGTGTGTGTGTGTGTGTGTGTCTGATTCTCTCATGTATATGAAGTTTCTATGCTTACATATATCATTACATTTATTTTCTCTTGTTAATCTGTCTCATGTCAATTTAATTATTAGACCAGCTGAAATAAAGTTTCTTTCTCTGTCCCCAGCCCCCAGAGCCTAGACACTAACTCCCTTTTACATAGAAACAGAAAGTATTTTTGTGCCCTTAAATGTCAACCAACCTTCCAGAAATGCCACTACCATGTACATAGAGGGATGACTGTATTTTGTTTTATGAAACTTAACCCAAATTGGTTCAATTCTAGAAAATGTCATCACCCATAGATACGATTACAATGGTAGCTGTCCACGCCTGATGATTTTACCACTGGGTCCCAATATTCTGAAAACTTCAGAATGTGTTCTCCTGTATTTGGGCCCAAACATTTACATACTGGGCCTATTATATAATTGTAATTTATTTTATGTCACCTTTATTTTACAATTAAGCAACGCATTGTTTATAAACATTGTGCGTGTGGGCGGGTTAAATTATCTGTGAGTTCTATTGCCGCAGAGGCGAGCTGTTTGCAATCGCATTCGAGGGGCCGGAGGCCCTGGGGTCTGGCGCAGGCCGCCCCGCGGAGCGGTCCTCCGCGCGCCAGGGGTCGCTGTGGCACCGCGCAGCCGCGCCGGGTCGCTCTCGCGTGGCTGCCCCGCCTCGGGCCCCCGGGCCGAGTGGGCGGGCACGACTGCGCCCAGGTCGCGAGGCGCCCTTCGACCAGCAGCGCCCGGGGCGGGTATAAATGGAGCGGTGGCTCCCCCAGCCGCCTCTCTCCGCCCCGGGTCGCCGCAGCTTCTCCCGCTTTCGGGCTCAGTAGCCTGAAGGAAAAAAAAGAGAAAAAGATAAAAAAAAACTCGAAAACGCTCTAAAATCTGAAAAAAAAAGAAAAATAAAAGAGAGAAAGAAAAAGCGAATCCTCCTCGGAGAACCCGCGGGGAAGTCACTTGTGCACGCTTCCGGCCTGCCCGCCGCCGCCGCCGCACCTGGGCGTCCGTCGGTCCCTGTCTGTCGGTCCGGTGGTGAGCCGCCCGCGTCCACGCGCCTCCGCGCCGCCGCCGCCGCCGCCCGCGCCGCGTGGCAGCCCCGCGCCCCCGCCCCCCGCGCCGTCCGCCCCGCGCACCACGTGTCCGCGCTGCCCTTCGCGGCCCGGCGTGAAGGCGGCTGCGCGCTCGGCCCCCCAGGCTTGCCGCGCCGACACCGACAAATATTTTGCATCCCTCGTCCCCGGCTGCTGTAATCTTAAACCGCCAGCCGCCCGAGGCCTATATTTAACGAGAAACGCGTACCCCGGAGGCCGCGTGGGCGCCGCTTGCCTGGCTCCTGGAGAATCTTTGTAATTGGGAGGGAAGCCCCCCTTTTATTAACACATCTATTTTGGAAATTGGGAGCTGGAGATTACAAACTCCCCGGGAGGGCCATATTGTTTTTTGAGAGCCTTTTGTCTGCGGCCCCGCAGTCGCGAGCGAGCGAGCCAGCCGCCCCCGACCTGCTCGGTGCCTCCCGCCGCCGAGCCTACGCCAGCGCTGCCACCTGTGAGCCGCGGCGCGGGCCCCGCTCCGGGAAGATCCCCTTTTGTCCGGTGCGGTCCTCGTAAGGAGTCCTGGCGGGGCTTGGGGTCGTGGGGGCTGGGGAGATGAACGCTGCCGCCAGCAGCTACCCCATGGCCTCCCTGTACGTGGGCGACCTGCACTCGGACGTCACCGAGGCCATGCTGTATGAAAAGTTCAGCCCTGCGGGGCCTGTGCTGTCCATCCGGGTCTGCCGCGACATGATCACCCGCCGCTCCCTGGGCTATGCCTACGTCAACTTCCAGCAGCCGGCCGACGGTGAGTGGGAGCTGCCCGCAGATTCCCGGGATCCGGGGGGCGGGGGCCTAGGAGCCATCCATCCCCCAGGCAGGTCCCTGCCCCCGTGGAGGGGGCCCCGCGACCGCAGACAGCACCGAGGCCCCAGCAGCCATGTGGGGAGCCGGGATGCAGGGGCGCAGAACGTGGGATCCTGGCATCCGATGGCCAGAGTTTCAGTCCGGTTCCCACCACTTGCTCACCGGGTGACCTTGGGCTAATCGGTGGTGGCGGAGGGGTTGGAGCCCAAGGAGACTAAAATGGTCTGGGGGGGAGGGGAGGGAGGCACCACGCTCCCAGGTGCGTGTGGTCCAGTGGAGCTGGTGTGTTAGAGCCCCTGGCTGGTGAGTGATCGTGGGCAGGTGCCCTCACAGGCCTGCCAGCGAGCACCATTGAAATACAATTGCTGCAGAAATTTGAGGTTGCAGAACCGCGGCCCCTTCTCCTTCTACCTTTACCCCCTGGACTGAGAATCGGTTTGATTTTTGTGCCGATAGGCATCTTTCCAGGCAGGTAGGAAGCAGGGGGATGCATCTCTGCGTTAAATTTGAGCAGGCACTTGAGTTCGCACCACCAGAGCCTCGCGTGCCAGGCCAGCTCCCTGATCGGGGTGTTTGCAGCTGGTGTGGGGGAGTTCTGTCTGGAGGAGGCCTGGTCTGTGGAGAATGGATCTCAAGGTAGCCTGGGGAAGCACGGCTACGGAAATTGCTGGCTGATGGGGATTATCATTTCACCTGTGAACAGCGCTTTACACTTGTCAAAACCCTTTATTTCATCCCATCTGAAGACTATAGATTGTAGGGCTCCTGAGAAGGAGAAGGGACAGCAGAAGGTCGGAGGCCAAGCTCCGCCTGCCAGCACAGTGCTCGTGAACCCACACTGGGCCTTAGCATGGAGCAGCGGCGTGGGGAGGTATGCCGCAGGCGTGGTGGCAGTGGCCAGGCCTGAGGAAACCTAATCAGGGGCTGCACGTGACTCCGGATTAGCAAGGAACAACTGTAGAGATCATTACCAGGAGAAACAAGCCGTTCTGTGGCAAAGGGTCTCCAGGTCCCTATTATTGTCCCCACTTGGTTTGCTGTCTGTGAAGCACAGAGAATGCCACTTGCCCAGGATGCAGCTGAGGCCAGAGGATAGGACTTGTTGGGATACACAAGGCACTGCTCCCGTCAATTCAGTGTGCCCTGAGCTGGCTTGTGTCTGGCCACAGGCACAAAGAAGGTAGCTGAGTGTGGCCTTTTTAGGTGGGAGGAGTGGGTGTGTTGGCTGTTGCCTGCCTTCTTGACGCTTCTGAACAAAAGTCCTGTCACTTATAGTAGCAGAAGCCATTGGTCAGTGTTGTCTGCCAACACATAGCTCTGCAGGCCCTCTCCCTGCTATAAATAAGTGCAGCCCCATTTGTCAGGCTAAGCTGACTTGCCTTCTGCAGCACTGTCTGGAAATAGAAGAGGAGCTGTGTTGAAATGGGTTCCTTCTCTGCTAATTAATGAAACAACACAAATTGGGGGGTCCCAGGCTTTCTGTCTCAGCTGGTCATCACAAGCAAACTCCCCTGTGCCTGGACCTTTCCTGGTTTGGGGTTGCCCTATCTCCTACTTCCTGACCTCCTCCCCTCACCTAAGGAAGATGGGAAAAGGTGGTTGGGTGGGGGGTGGGAGGTTGGGGGGGGAGATAGAGATAACTTGTTGGCTGGCTGGGCAGCTCAGCTTGGGGAGGGGCTGTTAGGGAATTTTGTCCCCTTTTAAAGTGAGATGGTGCCTTGAGGCAGAAAACCTCCCCATCCCCCCCCCCCCCCCCCCATTCCTTTATGGAGGACATTCCTGGGTAATACTATCATTGCATAAATCAGGGTAAATGGCCACCAGCCCTGGGTCCTTGTTACTACGAGCAAAGAGAATTACTCCTGACTGCATGTGATGATAAATTTTAGCTTCTGGTCCTTTAAATGGTCTCCATGGTGCACACATGGATTTGGTGGGAAGCTAAGGAACCAAGGCCTTGGATGGAGAATTTGTTTGGACACCAAAGCATTTGAAGGCCTGGAAACCACCAGGTGCAGGGCCTACATGCGCTGTCTACGTGCACTGTCTACTTAGGCAGAAAGATGCTGCAGTTTTATCTTTCTTGTCTCGTAATACAAAGAACATTTCTATGTGTGACCATGAATATTTATCATTTTGGTGATTGAGGCTTTTTATCGGAATCAATTTCTGTTCTCAGAAACTGAGAATATAAGAAACGGGGCTGAAACCAGGGATTAGCACATTTTCAGTCCCAATCACTTGCTCACAGTTTTGTTAATTCTATATTCTTCTGTGTTAGCTTCATAATGGTTAGACAATGGTGTTAGTTTCTTTCTTTTTTTTAATACGTTTTTATTGATTTTAGGGAGGAAGGGAAAGAGAGAGAGAGAGATAGAAACATCAGTAATGAGAATCATTGATCAGCTGCCTCCTGCATGCCTCATACTGGGGATCAAGCCCATAACCCAGGCATGTGCCCACAACCCAGGCATGTGCCCTGGCCTGGGAATCGAACCTATGACCTCCTGGTTCATAGGTCAATTATCAACCACTGAGCCACGCGGGCTGCCCAGGCAGGTGTTAGTTTCTTAATCACTAGTTAGCTGCATCATTTAGCCACCCTGAACATAAGTTTGTTAATTTTATAAAGTGGATAATTTCATTTGTCCCACCTGTCACTGTGAGTGATAGGCTGCAATGTCTTTTATAAGTGATAAAAAACTTAATCAAATAGGAGGTACAGTAGTCCCCCCTTATTTCCTGTTTTGCTTTCTATGTTTTCAGTTACCTGTGGTCAACCATGGTCCAAAAATATTAAATGGAAAATTCCAGAAATAATTCATAAGTTTTAAGTTGCACGCTATTCTGAGTAGCGTGATGAGATCTCCCGCCATCCTGCCCAGGACAGGTTATCCTTTGTCCAGCATATCCATGCTCTGCACACTACCTGCCAGTTGGTCAAGTCACTTAGTAGCTGTCTCCGTTACCAGATCGACTGCAGTAGTGCAGTGCTTGTGCTCAAGTAACCCTTATTTTACTTGATAATGGCCCCAAAGCACAAGAGTAGTGATACGGGCAATTCAGATATGCCAGAGAGAACTGGAAAGTGCTTCATTTAAGTGAAAAGTTGAGCATAGTACAATAAGATATTTTGACAGACCACCATATAATTTTCATTACAGTGTATTGTGAAAACTGCTTCATTTTATTACTAGTTACTGCTAGTTTCTTACCTAATTTATAAATTAAATTTTGTCATATGTATGTATAGGAAAAAACATATATAAGGTTTGGTGCCATCCGTGGTTTCAGGCATCCGCTGGGGGTGGTGGTGTTTTGGAACAAATCCCCCACTACTGTGTTATCATTTGATCCTGGTGCCATAAGGCCATTTAGATGATCTTGCCTAATTCCTGACCCAACACCCAACAAGGATGCAGACCAGTGGGGTTGAGACTTCAGCCATGAAGTAGATTACTTGGCTAGAAGTTATTTTACCCTCAGTAGCAACACAGGCTAGAGGCATCTGATGCCCTTTAATTGTAAGAGTTTCCTTTTATCAGTTATTACCTTGAAAAGTCCAGGAGTTATCTATTCCTGGGATAGTGGCAGTTACCTACGTGAGGTGTTTTATATCCTCGACTGAAATGTGTTTCTCTTGCAGCTGAGCGGGCCTTGGATACTATGAACTTTGATGTGATTAAGGGAAAGCCAATCCGCATCATGTGGTCTCAAAGGGATCCCTCTTTGAGAAAATCGGGTGTGGGAAACGTCTTCATCAAGAACTTGGACAAATCTATAGATAACAAGGCACTTTATGATACTTTTTCTGCGTTTGGAAACATTCTGTCCTGCAAGGTAAACACTGATTAAATAATTGCAGCAGAATAACTGTATTCTGAAAACAAGATAAATACTAAACGGGAAACTGCCTGGGTTTTGGGTGCCAGGGCATGTAAATTTTCAAAATTCTGGAAATGGCTCTTAAGCCTAAATGTTCCCTGTAGATAATCTCGTGCCACAACCTAGCATAACTAGCAGGTGCTTTTGTGTCTTTGTTCTTCCCTCTGCCTGAAATATCCTTCCTGTCTTCTAACTTTGGAAAGCATGAAAAGGTTTCTGTTGGGGGCGGAACCCAGAGCAGTGCCTGTGGTTTCCAGGAAGCTGTGTGTAGTCATTTTAGAAGCATAAACTCACCTTCATTTTCTCTGCACCTGTTTATGTGGAGAATTGCTAACAACTTGTGTGGTGGTTGTTTACATGGCTACCATTTGTAAATGGAACATTACTGAGTGCCTGATGCTGTAGTGAGGGTTAGAAAAACCTTAATTGCTGTAGCCTCCTGCAGTTTGCCCCGGGGTAGGCTAAAAGCCTCAGACATGGGAGACCCTGAGTAAGAGACCATGTGGTTCTTGAATCTCCGGACTGTCCAGTGGCACTAACGTGTCCTGCCTTGTCTTTGACAGGTGGTGTGTGACGAGAATGGCTCTAAGGGTTATGCCTTCGTTCACTTCGAGACCCAAGAGGCTGCAGACAAGGCCATCGAGAAGATGAACGGCATGCTCCTCAACGACCGCAAAGTGTGAGTGTCCCAGTCTGGAGCAACAGCCATCGCATGAGCCAGCCATGGCCCCACCTCGGTATTAACTGACACACACAAGGCGGCTCCTGGTTCTCTCGGCCCAAGTGTGGCCTGCTCCTACCTCTCCACTCCTGGGCTGGTGAGTCTCCCTGCTGAGCCATGGCAGCCTTGTGACTCGCCAAAGGTGGGCTTCCTGCCCAAGCCATGGCCTGCCTGCCGCCTCTCCCTTAAAAGCACATGTCTGGGTTTTATGATCATTGGCACCTGGGCTGGCTGGAAAACAGCTCTAAGCCCACTCAGAGCAGGGGTCTTGGCCAGCGGCAGAGTGGAGAGGGCCCTGGACTAACCAGGAGCTGTATATTAGCCATGTGACCTTGGTCTGTCCATGGGGTCACTTGCCAAATTGTCCCCGGATCTCCACTTGGCTAATTTATGACTCGGTAGCCTTTTAACACAGGCTGGCTCCACAGTAATACTTAATTTGGTTACAATAAAAAAATCTCATCCCGTCGCAGAAGACACTATTTATAATAGACCTTGTTGCTTTGGTGTGGTTATTGCAGAATGGAGACATGGAGATCTTAGCTAAGCCATTGAGAGGAGAGGAGAGGAGAAGAGACAATAAGTCTTGGCTATAATAAACAAAGATTATTTCTGTCCTCTGCCTTGTTGAGCAGACCAGGGGATGGGTTGCATTGATAATGTGTATGTGCCCAACGATATCACTAGAGGGAAACTTAAAGATATTCAATGTATGGATACATTCCTATTAAGTGTAAACAACAATGAAATGAATAAAGTGAAAAATTAAAGGTAGTCCACGCCAGCAATTTCACTGCTCAGATTAACCACTGTTAACAGTTTGGTTTGTATCCTTCCAGACCTTTTCTATGCATTTACATAGATGCACAGAAATGGACGTTTAAAAAACTTGGTCATCAGGTTTCTTCACGAAGGCAGTGTGATGTGGTAGGAGTAGCCTGGTGTGAGCCAGGAGCCCTGGGGCTGGTCCCTGCAGGACAGTCCTACTTCTTTTTCTTTCTGTGGGGAGTTGGGCATCTCTGAGCTTGCTTTCTTGGTGGTTGGACTGGGACTTGTGTTTTAACTTCTCCTGTCAGCCTTTAACCTGCATTCCTTTGGGTCCCTGGAAATCATGGTTTGTTCCTCTGGATGATCACTGTTTTTCATGGGTTCCTTTTAGGTTTGTGGGCAGATTCAAGTCTCGAAAAGAGCGGGAAGCCGAGCTTGGGGCCAAAGCCAAGGAGTTCACTAATGTGTATATCAAAAACTTTGGGGAAGAGGTGGATGATGAGAGTCTGAAAGAGCTGTTCAGCCAGTTTGGTGAGTCAGGTCCTTTGGCCCATGTGCCCTCTTTCATAGTCCACCAGTCCTGGACTTCATCTGTTTTCAGTGAAGAGAAGAGGGCACCTAGACCCAGAAGTAAAACACCTTCTATAACAAAGGTCACAGGGTAGCTAAGAATAGATTCCAGGCCTCAGCTCTTGGCTTTACTCTACCTCGTCCAAGCTCCAAGGCCATCTCAGCAGCTTGGTCAGAATTAGAAGGCCAGGCACGGTGTCTCTTTCTTAGTAGTCCATCTGGGTTCAGCAAGAGTTTGCTTCAAGTGGGCTCCTTGAACTGTGATACCGATGGTGTTACTAATAGTTCTGTCCTTTGGTAATAGGTAAGACCTTAAGTGTCAAGGTGATGAGAGATCCCACTGGGAAATCCAAAGGCTTTGGCTTCGTGAGTTACGAAAAACACGAGGATGCCAATAAGGTGAGAGTACCACCAGGGTCGGGGAAAATTTTATAGGAAGGCTCCAGAATGCAGCTAGGGCCTTGGTAACACATAGAGTGGAGCTGGAATTATCTAAGAGTCTAGTAGTGATGTACAGTTACTGTGCTCTGGAATGGCCTTCTTAAGGGGTTTTACATGTTAATTTATCAGTTAACTGTTTTCAAAGCACTTGGCACATACCTGTCACCTTAGCTCTTTGGCCTTGCAGGTTGGAATAGGACAGGTGTTTGTTCCCATTCATAGGCAAGGGAACTATGGGCCAGAGAGTTTGTGATTTGATACTAGGACATTAGCTACCTGTGGGCGTAGTATCAGATACATTCTAGGCCCTTGACATGTTTCCCTTAGTACCCACAAAAGAACTGAATCTGATGACAGCCCAATGATCAAGCCAGGCTCGTGTCTTCTATGCTTGTATTTATACAACTGTGCGATTTCCCCCCCTATGTTCTCTGGGCCAATAACCCATCTAAATATTAACTCCGTTTTATTGATGAGGAAGTTTGAATTTGCTTAGCTGACTTCAGAGACAGAGTGAAGTTAGTTTTTAGCCCTATAGGGAAGATTTCTTTCTCGGAATATTTGGTGGGTCTTACAGATCTCCAGAGCAAGGCCCCATGCCTCTGCATCCTGTTTTAAAGATGCATATTTATTTCTTCTTTAGGCTGTGGAAGAGATGAATGGAAAAGAAATCAGTGGGAAAGTCATTTTTGTAGGCCGTGCACAGAAGAAAGTGGAACGGCAGGCTGAGTTAAAACGGAAATTTGAACAACTGAAGCAAGAGAGAATTAGTCGATATCAGGTGAGAGGTGGTCTTGGCACAGCCTACCAACAAGGAATTTACTATGTGTGTTGGCAGAGCACCCAGATATTTAACAGACTTTCTTGGGGACTTGGAGCCTGCTCACCATCATCAGGCTTAAAAGGATATGCCTACCAGATATAGCAGCAATTCTAGAACAGGGACCAAAGAGATTAATTTATTTCTTTAGGGACTCTGTTCCACAAGCCTCAGTCTTAGTTATGTGGTTCCTTTTATTTAAATGATATGTATTTGTTTGGAATGGTGGCAAGGAGAGCCCTGCTGGGATGAGTGTTCAGCCAGAGCAGCTGTGAGGAGATGATAGCAGGTGAGTACATGGTGCTCCTATCAGAATCTTAGAGTTACCTGTCCCTGTAAAAGATGAGTTATGAGTTAACTGGTAACCCAGTTCCCCGTTTTCCGGCCACCTGCGTGTGGTTTTTGCCTTTATAAACCCGTGTTCTACAATCACTCGGGGCTCCAGTCAGCAGCACTTCCTTTGTGTTGTTGCCTGCCTGCCTGAGAGCCCCTGCGCTGCGCTTGTAATAAAAATCCTCTTGCTCTTGAAAAAAAAAAAAAAAAAAAAAAAAAAGAATCTTAGAGTGGTAGTTTCTCAACTTTGAGCCTGCACCAGAATCCCCTGCAGGGCTTGTTAAAACACAGATTGCTGCTCCGGCTGGTGTAGCTCGGTTGGGCGGCGTCCCATACACCGAGAGGTTGCCACTTGATTCCCAGTCAGAGTATACGCTCGGGTTTCGGCCTCAATCCCTGCTAGGGGGCATGCAGGAGGCAGCTGATGGACCTTTCTCTCTTCTTTCTTCCTCTCTCTAAAATCAATAAAAACAAACACATGGGTTGCTAGACCCATTAGGTTTGGATTCTGGCCTGAGAATTTACATTCCAAACAAGTACCCAAAGATGCTGCAGCTGCTGGTCTGAGGCCTACACTTTGAGAAACCACTGTCTTACGGAATATATTGGGGGAAGGGGGTAAAAAAGACTAACAGTGATTCTTCTGCTGTAGGGGGTGAATCTCTACATTAAGAACTTGGATGACACCATTGATGATGAGAAGTTAAGGAAAGAGTTTTCTCCTTTCGGATCCATCACCAGTGCTAAGGTATTTTATACTGAGATTCTCGGATTGAAAACAGAAGTTGTAATCATTTAGCAGTTTATTGGCATTGGTTTCATTGACGGAATAGGATCTAAATTGTGTTCATTTCTGAGAGTAGCTACCACATTAATCTAGCAAATTCCTCCTGGCATTCAATTAGCCATCTGAGTGTATGCTCTGGAGAATGACAATTCATTAGGTTATTACTGCGCTGTCTTGTCTCCCAAGTCCTGGGGTATGGAGATGAATATGAGTCCCTCACTGCCAACCCCCCCAGAGCACCTGAATCTTTCCCATTCTTTGCTGCTTTGTGCTAGTGTGGGGACAGATGGTGCCACAGTAAAGCAGAGGAAATCCAGACGGGTTGTTTTTCATTTGTCTTGCGGCCTGTCTCTACAGCTCTGCCACACTTTCTCCCTGAACGAAGGTATTGTGAGGATTTTAGAGCTGGGGTGAGAATTTCCATCCTGGTCTGAGAAGGAAAGATGAGTGGGAAGTTTGTTTTCCCATATTTTGCAGTTTGAGTCATTTGCTTGATTTTTCTTTGATAATCAAATCAACTGAGTTAGCAGGGTAAGTATGTGAACCCTATTTTAAAGTCAAGGAATTTGCTCTAGCCAGTTTTGCGCAGTGGATAGAGCGTCGGCCTGGGGGCTGAAAGGTCCTGAGTTCGATTTCGGCCAATGGCACATGCCCGGGCTGCGGGCTTGGTCCCCAGTGGGGGCCATGCAGAAGGCAGCCAATCAATGACTCATCATTGATGATTCTATCTCTTCCTCTTCCTTCCTCTCTTAAATCAATAAAGAAATATATTAAAAATAAATAAATAAATAAAAGTCAAGGAATTTGAGTCCTTGAGCAAAAGAATGCTAGTTACATCAGGATGGTGACCTATGGTTTTGGCACTTCAGGAATGTGACAGGATCTGAAAGTTTTGGGTCACAGCCTGTTGCAGACTCTAGTCCTGCTCAGCAGAGGTGCAGCAGGTGTCACAAAGTCCTCTAGGTGATGAGAAAGGAGGCCGGCTGAGCCAGTAAAGACTCTAGGTGACCCTGTCCTGGTGCTTAGCTTAAGTCGCTCACAACCTGGGAGTGTCGTCATCAGTTATAGCAGAGAGGTGACCAGAGACTGCCCGGTGGGGTTTCTCTAGTTCCTCGCCCCTTCTGTCATATCACCCCCTTGACTGGCCTCCATCAGTGCAAGGAATGCTAATCAGCACAATAGTCCAGTTGTCATTTGCAAGAAGAGAGCAAAAGAACCATATCTTGAAGTTTCATAGGCACCATTTTCATGATCAGGGTATCTTGATCTTACCTTGTTGGTCCATTTCATAGGTAGAGAGTTGTTGGGTTGATACACACCTTTACTTCCATGTCCTCTCCTTAAGGAGGCTCCCCAGGCAGTGAGCTAAGACAAAATGGTGCCACACACACATTCATATTGCTACCAGCACTTGTGAACAGACAGGCCAGGGGGAGTAGTAAATAACCTTTTCAAGTGGGGAAAAGCCATTTGTGAAAGACAAGCTGGGAAAAGACTGCCTGAACCAGTGGACATGTGGCTCTCTAGCTGTTTGCCTCATGGACATTGAGGCTCAGAGGAGAAGTAAGTGTTGTGTTAATGTTGTACAGCTTAGAAGTTGCAGAGCCAGGACTAGAATCCAACTGTTTTTCAGCTGTTACTCCCATTGAATAGCAGTCATTGGTTTTAACTCCTTCCCACATGTAGTGTTTCCAAAGCGTATCCTAAGCGTGCTAACAGCTTATTAAAATTTTATTCACCAGACTCTTAGGCAGATGAATTCTACAATTAAATTGCTTGACATTACCATCTAGATCTCTTGTGGATACCTAGAGATAGCTGTGCTACTGGATATCATGGAACATCTTTCAGTTCCTGGTTTAAACCATTAGCCATTTCATAGTGTTTGGGAACTTTAGAATCTAACAAAGAAAATGCCTAAGTCCTACCCTTAGAAGTTGTGACTCAATTGGTCTGGAACAGGGTGAACAACCCCCCTCCTAGACATGATTTCTCTTTCAGCAGAACCCAGGTTTTCTGAGTCTTAATAGCTGCCCAAACTTAGAACACCTTTTTTCTAAAGCTGGTCTCCTTTTTGTAGGTAATGCTGGAGGATGGGAGAAGCAAAGGGTTTGGCTTTGTCTGCTTCTCATCTCCTGAAGAGGCTACCAAAGCAGTCACTGAGATGAATGGACGCATTGTGGGCTCCAAGCCACTGTATGTCGCCTTGGCCCAGAGGAAGGAAGAGCGAAAGGCTCACCTGACGAACCAGTATATGCAGCGGGTGGCCGGAATGAGAGCACTCCCTGCCAATGCCATCTTAAATCAGTTCCAGCCTGCAGCTGGTGGCTATTTTGTGCCAGCCGTTCCACAGGTGGGTCTGCTGTACATTCATGGCTCTGGAACCTGCCCACTGACGGTGGCTCCTGCAGTGGTCAGGGATATCGGAGTTCTAGAACGACAGGGAAGGGTGCATCAAATAAAATGAAGGATTTGTCCATGGTCATGCGTACAGTGGCGGGGACGAAATAAAATACTCTCCATTAACTGACCTTTCTTTGGAGTAGAGAGAGAGCCTCTTCCTGAATTAGCCAAGGCCTGGTAGTGAGATCAGATGCTTCTCTAGTGTGGACTCAAGTCCTTGAAATAAAAGGGCTTGGGTGCTCTCTCTTGCAGGCTCAGGGAAGGCCTCCATATTACACACCTAACCAGTTAGCACAGATGAGACCTAATCCACGCTGGCAGCAAGGTGGGAGACCTCAAGGTAGGTGGTGGGAAACGGATTGGTTTACAGGATATACTTAATCCTGGTCTCCCCTGCCTCTCCTCCTTGCCCCACCTCTGAGGTGCAGCCTAAGTTCTGGTCCACATTATTCGTTGCTGATGTGCAATTTTTATCGTTTCACCAGGCTTCCAAGGAATGCCAAGTGCTATACGCCAGTCTGGGCCTCGTCCAACTCTTCGCCACCTGGCTCCAACTGGTAATGCTCCGGCCTCTCGTGGCCTCCCTACTACTGCTCAGAGAGTCGGTGAGCAAACTGGCCTTGAGAAGCATGGCCTGGGGAGGAGGGATCAGGAGGACTAGGCTCTGCCCAGGGTTGGTCAGTTTGTTGGCTCATCTTTGAGTCCTGGTTCTGTAATCTTAGCTGTGTGCTTAGGTAGGTACAAAGGGGCAGAGAAACAATTCATTCTAGGAGTGCTGGTTACTTTTAAGAGTCTTTGCTCATTGGTGAGCCATGTGAACAAGGTTAGTGGTAGAAGTTTGTTAGCTGGATGACTAGAGGTAGCCCATTCTTCTGGGTGGAGTTGGGAGAGTTAAGGAAACTTTTTTTTACAGAGTATGTCCTGTATTCCAAAAGGTGGAAAGAGTTGTATGCTATCTGTTGGCTGTTCCTTGAGAGTAGCAGTAGAGGCCCCATGTGTGATGTGTTTGAACATACTTTGGAATTTCTCCTTCTGTGGGGCGTGGCCAGTTGGACATCTGCCAACACTGATGTGCATTTGCTGGTCTGTTGTAGGGTCTGAGTGCCCGGACCGCTTGGCTATGGACTTTGGTGGGGCTGGTGCCGCCCAGCAAGGGCTGACTGACAGCTGCCAGTCTGGAGGTGGTATTGGATGCACACAGAATGGGGAAAGATGGGATTTGACGGGTCTTTGCCCAGACTGATGGGCTTTAATTTTACTTGTTCTTTTCCTAAGGTGTTCCCACAGCTGTGCAGAACTTAGCACCTCGCGCTGCTGTGGCTGCTGCTGCTCCTCGGGCTGTTGCACCTTACAAGTATGCCTCCAGTGTCCGCAGCCCTCACCCTGCCATACCACCTCTGCAGGTGGGTCCACCAAACACCGCTAAAGGATTTCCCCCGTTCCCGTGCGATTTAAAAGATGCCTTGCTTTGATTCCTTGAACAGGTGTTAAATGCCTGCTCTGTGGCAGGATGCTGTGTCGTGTGTGGTGACACTGCCCTTGAGGGGCCCTCTAGCGGGCCAGAAGGGGCTTAAAAGTGTTCTTCCTGAAACAGTTCGCTTGGATATGCCCCAGAGGAGACCGCTGGTGCTTCCTGCTTTCTTTTTTACAATATACGTGTGTTCATTCGGCTCATTGAGCTTTCATTTCTCTTTCACCTCCAATGGCTTAATGGATCCTTAGCTGCTCTGCAAGGTAATGAGTATATTGAGGCAGGAAAGAACTTCATGTCACAGAGTTCAGCTTCAGAGGTGTTGAGTTGAGGTGGGGCAGTTGGACCCAGATATTAGGTTGTCTAAGATGGAACTTGCTATCTCTGGAGCTGTGACACCCAGGCAAGCCATGCTGCAACTGGTTTGTTGAAAAGCTCAGTAGCACTTTGCTTGGAGGAGACACACCAGTCTTGTGATCCAGGAGCTGCTTCCTCCTGCTCCATGCTCTTGAAGTTGAATAGTCCCCAGAACTTGATGCTATGTGAAATATTTTTTGCCTACAAGGCCCTACTTTTAGCGCTCTAACTGGCATTGACCTTGCATGTTGATAGTCCTCAAGTATTTGATAAAATAAAAACATTTGGTACAATAAAGGTTATGTGGGATGTAATTATAAATGGTTTGATATGCATACCCTTTGACCTGGTCTTTACTAGGAATTCATTCTAAAGGAAAAAATTAATTTTTAGGAAAAGGCTATACATACACATGTTCACTATACCTTACTTATTAACAAGGTTTTACATTTTATTGAGGTTTTGAATTCTTGGGTAACCTTGGGTAAACAACCTTAAATAAATCAAAATCATTTGATAGATGGTTGCCAAGCATTGTAGGTTTGTTTTATTTCCCTTCCAATAGCATACTGTTCTTAGGGTAGTTGGCTGTGTGTCTGTGTCCACACCACGATTCCTCACTTCACACTCTCTACCCCTCAAGACTGCAGTTAGTTCCTGACAGCAAAGACAACTACTCCACCTCCTCTTTCACATAGTAGACTTTCAGATGTTGAACGGTCACCCTCTTGATGACCCTCAAGTGTCTTTTCCTTGGTGCTAACCCGCTGCCTCTCCTGGTTCCCAGGCACCCCAGCCTGCGGTCCATGTGCAGGGGCAGGAGCCCCTGACCGCCTCCATGCTGGCCGCAGCACCCCCCCAGGAACAGAAGCAGATGCTGGGTACGTGCTTGCACAGGAGGGGGCCAGAGCCTGGTACTGACCTGGACAGCAGTGTCCACTCTTTTCTGGGATTCAACTTGGTTTTTACTTGAGTATCTTCCCATAGGCGAACGTTTGTTCCCTCTCATCCAAACCATGCATTCGAACCTGGCTGGAAAGATTACGGGAATGCTTCTAGAGATCGACAACTCCGAGCTGCTGCACATGCTGGAGTCCCCCGAGTCTCTCCGCTCCAAGGTGAGCAGGGTGGTCTCAGCTGCGGATGATGACCGGTGGCCTTGGACCCCCACATGTGGCAGAGAGAAGGGGCCGCTCTGGTGTGGGTATTTGAGAAAGCAGCACCAGGAGAAGTCACTACTGGACCTGGTAATCAGGGAGGAGTGGAGGGGCTCTGCTTAGATGTCACTGACCACCTGGAGATTTCTCACAGGTGGATGAAGCTGTGGCAGTTCTACAGGCTCATCATGCCAAGAAAGAAGCTGCCCAGAAGGTGGGCACTGTTGCTGCTGCTACCTCTTAGGCAAGGAAAAAACGTACGTTTGGCTATTTTTTGTTTTCTATAATAATTTGACTTGTGAATATCATCCTAAAATATTAGGGACAATATGTAGAGCCAGTTAACTTGGGGATGCTGCCATCTGGATGAGTTAACATGTAGAAAAGAGTACAGGTTATAAATTATAAGGAGCAAACAACAGTTTTCTCAATAAGCACCTAGTTAGAAATTTTGTATAGCTTATCCTTTCCGCATGGTTATAAGCAGATTTTCTTAATCACATTTTTGGTTTGGAATAATGATGAATATAATCAGATCTCACAGCCTCATTTCTGTGACCATCTTCCTGGTTTGAGATTGGTGAGGGTCAGCTGTGTATATAGCCACTGCTTAGCTCTGGGAACACAGTAGGCACAGGCCTTGGTGTCAAAGTGGAAGAGACAGACACACACCTGACTACAGTTACAGCATGTGTTCCAGTCAACTTCTGGACTTGGGGACCATGGTCCCTGCCTGCAGGGGATTGGGTGAGTGAAGCTTAACTAGGACCTCTGACAAAGGCTGATCAAGGAGAGAGCCAAATGAGCAGAGGCACAGTCATGGAAAGTGCAGGTGGTACGGGCTAGAACTGGTATGATGGTTGGGGTTGACTCAACATAGCCATGGCTCCTTGGCTTTTGTCATTTGGAATTTAAGCAAGAGAGCCATAAAAGTATAAGTTTTGAGTACAGGATGGCTTACAAGGAGGGGAGGTGTAAGGGTTTACAGACTAGTTATCCTCAAAGTCCGTGGCTCTAAATTTGGTGTGCCCCTTCAGAGGACATTTGTCAATGTCAGGAGACATTTCTGGTTCTCATAACTGGGAATGTGTCACTGGCATCTAGTGGGTATAGGCCAGGGATGCTGCTAAACATTCTACACTGCACAGTATAACCCCAGCAGAATTTTATCCAGGCCAAAATGTGAGCACTGAGGTTGAGAAACCCTGCTCTGTAATACCTTTTATCAGCCAGAGATTTCAGTGAATCTCTGAAGTTCTTTTGATTATTTATGTTGGTGCTTTTCTTTTCAGGATTCAAAAGCCAAATAACCCCTCATGAAATTCAGCTCAAGGTTTGAAGACTTCCTAGCTTGTCCTATGGACCTCAACACTAAGAACCACAAATTGCAAATTTAATAGGTCATTTTGTATCAAAAGGTCAATTATGAAGCACCTAGAATTTTTCAATTAAAAGAATATATTCTCTGGGTTCTGCTACGGCTCAGACAGTGTTAACTTTTTTTTTTTTTTTTCCTGTTGTGGGTTTTGATCTTTCCCCAGAAATTGGTTTTATTTGATGTATCCAAGTCTTTAAGTTTCTCAATAAAGAAAAAACTCCATAAAACTGCCTATCTTGTGTTGTACTCTAATCACAGTTTTATTCTATAAATCTCTTCACTGGAAGTAATTTTAGGATGTAAATAGGGTCAAGTGAAGTTCTGTATAGCTTATTCTTTCCTGCAGTTATAAGCAGGCTATTTTGGGTTAGCTAGGTGTGCATAATTGTCCCATTTCTTTCTGTTATGGAAGGACTTTATATTTGCTCCATTTAACTTAAGAGAACAGGCATCTGATCAAAGCTGGCCTTGGATCCGATATAGGGGTGGCATGTTTCTGAAGGACATGATGAGATATGCAGAACCTGGTCCCTCCCTCCATGACGTGCTGATGGTGGGTTGTCAGTCCCTTTTCTCTCCCAACATTCCTGCATGCAGGTCAGCATGTCCAGTTCCCCAAATTCTGCAACTGGGGGTTTCCCCTGGCAGCGGGAAAAGCTTGGGAAGATAGGTCCGAGTGGCAACAGCAAACAGTTGCTCAAATCATGTGTTTTGTGATTCCTTTAGTCCTTAAAACAACCTTATTGGCCAAGGCTGACAGTCTACGTGTCCTTTTCCTCCATGAACCCTCCCTTTTTCCTTTCCTTGAGCTTGGCAGGCTCTCCTTCGGGCTTCACCCACATGATCCCATTCCTTGGAATGTTCCGTTTTGGTCGGCTCCCCCTTTTCCTTAAGGTCTGACCCAATGTACAATAGATTCTCCCATTTCCTGATGCCGACCGTGGATAACGCGGCTATGTATTTGCGTTTTCTATTTGCGCCCCTCCAGCCCCACCCGTGCAGCTGCAGAACCTGGTTGGTGCAGGCATCTGCGCTAGAGAGTTAGGGGCGGGGCCTGGGAGCGGGCTTCCGGCGGAAGACGCAGCGGCAAGATGGCTGACACCGCGGGGTGCCTGCGTGGCGGTGACACCGGTCTTGAACGTGACACCGGTCTTGAACCGAGGTTGTGGTTGGCCCGTGGCGGCACGTGGTGGCACGCAGCCGCACATAGCGGCCAGCCGGGATGTGCGCACAGTCTACGTGGCGGCGGCACGTAGCGGTCAGGGCCGGGTCTCATGGGGTTTTTACCCCCGCGGTTTGAATGGTGCTCACTATTTACGTAGCGGCGGCAGGTAGCTGCCAGAGCCCTGTCACGGGTTTTACCCGCGCAGTTCGGTACTTGGTACTGGCGATCTACTGATAACGTGGCGGCACGTAGCGGCCAGGACGCTGTCTCTTATGAGTTTTACCCGCGGAGTTCGGTACTTGGTACTGGCGATCTACTGATAACGTGGCGGCACGTAGCGGCCAGGACGCTGTCTCTTATGAGTTTTACCCGCGGAGTTCGGTACTTGGTACTGGCGATCTACTGATAACGTGGCGGCACGTAGCAGCCAGGACGCTGTCTCTTACGAGTTTTACCCGAAAAGTGCTCGGGATCTACGTGGCGGCACGTAGCGGCCAGGACGCTGTCTCTTACGAGTTTTACCCGAAAAGTGCTCGGGATCTACGTGGCGGCACGTAGCGGCCAGGACGCTGTCTCTTATGAGTTTTACCCGCGCAGTTCGGTACTTGGTACTGGCGATCTACTGATTCACGTGGCGGCAGGTAGTGGCCAGTACACTGTCTCTTATGAGTTTTACCCGAAAGGTGCTCGGGCTCTACCTGGCGGCACGTAGCGGCCAGGACCTGGTCTCAAAACCCGCGCAGTTTGAAAGGTGCTAGGAATCTACGTGGCGGTCAGGGTCTCATGGGGTTTTACCCGTGAAGTTTGAAAGGTGCTCGCGATCTACCTGGCGGCCAGGACCCTGTCTCGGGGTTTACCCGCTCAGTTTGAACGGTGCTCGCGATCTACCTGGCGGCCAGGACCCGGTCTCAGGGGTTTTACCCTCACAGTTTGAAAGGTGCTCGCGATCTATGTGGGGGCGCTAGCGGCGGGGACCCGGCGTCTTTAGGCTTTACCCCTGCAGTTTGAATGGTGCTCACGACTTGATGGCGCCGTTGAACCTAGCGCTGCCCAGAGTCCTTTTCCCTCGGACCTAGACCAGAACAATGGTGAGATCTGTTATTGGGACCTTGGTTGGAATCCCAAACTCTCAGCCTTGGCTCCCTAGATGAGGCATTTCCAGAATAGTTAGGGAATTATGGAAACAGCCTCACCATTGGTTGGTGAGCACGTGATGCAGTTGTCTGATTGATTGCTGAGGAGGGTCGGGCTGGGGTTTTCCGGGAATAACCACTCCATCTGGAAAGATGAGGGCAAACAGCCTGGAGGTGCTGAGGCCAGAGCTAGGTTTGAAAGGTCAAGAGTTAGGCTCCAAGGTGGGAGCAGGGCGCCGGCCTGAATGGAGAGCAGGAAGAGCAAAAGCCTAGAGGGGTGAAGTAAGTCTAGCTCTTGGAGGCAAATAATTTCGGCTGGGGAAGCAGAGGAGAAAAGGCTAGAGAGTCAGGTTATGAAGGTCTTATATGCCACGCTAAGGAATTTGGACCGGTCCTATGGGCATTGGTGAGCTTTAGGGCAATATTAAGCAGGGCTGTGCTGTAATCAGATTTGCACTTTCTTGGAATCATTGTAGTCACTGTACAGAGGAAGGAGAAATGAAGTGGTGAGCTCATTTGGAAGCTGTCAGAGGGGCTAGATGTAGGCTGAAGAGGGATGGGGAGAAGTTACTTTGTGTACTCAAAAGACTGTAGGGCCCCTCCTTTTCTGGCCTTTGACTATCTTTTATTATTATTATTTTTTAAAATATATTTTATTGATTTTTTCCCAGGCGGTCTCCCATCCAAGTACTAACCAGGCCCGACCCTGCTTAGCTTCCGAGATCAGACGAGATCGGGCGCGTTCAGGGTGGTGTGGCCGTTATTTTATTGATTTTTTACAGAGAGGAAGGGAGAGAGAGAGAGAGTCAGAAACATCGATGAGAGAGAGACATCGATCAGCTGCCTCCTGCACACCCCCCAGTGGGGATGTGCCCACAACCAAGATACATGCCCTTGACCAGAATTGAACCTGGGACCCTTGAGTCCGCAGGCCAACGCTCTATCCACTGAGCCAAACTGGTTCGGCCAGACTTTGACTATCTTGCTAGCACATTGTTACTGCAGCCATACCAAGAGTATGGAGGACATTAGTTCCGAAGGAGCTTGGTGCCTTTGTAGGTGGGCTGACAGAGGAAGTGGATGGTAAAATTCTTTATGCAGCATTTACTTTTTTTGGAGACATCACAGACATTCAGATTCCACTGGAATATGGAACAGATGAGTCTTTCCAATGTCTCTCATGTTTAGATTCCTAATGAGAATCCAGCTCTGCTACTAACTTTGTGTGTGACTCTCAAACTGTCTGAGTTGTTCAGGGAAAGAGCTTGAGAACATTAAGTCATGTGCATTCATTGTAATTTGGTATGTACTGAAGTTAGGGAGGAAGTCACTGATCTTGGCGATGGAAAAGGAATGTTCTAAGGATCACGAAGCCAAGATGGTGGGATGGCTGTGGGCTGAAATGTACAGAGACTGACAATTTGTCGGATTTGAAGAAAGGCTTTCTCCACATTGGAACCATTTGGGGCCTGTGATTTCTGATTATTTAACTTATAAACTGTATAGTAAGAATCAGTAAGAAGATGGTCTCTCTTGAAAAGTCTGGTTATTGTCTCACACTTGCTGGTAGCTGAAACCCACCACATCTTCTGACCAGATTTTCCTTCTTGGCAGCTGTGCTTTCAATATGTTTTTTGTTTGTTTGTTTTTTCATTTTAGAGCGAGAGGAAGAAGAGGGAGAGAGAAACATCGGTCAGCTATGGGGGCTGATCCCACAACCTCGGGCATGTGTTCTGACGGGGAATCAAGATAGCAACCTGTAGGTGCACAAGAGGATGCCCAACCAACTGAGCCACACTGGCCAGGGCATTGGCAGCTGTGTTTTTAAAAAGCAGAGGGAAGCTCAGCCTCGACAATGGAGCCTTGGCCTCTGGTCACCTGGGTGAGTTTTCCTTCAGTTGGTATCACAGTTATAGTGCCATGGTTCTAATTGATCCATGGTTGTTATTTTTTAAGATAAGAGTTTTAGAC
Organism: Myotis myotis; assembly: GCF_014108235.1. Taxonomy (NCBI): domain Eukaryota; kingdom Metazoa; phylum Chordata; class Mammalia; order Chiroptera; family Vespertilionidae; genus Myotis; species Myotis myotis. The sequence goes on along the minus strand of NW_023416324.1, from coordinate 25,170,556 downwards.
CCAGCTCTGCCACTTTGTGTGTCACTCTTAAACTCTTTGAGCCTTGAGTTTATTTTTATTTTTTATTTTTATTTTTATATGAGCGTTTATTCCAATAATGCTGGCCGTATGGGAGAGCAGCAAGTCATCCATAAAAATCTTTCAATTCTTTTAAAAATATATACATATTTTTTATTGATTTCAGAGAGGAAAGGAGAAAGAGATAGAAACATCAATGATGAGAGAAGCTCAAGCCCACAACCTCGGACATATGCCCTGACCAGGAATTGTATCTCAGTCTTCTGGTTCATAAGTTGATGTTCAACCGCTGAGCCACACCAGCTGGGCAAGTTCTTCAATAAAATGGTAAGGCTGGCTTTTTTTTTTTAAATATATTTTATTGATTTTTTACAGAGAGGAAGGGAGAGAGGGATAGAGAGTTAGAAACATCGATCAGCTGCCTCCTGCAAACTCCCCACTAGGGATGTGCCCGCAACCAAGGTACATGCCCTTGACTGGAATCAAACCGGGGACCCTTGAGTCCACAGGCCGATGCTCTATCCACTGAGCCAAACCGGTTAGGGCAGTAAGGCTGGCTTTTGGAGGCCTTTCTACCCCTGCATTCTATAAATTAGTAGCTCCTATTGTTCTTGCTCTCCGTCAACTGAAATAGCTCTGCTCCCTTCTTAAGTAGTCACCTCACTCAGTGGTGAGATCAGTGCTCTGTATATAGTTAATGCTCAATTGATAGATCAACATTTTTTCCTACTTTCTATGTCCTGTAAACAAAGGTTATCAAAATGCTTGGAAGTGGGGGGTGGGTAAGATCAACCGAAGGACTTGTATGCATGCATATACGCATAACCAATGGACACACGACACTGGGGGGTATGGGAGGCTAGGGGAAAGTCAAGGGGAGGAAAAAAAAAAGGAGACATATATAATATTCTTTGTAATACTTTAAGCAATAAAACAAAAAAAATGCTTGGAAGTAACTTTAAGGCTTAAATTGGGTAGTGGTAGACTTGGATACTACAAAGCTTAAAATTTTTAGCTATATTGACATAAACAAAATTACTTTAATATTTCTGGAAGCATTGTTTACTAAACCAAGGAAAATCTGAAAATTTGATTTTCACTTTTTAAATGATTATCAGGACATGCCCTGCTTCCTCCTCTTGCCCATGCAATTAACTACCGTATTCTCTTGTCCACATAATTAACTACCTATCTCTGCTATTGTAGAAAAGCACCAGGGATTTGCTGTTGTTGAACTAGAGTTGGCAGAGTTAAGTTTCACTGTTCATTATTTGATTAGTGTTACTGTTGTCATTGGTTACAAAGGTGCCATTCTCCATTTGGGTGGGTAGAGTAGATTCCTGGGGCTGCCATAACAAATTACCACAAACATGGTGACTAAAACAATAGAAGTTTATTCTCACAGCTCTGGAAGTTAGAAATCTAAAATCAAAGTATTGTCAGGGCCATGCTCTCTCTGAATGTTCTAGGAAAGTTCTTTCCTTCCTGGCTTCTGGTGGCTCCTGGCCATCCTTGGCACTCTATGGCTTGTAACTGCATCACTCCAATCTCTGCACCAGTCTGCACGTGGCCTTCTTCCCTGTGTGTGTGTGTCTGTCTTCTCTCTTAAAAAAATTATTTTGAGAAACATTGATACGAGTGTGAAACATTAGTCAGCTGCCTTCTATATGCCCCCTACGGTGGATCAAGCCCGCAACCCAAGCAATGTGCTCTGACAGGGAATAGAACTGGAAATCTTTCCGTGCCCTGGCTCATGCCCAACCAACTGAACCTCACCAGCCAGGGCTTTGCCTTCTCTTCTTATAAGGACGCTATTCACTGGCTTTAGGCCAACCCTAGTCCAGTATGACCTCATCTTAACTAATTACATCTGCAAAGACCCTAATTCTAAACAGGGTCACATTCTGAGGCACATGTGAAATTTGGCTTGTGGTGAGGTAGGAAATTCCGGCTAAAAGTTCCCCTCATGTAGTCAGAATGCGGAAGACAGGTCCCGCAGAGCCCTGGGCCTTCTGACCTGGCATTTCTAGTTCCTGTTTCCTGTGTGTCTTCTCTGTTTCCATAACTGGGAACAGGGCTGTATACCACCAGCTCTAACAAACAGTATATGTTCTCTGTTAAGTATATACATACAATCCAGGCAGTGAGGAAGGGAAAATACGTTTTTTCTCCTGTGCTTGAGTTACTGAGTTTATTTAAGTGCCAACTACAAGAAGAGCTGAACTGCAGACATGAGTTTGGGGGAGAGGGCAGGGTGCAGCAGCCACTGATGGAGGGCGGAGAACCTTAGCTTCGCGCTGAGCTGTTCCTGGTGCTTAGTCACAAGACCCTCCTGTACATGCTATGCTGCTAGTTTCCATAGTCAAAGTTATATAGGAACAAATGTGTCATTATTTGGAAGTGTTCACTATGAACTATTTATAAAATTAATTCTTATTTAGATAGCCCCCCATTTAACATTTGAATGAGTCCCAGCCATCTTTGTTGACCCATCCTTCCCTGACTGTTCTGTATCTACATTGGAGGTCAGGAACCTGCAGATGATGGGCCGGCGCCATCTGCAGCTGTTCTTGTGTGGCCTGTGAGCTAAATGGCTTTTATATTTTTAAAGGTTTGTGTGTAGATGTGACCCGCGCCCCTTCCCCGGTGCGTTATTGTTCGCCCAGAGAGGTCAGCCTGGCGGCACTGGCGCCCTGACGCCGCCTAGTGGCCGCCACTGGAGACACTCCCTCCGCCGCCCCCTCCTCCCTGCGGCGGCAGCGGAGGAGGCAGAGGAGGGGGAGCTGGGAGTCCCTCTCCTCCCTCCCTCCCTCTCCTCCCGGCAGCTGCGTCAACGGCTGATCCGGGTTCTGGCACTGCCGCAGCCGCGTCAACGGCGGATCCCGGCTCGGCAGCTGCGTCAACAGCTGATCCGGGCTCTGGCGCAGCAGCTGCGTCAACGGCGGATCCCGGCTCCGGCAGCAGCATCAACCGCGGCTCCCGGCTCCGGCAGCTGCATCAACCGCGGCTCCCGGCTCCCGGCTCCGGCAGCTGCATCAACCGCGGCTCCCGGCTTCGGCAGCTGCATCATCCGCGGATCCCGGCTCCGGCGCCAGGGGCTGCGATGCGCTGGGCCTGAGGCTGTCTGCCCGGCTCTTGCTCGCTTCCCTTGACTCTCCCACGGCTTGCGCCGCAGCATCATCCCGCGAGTGCCTCTGACAGGAGGGAAGATGGCTGAAAACAGCTGGATGGACGACCTTGCCGAGGAGCTCGACATATGGGTAATAGGGCTGCAAAAATGGATCACTCTTAAGCTCACCGAGCGGGGCATCGACATGAGTCCGGCGGCGGTGGCGCGGTACCAGGGCTGGTGGGCCCTGCTGGGCTGGCACTTGCTCGTGCTGACGGTGGTCTTCCTGCTGGGCTATGGCTGGGTTGCGATGTGCTCCTGGGCCGCGTCGTTTGCCAACGAGCCCCCAGAACGCAAGAAGCGGAGGAGCGCGCCCCGCCGGCGGGAGGAGGCGGCAGGCGCTGGCGCTGGCGCTGGCGTTGGCGCAGGCGCAGGCGTTGGCGTTGCCGCTGGCGCTGGCGCTGGCGTTGCCGTTGGCGCTGGCGCTGGCGCTGCCGTTGGCGCTGGCGCCCGCAAGAAGCGGAGGAGCCCGCTCTGCCGGCGGCGGGAGGCGGCCGCGCCGGCCTCGGCCTCCTACAACCTGCCGCTGCTGAAGAGCCTCCGGAGCGAGGAGCAGAAGAGGGGCCGCAAGAAACTGCCCGAGAAGCCCAGAGACTTGCTGAGAGAGAGATACCCTGCTGCGAGGCAGGCATTAACCAATTGCCTCCCCTACATGCCCCGGCCGGTAATCAGACCTCCAACCCACGTGTGCGCCCCGACTCGATTTCCTGGATATCGAAGCCACCTTGCGATGCACAGGATGGCACTCAACCAACCGGATGAGTACGACGAGCTGGAAACCTTTTTCATTTGGGTTAGGCCAAATGGGCGCGCTGTTGAAGTGGCTGAGATGCAAGTGGCTCGCAGTGTAACCACCAAGCAGCCATCAGAGACGGAGAAGAAGAATGAAGAGTCAAAGAAAAACAACTAGAATCAAAGTCAGATGCTAAAGCAGTGCAAAACAGTTTATGCCATGATGGGAAGGAAGCTGATGAAGGAGCCTGGGAAACTAAAATTAGTCACAGAGAAAAATGAAAGCAACCTAAACCTGATAAGGTGTAGACTGGTTCTAGTTCATTGGATTCAGCTCTCCCTGGGATAGGAAATACCATCACAGTTACCACCAAGCAATTTACAACTGCATCATTTCATGTTGGTGAATCTCATCTAAATGTTTGAGTTAGCAACTTTAAGTCTGGAAAAGAAGATCCTAAACTTCAGTTTTCTTTAGGATTGAATGAAAACCTCAGTGTAAATGGAGGAGACTGCAATGAAAAGTCTATAAAACTCACCTCTCAGATAATGGCAGGTGAAGAGAAGTGGAACTCTGTTTCATCTACTTCTGCAGATGAGAAAAGCAGCCATCTGCTTGGGGTCAAGACACGAGATGCTAATGCGAATGGAAAAGACTATGGAAGGAGTTGGAGTGACCATTCAATATTTTCCGACATTGCTGCTTGGTCTAGTGTGGATAGGGGAATGAAAACCTCTGAACACAATTCTGCTTCTTGTGCATCTCACCCTTGGCTGTTTTTGTGTCTATGTGTACTGCTGAGCTGTTTCTCAGTCTATGACTACTGATGATCAAAAAGTTTCAGATGATGATAAAGAAAAGGAAGAGGGTGTTCTTTCAACCAGGAGACCTAAAAAGAAAAAGAAGCAGCAAGGTGACGATAACTCTCCTGCACAGGACCCAGAAGAATTAGAAAAAGAGATTAGGGAAGAGCTTCCAGTGAATACATCTAAAGTCCGTCCAAAATAGGAAAAAGCTTTTTCTTAGAAAACCATAAGTACTAGAGATCTAGTAGAAGCACTCGTCAAAAATAACCATCCTATCAAGACTCGTCCACCTGCTGTTTCTACCGATCCATCTGTTACTTTATCAAAAAGTGATTCTGACAAGAGCTCTTCCCAAGTGGCACCGATGCTACAAGGGTCAGATAAATCCAAGTCAAATACTAAGTTCACAAACCAAGTTTGGAACTAGCTGGGAAACATGAATTTTCTTTTTCTGAATAGGACATGTGTTTGCAGACATTGTCTTGAAGATTATGCTGTGTATGTAATAATTTGTGAACATGTACAGAGTTATGTAAATTTAAACCAATTTTTAAGACAAAAATGGAATCAGAGGACAGTTAATTTATGAAATTAAGAGGTCAGCAGAATATACTACAGACAGTCCTCGGGTTATGTTGAACTCGAGATGTACGTTGTTTTCGTGGTTACGGTGCCATCTCCCATTTATTTATTTAAAAAAAAGTTCTGTCATTTCGACATATGTACATATGTGCTTTGTTTTTTATTATTTATTTACCACAAGTAAAGGTCAGGAATTGTTACTTTAAAAATTTTTTTTACTGTTTCATTTCATTACTGCTGTATATGTGCTCCATGTGAGTGATGTAGGTGCTTATGTAAGTGGGTTCTGACTTATGGCGAAAAATCGCGTTACATCGGGCCATAGGAACCGATTTCCGACGTCACCTGAGGACCTACTGTACATTGCTGGAAGACACTTGGGAAAGTCTTCAATTTAATGAGAACATTCTTAATTCAAGAATATTATCCTGGTTTACAACAGATTGTGCCCTATCTCATCTGCAACTGAGGAATAAAGGATTCTGATTAGAGAGGGTTGCCTACAAATTCATAGGCAACTTCTTGGACTTTATGCATGGAACTTATATCATTTGAATCTGTTTTATGCTTAAAGTGCTTTGATCAAATGCATAATCTGCCATATCTTTACATATTTGTTGGTAGCAATGTGTATTAAAGAAATCACGTGCAAAAAAAATAAAATAAAAATAAAATAAAAGGTTGTGTGTGTGTGTGGGGGGGGGGGCCGGGGGGTTGGCGGGGGGGGGGGTGTGGTGAGGTGGGCGGGATATGTAGCAGAGACTGTATGTGGCCTGCAAAGTTTAAAATATTTAATCTCTAACCCTTTTCAGAAAGTTTGTTAACCTTTAGTCTAGGGCAGTGATTTTTCAACTGGTGTGCTGCAAGAATTTTTAAAACATGCAGTACCTGACTATTTAGTCAGGGGTGCTGACCCCATTTCCCTTAGAGCAGTGGTTCTCAACCTTGGCTGCATATTAGAATCACCTGGGAATCTTTTTAAAATCCTGATTTCTGGGCCTCATCCTCCGGAAATTCTGTTTCTTTGTTATGGGGTGGGGCCACAACATTAGTAACAAAGAAACAGAATTTCCAGAGGATGAGGCCCAGAAATCAGGATTTTAAAAAGATTCCCAGGTGATTCTAATGTGCAGCCAAGGTTGAGAACCACTGCCTTAGATTGTCAAAGAATGACAGCAGTGAATACAATAGCCGTCCTGTATGAATGAATAAAACAATTTTTGTCAGATCAACAAAAAAATTTTTTTTTCTTGGTGTGTAGGAGAACTTTAGTAATAGTGTATATGTGCCATGAGATGAAAAGGAGTATAAATTGATTGCAAGTTAAAATTATGAATCTTGCATAAGAGGCAAGATATTTCATGAAATATCTAAAAGTGATTATGGAAAACTGCTGTTTTGGGCTCTAGTTTAAAAAGTGAGACTTGCCCTAACCCAGTGGTCGGCACACTGCGGCTCGCGAGCCACACACGACTCTTTGGCACCTTGAGTGTGGCTCTTCCACAAAATACCACGTGCGGGCGCACGGACAGTGTGATTGAAACTTTGTGGCCCATGCGCAGAAGTCGGTTTTCGGCCTGGGCGAGTCTATTTTGAAGAAGTGGCGTTAGAAGTGGGTGTTGGTCGGTCGGGCGATGGGAGATACGCAGCGCGGGGTGGGGGGGTGGGGGAGGAGGTACATTGTTTTGAGGTACATTTGCTGAGGTCAACCCCTTCCAACTCTCCCATCCACATTCATCTATCTGAAACAAGTATGCAAGACGAGTGTGGATGGGAGAGTTGGAAGGGGTCAACCTCAGTGAACGTACCTCAGATTGAGGACGTTTTTAGCAAAGGCCAGCTTAGAAGTACCCTAATTAAGTTAATAACAATATACCTACCTATATAGTTTAAGTTTAAAAAATTTGGCACTCAAAAGAAATTTCAATCATTGTACTGTTGATATTTGGCTCTGTTGACTAATGAGTTGGCCGACCACTGCCCTAACTGGTTTGTCTCAGTGGATAGAGCGATGGCCTGCGGACTGAAAGGTCCCAGGTTCGATTCTGGTCAAGGGCATGTACCTTGGTTGTGGGCACATCCCCAGTAGGAGGTGTGCAGGAGGCAGCTGATCGATGTTTCTAACTATCCTTCTCCCTTCCTCTGTAAAATATCAACGAAATATATTTTTTTAAAGTATTAATACATTTTTTAAAATATATTATTTATATATATTTATATATATATATATATATATATTGCTTTCTGAGAGGAAGGGAGAGGGAGAAAGAGCTAGAAATATCAAGGATGAGAGAAAATCATTGATTGGCTGCCTCCTGCACGCCCCCTACTAGGGATTTAGCCCACAACCTGGGCATGTGCCTTTGACCAGAATCGAACCCAGTCTGCAGGCTGACACTCTTATCTATTGAGCCAAACCAGCCAGGGCAGAAAGCGAGGCTCTTTTGAGCCATTGAAAAGTGACCCTCTTGTGAAGTTAACCCAATTAACAACCAAGGAATAGAATACCTACAGGATTATGACGGGCTGGGTGCTTCAGAAGAAATGAATTACTATTACTGTTCTAACAAATCACCACAAATTGGGTGGTTTACACAATACAAGTGTGTTACCTTATAGTTCCAGACATCGGAAGTCCAAAATGGGTCTCACCAAGTTACAGTCGAGGTGTCAGCAGGGCTGTGTTCCTTCTGGAGGCTCCAGGGGAGAACCTGTTTCTTTGACTTTTCCAGCCTCTATTGATTGACCACATTCCTTAGCGGTGGGCCCCTTCCATCTTCATACCAGCAAGAGCCAGGCAAGTCTTTCTCACAGTGTGTCACTCTTTATTATCAGCTGATAACCTTAATTCCATCGGTAACCTTAATTCCTTCTTGTCATATCATAAGCATATTCTCAGGTTTCAAGGATAGAATGTGGACAACGTGTTGAGGGGCATTATTTTGCCCACCACAAAACCCTTAAATGTTTGACCATTAAAAAAAAATCTTTAGGATCAATCTTATCGCTTCTCGGCCTTTTGGCTAAGATCAAGTGTAGGATCAATCTTTATGACTAAGTGTGAAATAAGGATGTCATTTTGTGCTGTCATTCAATTTTTTTTAAAGTTGCTGGAAATAAAAATAGTACTTTATTCATCTTTGTTTCTAAGCACAAGGGCAACCTAAATCTAAAGAATCTTAATTCATGTTTTGTTTGTTTTTTTAATATATATTTTATTGATTTTTCACAGAGAGGAAGGGAGAGAGATAGAGAGTTAGAAACATCAATGAGAGAGAAACATCGATCAGCCGCCTCCTGCACACCCCCTACTGGGGATGTGCCCGCAACCAAAGTACATGCCCTTGACCGGAATCGAACCTGGGACCCTTCGGTCCGCAGGCCGATGCTCCATCCACTGAGCCAAACCGGTTACGGCTTAATTCATGTTTTTTAATCTTTATGAAAGGGTCCAAAATAAACTCTTTTTAAAAAATATATTTTTATTGATTTCAGAGAGGAAGGAAGAGTGAGAGAGAAATAGAAACATCAATGATGAGGGAAAAATCATTGATCTGCTACCTCCTACACACCCCCTCCTGGGTATGAACCCACCCCCAGGGCATGTACCCTGACCAGGAATTGAACTGTGACCTCCTGGTTCATAAGTCGATGCTCAACCACTGAGCCACACTGGCCGGGCAACAACACGCCCCCCCCCCCCCCCCCCCCGTTTTAAATCTCTCTACTTGCCTTTTCTTAGTATCACTTATGTTTGTTCTGCAGGCTCCTATATTAGAAGGGACTTTTGTTATTTTTTAAGGGGCATTCTTACAGCCATTGATTATAGTGAGCCATTTCTCAACACTCTTCTTTCCACTTAAGGAATTGAAATACAGCGTGATAAGGATAATGCCAAAGCAAGAATCACTGGTTCCTCAGCTAGGAAACAAAATACACACTCAATTGCTTGACACTTTATTAAACACAAAGCAAGATTAAGCGTCTTTGCCTTCATGGTAAGAGCCGCAGCAGGAGGCTAGGGAGGGGATGACTGCGCAGCTTTCCTCCTCGGGGAAGATGCGCTCCCTGTAGCCTGTGTTGTGGGGAGGGGGAGGGCTGCCACACCCCCAGCAGGAGTCAGAGCATCTGCTCACCTTCCTGCTCTTCCTGTTACTGAGCAGCTCTTCTGACCTCTGATGTTGTCTTGGCTGTTCCCTGATCTGTTAACTCTCCCAGCTTCTGATGCTGATCATACCAGTCTCCCACCATCATAGACACCAGACTTGAAGAGCCAGCTCTAAAGATTTTGGCTTGGGGTGCATTCTGAGTGAGGATGAAGGGTTCCGTTGGAGGCCTGGCCTGAGGAGATGAGCAAGAAGTCGATGCCTCTTTGGAGTCTTTTTCTCTCAGGAGCTTTATCTCCTGGTCAATGCTCTCGGTCTCCTCTAAGCTCATACCAGTCCACCTTCGAGGTGAAGGAGGTACAACGTGTGAACACGCCATCATCTGCCTCACCACTTTCCACAGCAGATTTCAGTGCAGACAACCCACACCCCACCTCCTCCTTTGCTTGCGCCTCTGTTTTAGGCCATCTCTGAGGTGCCATAGCCATGAGATTAGGGTGGGCCATTGAGGAACTAGCAGTGTTGCCTTCAGTTGAGTTGTTTTTGGTTTTGGGCAACTCAGACTCTGCCACATGATAGGGCTGGCACTGAGTTAAGTAGTTTAAAAAGTGTTCTCGAGCCCACAGCAAGTTATCTAGGCGCCTGCCAGGTTGGCTTGTGTCATGGCGAGCGCTCCCTGAAATGCTGGCACTTCAGGTCGGTGCAAGCAATCTCTTCCAAATCTTCATGTTGGCTGAACAAGTCGAGCTGCAATAACACTTTGGCAGCCTTCTTAAGGAGGTGTAGTCCTTTCAACACCTTCTCTCGGATTACCCAGGAACTGCTGGATTCAGCCGCTACTTCCACTTCGTCCGGAAACTTCTTGCTGATCGCCAACAGCTTGGGGAGAAGCACCGCAGTAACCCGTCTTCTTCGGCTGCTGCCATCTTGGCGGAGGGCCCTCATATCACTTATTCTTGAACAATGGAATAGTCCATACTTCTCCCCACGTTCTCTGCTACTCTTCCATGAAATGTCTCTCTCAACAGTCAGCAATCCCAGTTTTTCCAGTTCAGTGCTGAGCTTGACTTTTAAGGTGGACTCGGTACTCGGTCACTGCATTCATCCTTACCGTCTCAGATCCGAAGATCATGTCAGCACAGACCTTCCTGTTGGGAGAACGGAAGTGTGTGGTGTCTCCGGGACTCTTTATGGTTGGTCTTGTGCTTAGCTTGTTGTTGGGAGACGGGGTGCAGGCTCCTAGTTTAGAATTAATCGTCAGTCTCAGACTTCTTAGAAGTAAATGGCAGGCTGTCAGGTATTCTTTTAATCTAATGAGGTTTAAGGAGCTGATGTGTTATCGTCCTTTCAGAGTGAATCTGAATTCTTTGGGAGAAAAATTTGTGGCAATTTGACCAAACCAGTGATGGGGATTAAGGAAGGCTCTTCCAGACCAGGTGAGTGGGCCACCACAGATTCCCCATCATGTCCCTGACGTTGGCCCCTTTGCATTTTCATCTCTGTCTTACTTCCTGCTATGGTGGTAGTGCGTGCATGAATGGAGTGGTTTGTAGTAGGGAGAGAATGTGGCTCCTCCAGGGAAGTAATAGAGGCGGAGATTCTCAGCAAAGCCAGAGGCATTGTCCCCATCAAAGTCTTGCTTTTGGACACAGACACAGACATAGCTGTGCCCTTCCCGCCTTAACAAGGGTGGGACTTACTTTTGCTCTGCTTAGTCCCTCTTTTTTCTTTTTTTAAAATATATTTTTATTGATTTCAGGGAGTAAAGGAGAGGGTGAGAGAGATAGAAACATCAATGATGAGAATCATTGATCAGCTGCCTCCTGCACGCCCCCTACTGGGGGTTGAGCTTGTAACCCGGCATGTGCCCTTGACCAGAATTGAACCCGGGACCCTTGTCCATAGGCTGACACTCTATCCACTGAACCAAACCAGCTAGGCCATCTTATTTCTTTTTTTAATCCTCACCCAAGGATATGTTGTGTGGTTTTTTGTTGTTGTTTTTAATATATTTTTATTGATTTCAGAGAGGAAGGGAGAAGGAGAGAGTGAGAGAAACATTGTTGATGAGAGAGAATCATTGACCGGCTGCCTCCTGCAGGCCCCACACTGGGGATCGAACCCGCAACCCAGACATATGTCCTAACCAGGAATCTAACTGTGACTTCCTGGTTCATAGGTCGACACTCAACCACTGAGCAACATTGGCCCGGCTGTTGTTTTTATTAATTTTAGAGAGAGGAACGGAGAGAGAAACATTGATTGGTTGCCTCCTATATTTGTCCTGAGTGGGGACTTGAACCTGCAACCTTATTTTTATTTTTATTTTTTCAGATTTTTTTTTATGTTTTTATTGATTTCAGAGAGGAAGGTAGAGGGAGAGAGAGATAGAAATATCAACGATGAGAGAGAATCATTGATCGACTGCCTCCTATTATGCCCCTTACTGGGTATTGAGCCCACAACCAGGGCATGTACCCTTGACCAGAATCGAACCCCGGACCCTTCAGTCCTCAGGCCAATGCTCTATCCACTGAGCCAAACCAGCCAGGGCCTGCAACCTTTATGGTGCACGGGACAATGTTCCAATTGAGCCACACTGGCCAGGGCTCAGCTTAGTCCCTCTTTACTGTCATTTGCCTCTGCTAAGACCTGACTTGAAGGCTTGACATTTCCCACTGACAACTTTCCTTGTTCTGGGAGTGCCTCAGAGGTAACTTCTGCCTGTGACAGAAGTTACACACATGCGTGTCTACTATCTTCCTAATCCTGCCCTGGTTTCAGAGACCCCTCCCCTCAGGCGCAGCTCTCCGGCCTGTCCATACACCATCCTGACCTTTGCTTCTCGGAATCATGCAGGCTCCTCTCTCCACCCTTTGACAGTGGTGTTTCTCTGAGTTCCTTCCTTAGCCCTCAGCTCCTCTCTCCACACTGTCCTTGGACAGTTTCCGCCACTTCTGTCCCGTGAGGTTGTAGCCATTCAACGTTCTGGCCTCTCGTCCTAGCCCTGACTTCTCTCCCAAGTTTCACGTGTTTCTGCCTGCACGTCTCACAATCGCCGTAAACGAAGCCGTTCCCAAAGCCGCTCCTTTCACGCCGGTTGGTCTTCCCGGGCCTGATCTTGTTAATTTTGCTGTCTTCCACATATTTGCCCAAACCAGGAGCCTCCCTGTCATCTTAGCCCCTCACGATTTTTATCTGATGCATTGCCGTAGCCGGCTAATTTTATCTCTTACGTCTTCCGGGATCTCTCCCCTCCTGTTTGTTCCTGCCACATTTTCTTGGCTTATCCTCTGTCATCTCTCCTGTGAGTAATGACAGTAGCTGGTCTCCGTGCCCCAGGCCTGTGTCCTGCCCTGAGCAGCAGGGGGAGCTGCCTGAGCACAGATCTGATGACGTCGCTCTCAGCGTTCTCGGGGTCCCTCATGACTGGATTGAGTCTGGGATAGGAGGGCTGCCATGTTTTTATTCTATGAAACAAAAGTTTGTAGTTACCTATAAATCTTATGTTTTTGCATAAGCAGTTCCTTTGCCTAAGATGCCCTTTCCAACTTATTTGATCTGGTTAACCCCTACTCCCTGTCAGAACTGAGCTCAGTCGCTGCCTTCTGCAGGAAACTTCCCTCGTCCTCCAGTTGAGTTAGATAGTGTCCCTCCTGGGCTTCCGTAGAACCCTCTCTCCAAGCATTTACTGCTTTGTTTTGGCATTACTTATTTAACAAACGTCTCATTGTTGTTTACTCTGTGTTCTAACCACTTTACAAATATTTAATCCTATTGATAATCCTATGAGATAAATACTATTATTATTCCCAGTTCTCGGTGACAAAACGGGCCCAGTGAGGTCAAATAACTTGTCGGACATTACACGGCCTGTAGGTGGTGGATCTGAGATTTGAAGCAAGGCTGTATCAGTGTGGGATGTGTGCCTCCCTCAGTTGTGGACATCCCTTCCCCATTGCATAGCCAATTCTTCAAGGGCAGAACCTTATCAGACTTACCCCCAGTGCTTGGCCTGATAGTTCAGCACCCCTATGTTTTGTTGTATTGTTTTTTCTTTTTCGATATATTTTTATTGATTTCAGAGAGGAAGGAAGAAAGAGATAGAAACATCAGTGATGAGAGAGAATTAATCACCAGCTGCCTCCTGCACGCCCCCCACTGGAGATCACGCCTGCAACCCAGGCATATGCCCTAATCGGGAATCAAACCATGACCTCCTGGTTCATGAGTTGATGCTCAACCACTGAGCCACACTGGCCGGGCTCAATGCCTGTATGTTGACCTAGCTACACTACAAGGTGGTCAAAGACAATAGTTTTCTTTATCAAACAAATGGAGAGTTTGTAATGAATGTTTTATTTATCTAGTCAGCCTGGTCTGCTTGGAGCATAAAGCAAGGCCCAACCTCCTCCCTTGTCTTTGAGCACTGAGGCCCAGGAAGAGGGCTGCCCTCCTTGGTCCCAGTGCAGCCAACCTGTGACTATGTAGGGTTAGGCAAGAGGGAGAGGTTAGCGTCTCTTTGACTGGCGTGAGGTGAGTGGGCTTGAGCTGGGGTTTGAAGTGTTGAGAGTTGTATTGGGCCGGAACAGTGTTATACGTGACTGGAGGGAGGGTGAAGCAAGCCTGCGTGTCTGAGGGCAGGTCGAGTGTGATGAGGTCCGTGCCTGCAGGGTGGGCTGGAATTAGTGCTGCAGTCTCCGACTGCTGATCCAGCTTGGTGCTATGGCCATGGCCTCTGCCTTCTGCAGCCCCAGCGGGGCCCAGGCCACCCCTGTCAGCACCTCACTCCAGCCTGCTCCCTGCACTTGGGTTCTGGGTGTGTATGCAGAAGACTACTCGCTGTCTTGCTCTGGGAGTCAGGGAGTTCTCTCTAACCTAGCGATTTCTTTACCCAGGGAGAGGCCCTGCCAAAGAGGCCTTGTCAAACCCTCAGGTGCCCATGGACATCAAGACTGGGCGCAAGCCAGCCAGCCGCATCCAGATACTCCTGCGCTCAGACGTCGTTTCCATGACAACAGGTGAGCAGGCTCCGGGGGAAGCTGCTGGCTGAGCAAGCTGAGGAGGAAGCTGCCGCAATCTGCACCCTGGGCACGATTTCTACCGAGTCCGGCAGACATCTTAGATCCCAGCAGCTGGAAACAAGTAAGACAGGGCAGGTGTTTTGAAGCTCTATAAGGGCTTAGGACCATTAGAAAGAACAAGCAGTTAGAAGTTATAAAATATTTTAATTGCCATCTGGTTTAGTTTTATTGTGTGTTTTTAAAAATTATATACTACACATATAAAATAAGAATTCTGTAAGAATAGTACAAGGAACTCTCATATGTCCTTTTTCCGTTCATTAATTTGCTTTTTGCCCCTATACTTTATCATTTTATTATATATAAATGTTTACCCCCCACCCCCCGTGCCAGTTGAGAGGAAGTTGAAGACATGTCCTTTGACTCCTAAATAATTTAGTATGTATTTCCTGAGAACAAGAATATTCCCTTACTAATCACAGTACAACTATCAAAATCAGGAAATATAATATCAATACAACCCTATTAACTAATCTTCAGCCCATATTCAAATTTCATCACTTATCCCAATATTTTCCTTGATAGTAATGTTAGCTGTTTTTCTTCCCAACAAAAATTTGCACATTGCACTCAGTGGTGAGTCTTGTAGTCTCTGTTTTCATTGTCTTTCGTGATGGTGACATCTTTGAAGAGGACAGGCCATTGTCTAAGGTCCTTTCTCAGTTTGTCAACTGGTCCTGCCTCAGGGTCAGATTTAGATGATGTATTTTGGCAGGAATGCCCCAAGAGCACATCTTGTTGTTTATCACTAACAAGATGCACGCTGTTTTCCTTGTTAGTGCATCTTATAAGGAAGTATATGGCATCAGTTCCAATATTTGTGATGTTAGCTTTGATCAGTAGGTTAAGGAGATCTCTGCCAGGTTTTTCCAGTGAAAGTTACTATTTTTTTATTATTATTAAATCTTTATTGCTCAGATTATTACATTTGTTCCTCTTTTTTCCCCCCCATAACTCCCCTCCTCCCAGTTCCCACCCCACCCTCCGCCCTCTCTCCCCACCCACTGTCCTCATCCATAGGTGCACGATTTTTGTCCAGTCTCTTCCCGCATCTCTCACACCCCTTTCCCCCCCAAGAATAGTCAGTCCATTCCCTTTCTATGTCCCTGATTCTATTATAATCACCAGTTCATTCTGTTCATCAGATTATTTATTCACTTGATTCTTAGATTCACTTGTTGATAGATGCGTATTTGTTGTTCATAATTTGTATCTTTACCTTTTTCTTCTTCTTCCTCTTCTTAAAGGATACCTTTCAGCATTTCATATAATACTGGTTTGGTGATGATGAACTCCTTTAGCTTTTCCTTGTCTGTGAAGCTCTTTATCTGACCTTCAATTCTGAATGATAGCTTTGCTGGATAAAGTAATCTTGGTTGTAGGTTCTTGGTATTCATCACTTTGAATATTTCTTGCCACTCCCTTCTGGCTTGCAAAGTTTCTGTTGAGAAATCAGCTGACAGTCATATGGGTATTCCCTTGTAGGTAACTGAGTTTCTTTCTCTTGCTGCTTTTAAGATTCTCTCTTTGTCTTTTGCTCTTGGCATTTTAATTATGATGTGTCTTGGTGTGGTCCTCTTTGGATTCCTTTTGTTTGGGGTTCTCTGCGCTTCCTGGACCTGTAAGTCTATTTCTTTCACCAGGTAGGGGAAGTTTTCTGTCATTATTTCTTCAAATAGGTTTTCAATATCTTGCTCTCTCTCATCTTCTGGCACCCCTATAATTCTGATGTTGGTACGCTTGAAGCTGTCCCAGGGGCTCCTTACACTATCTTCATATTTTCGGATTCTTTTTTCATTTTGCTTTTCTGGTTGGGTGTTTTTTGCTTCTTCACATTTCAAATTTTTGCCTTGATTCTTGCGCTCCTCTGGTCTGCTGTTGGGAGTCTGTATAATATTCTTCTTTTTTTAAAAATATATTTTATTGATTTTTCACAGAGAGGAAGGGAGAGGGACAGAGAGTCAGAAACATCGATGAGAGAGAAACATCGATCAGCCTCCTCCTGCACACCCCCCACTGGGGATGTGCCCGCAACCAAGGTACATGCCCTTGACCAGAATCGAACCTGGGACCTTTCAGTCCGCAGGCCGACGCTCTATCCACTGAGCCAAACAGGTCACGGCTGTATAATATTCTTTATTTCAGTCAGTGTATGCTTAATTTCTAGTTGGTTCTTTATCACAACATCGAGGGTCTCATTAGATTACTTGAGGATCTCACTACATTTATCGGTGGTCTCACCAGTCTTTTCGAGGGCCTTACTAAATTTATCGGCGGCTTCTAGACAGTTCTTGAGAGACCTTAAAAGTGTGGTTTTGAACTCTATATCCTCCATTTCTGTCATTTGTGTCCTGTTTCTTTGTCTCCGCGTTTTTTATGCTATCTTGGTGCACCCCCTTGTGGTCTTCGTACGCAGTCTTGTTGTAGTTAAGCCTTGATTGTTGCAGGTAATATTGGGGGGGATTTGACCTCCAGGCCAACTGGCTATGAGAATCAGCTGTGTCTGCAGTGGGAGAACTTCTGTGCTGGATCTCTAGGGCGGCGCTAATCTAGCCTCTGCCTGAGGCTAACCAGCAAATGCCTCCCTGCAAGGCTTGGGCAGGGCAGGTCCCAGGGGATCACCAGGGCAGTTATGGCTGCTCTCAGTCCCGTCCCCAGAGGCTCTGCCTCTCAGAGTCCCAGCAACTGCTGCAAACCTCGGAGAGAAAGCTGCCCTCGAGTTCCAACTGATGCCAGACAGTCCCGCTTCTCCCGTTTGAGTCTGGGTCCCCAGAGACTCGCCCAGAACTGGAGCTCAGAGTCTGAGACTCCCTCCTGATTGAAACAGACAACCGCGCCCTCAGCTGCCAGCCCACTCCACATGCACCTCCGCACCTTAGTATTTTCCGCACTGCACCTCCTCTGAGTCTCGGTATGCCTTTCTCTTTCCTTCTAGTTGTAGAATTTCCCCTCAGCCAGCTTTCCTGTGGTTCTGGGTGATGTCCGTTCTGTCTTTTAGTTGTATTTTTGAAGTGGTTGTGCGAGGCAGCAATCTCCGGTGTTTACCTATGCCGCCATCTTGGTTTCTTCGAAAGTTACTATTTTTAAGGTTATAAATTAAAAGCTAAAAGAAATTTCCCTCACTATCTGCAGCCATTTCCCAGAGGTAACTACTATTCACTGTTGTGTGTCAGATTTTCTTAAATGTTTATAATGATCCTTTTTACACACAATCCTTTTGTTTCAGTCTAGCCTTTTAAAAAATATTACGGTCATAATTGCACATAGTTTAAAGAAAATCATTCGAGGAGTTTAATTTAAGACATGACAGTCTTCTGCTCCCCCAGCACCATCATTTTTCGCAGGGCATTGGCTCACTTCCCGCTAATGCCGTTGTTCCCCCTCCCCCACCATTACTGACCAAAAACATACCTTGCGGTTTCCAAGTAGCCTCCAGGGGGCAGTGTTTCCCTATTTCGAACCCCTGTCCTAGACAGGCCCATCCCCGGGGCTTTCCATCTTCTCTGAAAGTTACCCCCATATTTCAGTCCAGGGCTGATCACCCCCAGCAGTTCTTGCTCTTCTCGCCAAACCCTTCCTCTCGCTCTTCCTGTTTCAGTCAGTGCCACCACCACATACCCGGCTGGTGAGTCAGAAACTTAGGACTCATCCTTGACCCCTCCTCTCTGTCACCCTGCGTCAGCGTCTTCTATCACCTCCTCCACCACCAAGGTCTTCAGAGCTTGCCTCCAGGCTGCTCTTGCCTCTGGTGGTCTAATATCGAGAGGTAGTCAGGGGGCCCTTCTAAATAGAAACCCAGTCACGTCATTCTGCTGACAGCCCTCCCGGCCGCATCGCCCAAAGGATCCATCCAGCAGGGCCAACCAACCTGGACCTGGCGCCTTCCTGCTCACCTCACCGCCCTGCTACTCCGCCTCTGCGTCCCCACCGCACCTGCCCCCACAGTTCACCCCTCAGGGTCCACAAGTGTGTTCCTCCTCCAGTTTCCAGGGTGCGCCCTTTCTTCAGGTGTCACACGTGTCACCAGGTCCCTGACCTGCCTCTCTATGGACTTCCCTACCATCTCGCCCTGTGGAGTCAGCTTCACCTTTCATCACATACGTACTGCCTGAAATTATACATTTATTTTTCTACTTATTTGTTTTCTGTCTCCCTTCTGAGAATGCAGCCTCATTAGGTAGGATGTGGGCTTTCTTTTCACCACAGTGTCTGGAACAGTGGCTGATACATAGAAAACACACAATAAGTACTTGAGTATTTAAAATATTCGCAGGCTGGTCTGTTAGGTGTGCGACACCCTGCTCTGCACTGAGAGTGGAGTGGGACGTGGTCCATCCACAGGGCGCCGTGCCGAGGCCCAGCGGGAAGAGCGGCTTTCTCGCCACCACGCACCAGCTGCCGTGCCTCCTGCCACACGCCCTCAGCCCACCAACCTGGGCCTCTTAGACACACTCAGATGGCCCCTCCTCCAGAGAGCCTTCCATGATCGTGCACCAGCATACATCACACACACGTGCACATGCACATGCACACACACACGGTCCCTGTGTGGCTGCCTCTGCATCTGGTCCCTGCACAGGTGTCTGTGTCCCTGGCCTCACTCTGTCATGGCTGTCGGCACAGCTCTCTTTTCGTGACGCTTTTCCACTAGACTGAGCTCCCCCGGAGCTGGGACCGTGTCCCCAGGCTCAGCAGGGGTCTGGTTACAAAGTAGACAGGAAGTGTTTGTTGAGTGAATGGAGGGTTAAATCCGTATAAAGTGATTGAAACCCTGCTCACCGTTGCACTGCCGTCAGTTGAGGGGAAGAAAGACATCGCATGGTCTGTCCGTCCCAGCGTGGAAGGACTGACTGCTCGTTCCCCCCCAGGCCTGCTCTCCATGGCCAACTCCGGCCCGAACACCAACGGCTCCCAGTTCTTCCTGACGTGTGACAAGACGGACTGGCTGGACGGCAAGCACGTGGTGTTCGGGGAGGTCACGGAAGGCCTGGATGTCTTGCGGCAGATCGAGGTGGGTGCTGCCCAGGCCTCGGTGCACAGCCTGTGGGACAGCGGAGCGGCGCCCTGTGGCCTGGAGGGAGCCAGCTGCTCGAGGAGGAGGCTGCTCTGCTCAGCCTGGGAATGGGGGGATGGGTGTCCCTGAGCCCCTTTAATCTTCACCCTCCCTCCCCATTTCTTCTCTTCTCTTCTGTTCCGCCCGCAAAGGCGCAGGGCAGCAAGGACGGGAAGCCGAAGGAGAAGGTGATCATCTCTGACTGTGGGGAGTACGTGTGAGAGGCGCCTCCTCTGCACCACCCCGCGCATCCAGGATCCGGCAGCCCTGGGGACCCAGCACCTGTTAACGGGGGTCTGTGCCGTGGCCTCCTCGGGCTCAGCTTGGAGCAGCTCCTCTGCAGGCGTGGCCTGGCCTTCCCCTGGCTCTTCCAAGCACAGGCGCCACCCTCCCCACCGTGGATGGCTGTGCGCGGCCTTTCTCCTAGTAAAATAAACCCCAGTTCCTGTACGGCTGCCTGCTAGCCAGGTCCCAGCATTTCCGGAGGTTGCAGCTGTCACCGTCTGTCCTGCCCCTCCCCTGCTGCTCCCTCCTCCCAGGCTGTCCCCGAGGCACACCCTGGTGGGACAATGCCGAGCAGCAGAGATCAGAGCAGGTGCCCTCCTGGTACCTGACAGGCGCGTTGGGTTAGCCAGACTGCAGTTCTGCTCTCACACCTGCTGGTCTTGAGTCTAATGGGTCCCCGTAGTCAGTCTCGGGCCCGTTTACTGGCTCACTGAGCCACCGAGCCAGGGATCACAGCTGCTACCGCAGAGTACCAGGGCCCTTCTTTTGCCAGGCACTGTGCCCGGTGCTGGGGACACGTAAGAAACAAGCCTTGTGCTCGCTTCAGCAGCACATACACTAACATTGGAGCAATAAGAGGATTAGCAGGGCCCCTGCGCAAGGATGACATGCAAATGCGTGAAGCAGTCCATACTTAAAAAAGAGAAGAAGCTTCTCCCCTCCCCCTGGAAATTGTAGTCTGGTGCCACGGTCTGTAGCCTGTGGGAGGCCGGCCTCACCTGCACAATTGGGGCTGGCTAGGCCCCCTCACGGCCTCTCATGCTGAGGCTGAGCCCCAGAAACCTCCAGGGCTGCCACTGCTCCCGCTGCCTGTCAGTTGCTCTGAATCAAATCTCAACATTCAGAAACCGCTGGGCTGGTTCTCATTTTGGGTTGAGATCAGGTTGAGCCTGTAGGGGAGGGAAGGAGAGGGGCCCACTGGCCTGTGGCCCCGTGTCCCAGGCCTGCTCCTGCAGAGGGTTGGATGAGCCCACCTCTGGCATCGGGAGCTCATTGCACGGCCCACAGTGTTCCCAGCAGAGACCCTTGCTGCTTGGCCTAGGCGTCCCGCTCACAGGTGGTCAGTCACAGCTGCCAGGACCGGCAGCAGGGAGGCCAGGAGAATGGCAGCCATTCAGGGCTGGTGTGATGAACTCGGCATGGCCAGTCTGGGTGTGACATGCTGTTACATGGAGCAGGCTGGCCAGGCCCCAGGAGGGAGGGCTGGTCTCACAACCCTGAGAGACCAGGGAGAGGCTGTGGGGGACCTTGTCGCTCACTGGGCTTCCCTGGTGTCCTGGGAAGGTGGGAACAGCAGACTGGCCAGGAGGCTGGAGGGTGGGACAATAGGGTGCTGGCTGCTCACCCCTGGGCTGTGCAGGGGCTTCCCCAGAAGTCACCCCTGGGTCCACCATGACCCTTGTACAGGTGCTCACCCTGAGGTGAGGTGGCAGGGCCAGCCCAGGGACCGCGGGGGTGGTCTCTTCCCCTGTCCTCTGGGGAGGACCGCTGAGACCTGGTTTGTAAGAGAAAAAAGGCAGAAGTCTAGATGTGGAATGCTGCTTAAATTATGTTTTCAAAGAATATTTAATAATTTCAGAATATATCATAAATTGAATAAGTCAGCTCACCAAGCAGTGCATAGGATATGATTCTTACTTTGTAAAATATCTGTATCTTATGTATAAAGACATACATGTGCCAATAAAAAAGACTGGAGGAATCATTAATGATAGTTTTCTCTGTGGTGGGGTTATGTGTGTTCATATCGTTTATTTTCAAACATTTCCTCAGTATACATGTAATATTTCCTACGTGAGGGAAAACCTAGCAAAGGGAGTCAAACGGTTGCTCAAGGCTCCCAGAGAGTCATTCCCTTCAACTTCCCATGAGGCCGCAGGTGGACACTGCCGGTCACTGCTGGCCAGGGCTCCACAGCCAGGGGAGGTGCAAGCCCGCCCTCACACCAAGAGATTACCCAGTTAAAACAAAAATTACCAAGTTTAGATTTTTAGGGAGAGCACAGCTTTGAGGAGAATACACCAGCACCTCCAGGTGTCCAGGTGGCGACCTGAGACTCAGAAGAGTGAGTTGGAGTAGGCACACACGGAGGCCCACATTTGCAAATTATTTTGAAATAAGACCACTGATAGATGCTACTCACTGCACACACATGCTCAGATGTGCCAAGTGCGCTGTGCACAGCCTGGTCCCCATCACGGCCTTGCAAGGGCAGGAGCAACACCCTTTCTACTGGGGGGACCGCTAACGCAGGTTACGTAACGTAGTCAAATTAACAAGAGGCCAAGCTGGGATTTGCTGCCAAGTCTGGTGACAGCCTCCTTTCCTGTGAAATTGTAGGGAATTTCTCGGGGCACATTACCCACTTCCCCACAAACATGAAAGACGAGAGCTGTGCCTGATAAGCTGGCATCGGCCAGGGCTGCGTCCGATTGCGAGGGGTGCTGAGAACAGCAGTTTCCCGCACGGAGTGGCCCCCCTCGCCTGTCCTTTGCATCCTGTGTCAGCGATGACTTGGCTGTCAGTGGGCCTGAGGCGCCCTCCCTTATTCATGCTTCTGATGCGCAGCCTCAAATGTAACCTGGGCTGCCAGGCAACCAGACAGACAAGGTGTCCTTGGTAACAGCGCTGCCACCTCTCCAGCTTTGCGTCTGTGACGTCTCCCTTCCCCGAGGCCTTTTCCATTGGATGCCGTATGGTGGCCGCCTGGATAGCTGATGGTGCTGGAAGTCACAGGAAAGCCATGGCTGCTGTACTGTCAGCTCGACTGCGTGAAGGGACTCGTGTCTCATTCCTGTTCCGCTGGGCGAGGCAGGCTGCATCTTTAAAACATTCATTTCACGCACTTTCCTGGCACCCTTAACTGTGCCAAGTTATGTGTGAGGCACAGCAGAGACCAAATATTGACATGTTGGTAGTTTCCAGGCCCCCCCTGCCCTGGTGTTGGAAGGAGGGAGATGTTCAGTAGGTCCAGGTTTCATGTCCTTGGCCGCTGGGCACCTGGCTCTGAGATGAGGGGAGGGTGGCAGGCGCATCCTTTGGCTCCAAGGCCTTTGGAGATGAAAGAGTCCTATGGGCTCATGCCACAGAGGGGAGACAAGCCTGAATCGGGAAGGGGATTGGTTCAGACAGCACGCAGGTCAGTGGCTGGCTGAGTTGGAACCAGAATACAGATCTGACATTCCCGCCAATGCCTGGTCCGATCCCTGCCAGCCTGAGCTCAAAGCCCCCGGCGAATGGGGAGCTCCCTGCCTTCCAGACAGTCTGGGACTATCCTCTGTGTACACAGGAAGGGCCTCTTCCTCGGCAATCTCTCCCAGAGTACCTCCCAGTCCAGGGGTCGGGGCTGCAGCCCGGCCAAGCCTCCACCCCTGCCCCAGACCTGCTCTCCCAGAGCCTGCCCTCAGGGTGCAGAGTGGATCCCAGGGTGCGCGTCCTTGGGCACACGGGTCGTTCTGCCTCTGTGGGCCGTGCCTGTGGGTTGGGGTGGGCCCAGGATCTGCTATTAACGACACAGTATTTCTGGGTTCAGGCAGTTGGACTGTCTGCTCCAGCAGGTAAATTACAGGGTTAGCAAGTCAGAAATCAAATCAACACTCCCACTGCCTCGGCTGCTCCAAGAACAGTGGTTTCCGGGAACCTTCCCACCCAGCTCACCCTAATTACTGCCTGTCACAGGGGCCTTTTCTTGGGCTCTCAGGCCCCAAGAAACAGGACACAGGGTGACCATTCTATTCCTACCTTCTAGACTCCAGCAGACACCGACGGTGGCCACCCTCGCCCTTTGCCTGGCCAGAAGTGGCCTAGGCCCTCTGCTCCGGGGAATGCACTGCTCCTTAGCAGGGAGGAGCGGAAGCCTGTTCGTCTCAACTCTGAAAGGTTTGTATTGAGGTTTTTAAGACCCTGTCCACATTCAGCGGGGAAAGAACCTGGGTGCTCACTGACGGCCACGCGAGAGGCTGGGCAGTGGTGAGGTCTGTGCCGCGAGTCTGCCAGCGCCGCCGCTCGCTGCGCACACTGTCCTTGCTTCTGCTAAGAGTTACCTTTGTCCAGTGCTGAGCCCCACCTGGGGGCAGTGAGGGAACTGGAAGCCCCTGAGATTTCTTGCTTCTCTGGGAGTCACGCCTCTCCAGGCAGGAGGGCAGGCCCAGGGCATGAGCCCCTCTGGCTTGTTCTTTCTCTGATGTGCTTACTACTGAGGACATGCACGTGTCTAGGCCCTGGAAATGCCCATGTTGTCCTGGGAAGGGGCAACCCCTGCTCCCACCCCCGAACCTTGGCCCAACCAGACAGTTGTACACTCAGACTGGCCTGGGTCATCCACAGTATGGGCCACGAAGGCCAAGGACAGTCCTCAGATAGGCCTCTGTGCTGATACCATGGCTGCTGTGTGTGGCCGTCCCTACAGGTTGGGGTGGGACAAACCACAGACCCTGGGGAAGGGGCGCAGGGGCCTGGAGAGGACCGACCAGACCCTGGCTGAATGGGGGCAGATATGAGAGCCCTCCCTTCGGCCCCTCCAGAGCTACGGTGGCATTTGAGGGCCTCAGCCTCTGGAGCGGGGCTGACCCCGGCGGGAGGCGCTGCTGCGGCCGGCGGGGCCTCAGTGGCAGCCGCAGGCCTTGACCACCATGTTGCGGTGTTTGCGCAGGATGACGTTGTTGCTGCTGTCATAGTAGAGCACGGAGGTGGCGCTCAGCTTGGTGGGCGCGCAGCACGCCTTGGGCACTGCGTCTGGCTTCATCAGGTGCACCTGGCCGGGGAGGGGGCGGCAGGCAGAGTGTGAGCACTGGGGCCTCCTCCAGGACCCGCCCAGCGCCTGGCCTCCCGACCCCTCCCATCTCCAGCCATAGCCAGCGCAGTGTGGTGTGAAAATCTGCTCACCTTGACCCCTGCCCTGCCCCGGGCCCTTAGGACACAGCCTGGGCACCTGTCAACTCCCTGCCACACCCACTCCCCTCAGACCTGAGGGCCCTGCTGGTCCCCAGCACACAATGTGCCTGGTGGCAGGTCCCTATGCCTGAGGCCCCTGCAGCACCCCTCCCCCCACCCCCAGAACTCCTCCACTCTTTCCTCTTCTTGACTTCTTTTAAAAAAATGTTTTTATTGATTTCAAAGATGAAGGGAGAGAGAGATAGAAACATCAATGATGAGAATCATTGATCAGCTGCCTCCTGCACGCCCCCTACTGGGAATCGATCCCTCAACCGAGGCATGTGCCCTAACCAAGAATCAAACTGTGACCTCCTGGTTCATGGGTCCCGCTCAACCTCTGAGCCACACTGCCAGGCTTCTCTGGGCTTCTGCAATGACCCTGATCATGCCTTGTCCACTTCCTTGTGTCCACTTCCTTCCTGTCTCCCCCTCCTGGCTGATCCCAAGAGTGTTCATGGAGCAACTGGGGGTTCAACACCATCATTTCTCAAAGCACTTTTCACCCTCCTCACAGCTTCTCAGATGAGTCTGACTCTGGGCGATGAAGGAACAGCGCACACAGGCCACGGGCGCTGGGGCAGGACTCGGACCAGGTGCGGTGAGCCTGCTCCCTCTGCCTGAACCGCTTCCCCACCAGGAAAGAGGCTGATTCGAAGGGAAGGCAGGGGAGGGTGGGTGGGTGGTAGGTTATCAACCAAACACCTTGTATGCATATATGCACAACCCATGGACACAGACAATAGGTTGGGAAAGGCCTGGGGCGGGCTGGAGGTGGTCAATGGGGAAAAAGGGGACATATGTGATACCTTCAACAATAAAGATGAAAATTAAATAAATAAATAAATAAATAGATCAAGAGCCTGACTGTGGAGCTATTTCGGCCTCCACACAAATATTTATCCTGCGACTTGGCAGGATGAGCTGAGTTAGCACTGGACGCCTGGTCAGGGCCCACGGCGGCGGCCCGAGCTCTGGGGCAGGAGAGGAAGGACACGGGCTTCCATCCGTGGGTGTTGGGGCCGCTCCGAGGGCCCAGGACCGTCCAGCCCTACGGGGGCTGCAGAACCTGGTGAAGCTTTCTGATGGGGGCCTGTCCGGCAGTCTGGTGCCTGTTCCCCCATGCCCACTGGTCCCGGGAGCCCCAGCTCTGGGCCAGCCTGCCAGGAGGACTGTCAGCCGGGCACTGAGCTGGCGTGGGGCCCAGAGCCTCTCTGCAGCCACTGGGAAGCCCAGGCCTCTGCGGGGATGTCAGCCAGACTGGACAGGGGGCCACTGCTCCCAACTTCCAGCCTCCACATGAGGTGTCTGGGCTTGGCATTCGAAGGCCCACGTGACAGGAACCAGGCAGCACCGCCCGGGCGTGCCGGCCATGGGCTCTCAGTGGGGGGAGCGGGGAGGGCCTTTCCGACCTGGGACCCGGGAGAGAAGTCGGGCCTCAGGGACCTGGCCTTTCTGAGAGGAGAGCCCTGTGCACAAGGGCTATGGGTGACTCTCCCGACTCGCCGTGAGGAGGGTGGTGAGCACACACGCCTGTCTCTCACCTTGTGTGCACGTGTCACTTGAGGTTGAGCAATCCCGTGCACACGGGCACACGTGTTCAGAGTGCACAGGTTCCCAGGTGGGGTGGACGTCTGTTCTGTGTGTGTGTGTGTGCATGTGAGTGTGTGCATGTGAGTGTGCACACCAGCAGCGAGTCTGCATACGCAGCTGGCCACACAGGGACCTGCACCTGCACAGGTGTGGGAGTTTAACGACACCTGCACTCAGCCATGCACCAGCCAAGGTTCCACGTGAGAACCTCCGAGAGACGGAGCAGGTGCCCCCATTCCCCTCCAGGCGGCCCTCCCCGGGCCCGGGCAGCACAGGCTGGGTACTGACCAGGGACTGCACGATGGCGTGGTTGGTGGCGTTCATGCAGGAGTCCAGCGGGAAGGAGCACTCCCCCTCACAGTAATAGGCTGAGTAGCCTTGGGGGGCGATGACCCAATCCTGGGTGGGGAATGGAGAAGGTGAGTCCCACCATGTGGCCCCTCCCATGCCCCCCCACTAGCACCTGTCACAGGAGGATTCAGGGCTGTCCCTCTCCCTCCATCCCTCAGCCTCAGGGACCTGTCACTCACCCTCGGCCCCTCCTGAGCAGCCTCCCCGCCCCCCCTCCCCAGCCCCGAAGCCTGGCGTCCACCCCAAGACCCTCAGCAGACAGGACTGGGAACAAGCCCTGTGGTCCTCGGGGTGGTCCTCCCGCTGCCCCACCCCCAACCTCCTGCAGCTGCTGTCACTGCAAAGGCTCAGCTGTGCGGCCACCCCGGCCTCAGGCTCCCTTTGTAGCGCTGACATTTTATGGCTCAGGATGCAGACTCTCTCCATTTTCACAGTTTTTACCAAAAAAGGACCTTTCCACCATAAAAGTAACACATTCTCCTTTTAGAAAACTTGGAAAACTCAGAAGATAATAATATGAGGAAAAAAAATCCCCCAAGTCTACCTCCTCCTGGAGAGACACCTGACCTTCAGGGGGGTCGTCATTTAGGAGAGAAGGGAGAGGAGAAATTACCAGCCAGCCGAGGTCCTGGAAGCTGACATAGAGCTCGTGCCGACGGCACACCTGCCGACCGTGGGAGCCGTGGGCGCCATCTGCGGGGACAGACGTGCGAGGTCTTTCCTGGGGCCCTGCTCTGTGCCGCGGCCACAGGGGCTCCCTGGGCGGGGACGCCCTCACGGGCACATTTGTGGGATAAGTGAACGATGGAAAACCAAGCCATTGGGTCCCTCAAAGCCCATCCCTGCTGCTCTGCTGGTGTCGGACCAGCTCAACAGCCTTCGATGGCTTCCAGTGGCTCCAGAGGAAGCCACGCTCCGCCCAGCCTCCCGCTCAGCCTGTGGGCCTCCTGATGCTCCATAAACAGCCCAGGGAACCTTTCTGCCACCAGGTGGTGGCAGCTCCTCCTTCCCTCCTGAGACACCTGCCCGCACCCCACCCGTCCTGCCACACCCCTGCACAGGTCACGTGGCTCATGTTGAGGCCAAACAAGGGGGTGAGGCCCGTCCCCCTGATTCTGAGGGTCTCGCCTGGTGGGGAGACCTTCGCCTAAACAATTGTGCATCCCGAAGGTGCCTGAGGGAGAGCCGCGGGCACAGGGGCGGTGCTGCCCGGAGGAAGGGCACCTGGTTCTGATGGAGGCGTCAGGGGGGCCCTGCGGAGCCGGGGGAGGCCTGAGAGACAGTGCATGGCCGGTCCACAGGGGGCGCGGGGCAAGGGAGGGTGTCAGGAGGGTGGCTGGAGGGTGACCACTGGCTTGACCCCTTGTGAGGGCCAGAAGGTTCTGCCCCCACCACTGGTCCTCGGCCTGCAGCCTCGCGCCAGGCCGCCGGGCCTCACCAAAGATCCCCGGGAGCCTGTTGGGCTGCGGCAGCTCGTTGGTCTTCTTCAGCAGCCGCCTCCTCAGGGGCCTCACCGCCCGAGGGGCCCGGACGGGGCTGGGGCTCGCCCTGAAAAACGTGACCACGAAGGGCTGTCGGGAGCGCGGTGCCCGTCGCCCCAGCAGACCGGCCAGGCCCGGATCCACGCTGCGCCCTGAGACAGAGAGGAGAGAGGGCGGTCACCGAGGGCGGCGGCTCTGCCGTGGGCACAGCAGCAGCTCTGCCAGGGCCGGGGCGGGCCCAGGGGCCTGAAGGCTGCGGACCTGAGGCGGCCGCCGTGCCTGCTTCCCTCCTCTGAAGACCGGAGTCCAAGTCCAGCCCCGGCCCCGGGCAGCGGGTCTGAAGGAGACCGTGGGAGGAGGGCCTCGCGACCCCAGGGTCAGCGTTGGTGATGTCACAGAGCCACACGGCGGCCCCCCCCTCGGTCTGGGGCCTCCTGGGCCCGAGTCTCCCTTCCCGCGTCCTCCTGGGGTGCTCCTGTGGGAGGGTGGCACCCGCTGATCGGCGCAGCTCCAGGGCGGGGCTGGTGCTCACCGGCCCGAGAGCAGGCCTCACTGCTTCCCGACGCCGCGGACACACACAGGCTCAGTGGGCGGACACTGGACCACAGTCCCAGAGCCCGGGTCCACCCAGGTCGGTCTCATTCCAGAGCCCGTTCCTATCCACAGGCCCGGTCAGTGGCTAAAAAAGAAAGGAGGGCTGCGGGCAGGGCAGGACTGGGGCCCCGCCCTCGGAATAGTGAGGTCTACAAACAGGAATTGACCCACAGCCTTAAAGACTGAGGCCGCTGTGGAAACGCTCATTCGCCCTGCAGCGTCCACTCCCCAAGGCACCTCTCTCCCTGGCCTCTCCCTATTCCCACGGGACCTCGCGATGCTCTCACTGTCGCAGCAACATAACAACTGTCGGGAGACTTTAGAGAAAAAATGTCCCTCATGCACCACAATTCACTGAGAGATCAGCTTATTGCTAGACGTTGAGGTTGCTTCCTGGCTTTCATCATAAAGAAGAGGAGACAGAACCTCTTCACTTTCTTTCCTGTGGAATGTTAGCAGGAGCGTGATGACGAACTCATTTCTGTTTCTCAAACACGGTGACCACCATTCCACTTCCGAGTGCATTCCCCTCAGTGTTGCAGCACGGACACACACACACATGCACACCCATGTCTGCACACACACACAGGCAGGCATCATCATGTACAGTGTGCAGACGCACACATACGTAGGCCTATATACGTGTGCTATGAGCAGGTCTGACATGACCCCCATTGGACACCACAGGCCAAGGACAGTGCCTGCCCCACCCACACGCCTGCTCAAAGGTCAGCTCTTAACAGCTGTGCTCAGGCCTGCGTCCATGGGCCTTAGTGAACTGACACCTGATGAATCCTCAGACCAACCTTTGACCTATGACATCACCTGCCACAGAACAAAGCTCTAGGCCCATCAGAGGCTCCACGCAGGACTGAACCTGCTAGGACAGGAGGTTGAAGCTGCAGGCGCTGTTGCTGGAAGGAGCCCAGACAGAAGCCATTTGGGAGAGTTTGGGTCATGGTGAGTCGCAGTCAGGAGGACGCAGGGGAACCACGAGGACACAGGCCACAAGACCCATGGAAGCTCGGTGAGCAGAGGGGACAGGCCAGTGAGGCCAGGACAAGGCGGCCACGGAGCCATGAGCAGATGGGCGCCTGTCATCAGGTGGCACTGAGTGGAGCTCCACGGCCTGGCTGACGCAGGGGGACGCCTCGGGCCCAGCAGCCCCCAGCCTGTGTGTGCGGCTGCCCTGTCCTGTTCTCTGGACAGCTCTGCCCACTGGGGCCCGAAGGACATGCCCGGGGGCTATGCTCACTGTGTGTTTTTCTTTATGCAACTGTCTATTCGGGGATCTTATTGGGGTGTCCTGGGTGCAGAGAGAAGGACATAGCAGATCAACTAGCAACGCCACTGAGGCAGCCTGTGGGGAGCCTGACTGAGATCCTGAAGCAGCTGATCCTAGGTCCCACTTCACAGAAGCAGAAACCAAAGCCCAGTGAGCAGCACCTGTTCAAGGTCCCAAGCAAGCTGCAACCAGCCAGGACACCCCCACCCACCCCCAGCACACCCTGCAGAGGCAGGTCTGGGGCAGGGGGGCCGGACTAGGGGACTGACCCCAGTCTTTCAGACGGCCTAACCTGGGAGGCCTGGGCATGGACTCCCCGGCCCTCCTTCCAGAGCCCAGAGCTCCCCTCCCATCATCTTGAGCAGGGCTCCCTGCCTTCTCCTGGCTGTCTTCTTGGGGGGCCCCTCGGCTGCCAGCTCTGACAGGCCCCTTTCCAGAAAGGCGGAGATGGGAGTTTGGGAGCCTCTGGGGTCCAGGTACTGCCTCTAGACCTGACCTGTGAGGTGCTGGCAGGCATGCCATCCCCGTTGCAGTAGATGGGGTATGCGAGGCCATGCCTGGAGCTGTGGGCCACGCAGGATGGAAGATGCTGCTCCTCTGAGCCGGGTAGGCCCCATGGGACCTCTAGCCTCATCCATATCCGAGTCGCCCCATCAGAGCCCAGATGCCTTGGCAGCTCCCCTGCCCGATCCTGTCCTAATTCATGCGCCTCCCAGCTGTGCCAGGCCAAGCCTCTCCCTAGGCTTCCTTCTGCTCTGGGTGCCCCTGCAGCCCCTGCTCCACCTCAGCCTGAAGTCACGGATGTGACCCTGGTGCCATGTTGAAGGTCACTCGGATGCCTGGTCGAAACCCTGGAGGGCATCCCAGCTGTGGGCCTGGTCTGCTTTTGCCCCTTAGGCAACTTCATCGCGTGAGGATGGGAAACCCAGTCCTTTTCCTCCTTTCTACTGCTTAACAGCCCTGTAACTTGTCGGCCCCTGGGAGCCTCTGCCTGTCCCACACTGCCACTGGGACGTCCCGACTCCCAGGGCACATCTGCCCAGGAGCCCCCAAAGGTGTCTACTCCATCCCACCCACCCCATCTGGTCATGCCCTGGCCTCTTCCCCCCAGACCCCCAGGCTGTGCCCTCAGTGAGCACTGCCTCCCACCTCTCCATCCCAGGACCTGTCCCTTCCTGGGGATGAGACCCCTGCGAGGCCTCTCTGAAAGGCCTTCCTTGACCAGCTGGAACTCCCTGGTCTTACCCAGGGGCTCATGTTGGTTGTGCGCCCCCTAGAGCCATGCTTAGGAAGTGCAAGCTCCAAGTCCGGTTTTAACCCACCCCTCGGCCCACCCCTGCCCCAAACACACACCTACGAACTCACTTTTTTCTAAGTCTTTGAGACTAAGGATTCAGGATGGAATCCCACAGGCCCCTCTTGGATGACAAGAGAATATTAACAAGAGGCCGGGTCAGGCTCCACGACAGAGAGGGAGGACAGAGAGTCAGTTCAGGAGGACACAGGAGCACTGGGTCACGGTGAGAAAACCCGTCTGAGTCCCTCGGTTAGGTTTCTAGAACTCCTCCTAGTGGAAGCCACAGCCCTTGGCAACACACAGGGGGACTGTCTATGGAGGAAACCCTGGTGGCACCCACAGCCCCTCCCCTGCATCCTCCCACGACCAGGTCACGTCCCCGGCGCGGTCCTCCTTTCCTTCTGGGACGTGCACGGAGCCACGGGGAGGCGGCGTGTGGGGAAGAGGAGGTGAGGCTACAGGAAACAGAATCCAGCCACAAAATGAAAGGCCCAGCAGAAAAGTCAGAAGGGCCAAAGGAGAAAAGCTTTCATTTAGGCAGCATGTCTTCCCACCATGGCCTGACATTTATTTATTTATTTATTGGTTTTTGTTTTTTTTTAAAATATATTTTATTGATTTTTTACAGAGAGGAAGGGAGAGAGATAGAGAGTTAGAAACATCGATGAGAGAGAAACATCGATCAGCTGCCTCCTGCACATCTCCCACTGGGGATGTGCCCGCAACCCAGGTACATGCCCTTGACCGGAATCAAACCTGGGACCTTTCAGTCCGCAGGCCGACGCTCTATCCACTGAGCCAAACCGGTTTCGGCTATTTATTGGTTTTTAATGCCCCTAGCCCAGTGGTCGGCAAACTGCGGCTCGCGAGCCACATGCTGCTCTTTGGCCCCTTGAGTGTGGCTCTTCCGCAAAATACCACGTGGGGGCGTGCAGGTACAGTGCGATTGAAACTTCGTGGCCCATGCGCAGAAGTCGGTATTTTGTGGAAGAACCACACTCAAGGGGCCAAAGAGCCGCATGTGGCTCGCGAGCCGCAGTTTGCCGACCACTGCCCTAGCCGGTTTATAAATTGCATTATTATCACTGTTATTATTTTATTTAAATTTTCTTTCTCAAAAATACATTCCTAAATATACAAACTATACAATCTTGTCATTTTCATGCTGTTTTTTTTTGTATTTTCTTTTTTTTTTAATAATAGAACCCAAACTAAAAAATAATCTTCACCTTCAAACCAGAGGAGCGCTAGAGGACGTGGGACGCAGAACCTTCATATAACACCACATAAATAACGCGGCACAGTCTGCTCACGGCAGGGCCCCGGACTAGAGGAAATACTTTTCTGGAGCTCAGACATCGTCTGTGGAGAGGGTTGGGGGTGTTCATCCGCGGCCTCGTGAAAACATGCATCTTCTCCCTGAAAGACTGCACTTCCAGGGGCTCCTTGCAGCTCTGGCCTCAGCCTGTGCACATCCTTGGCGGCCGCCCTCATCATCTTGTCTGTCCACAGCTCACCTTATGCCCCGCGCGGTCCATCTGCTTCTCCAGCATCCTCAGCAGCAGCCGGAAGCGCTCCTCCTCCTGCAACCGCAACCCCGGGGCAGCTCCTTCTCCCCGTGGCTCCTGGCTTGTTCGAGCCGCTCCTTGAGCTCCCTCAGCACCGACATCTCCTGCGTCAGCTGGCTGTGCCAGGTCCGGGTGGCCTGCAGGTCCAGCGAGGTGCGCATCAGGGGCTCGTGGCGCAGGGATTTGAAAGATGAAGGCCGCTCATGCGGACGCTGTGCTGCTCCAGAGAGTTTCGAGCAAAAGGTGGCTTCTTGGGCAGCGTGGAGCTGTCGCGGTCCCTCCGATTCAGCCGGCACACGGATTGGCTCTGGGGTCCAGGGGAGGACTCAGAGCGGATGATGGCGCTTCCTCGAAGAAATGGCGCTGGGGACGTTGTGCCCACCCGCCCGTCCTTGGGCCGCACCACTGTGGGCGACGGGGCAGGGGTCTCTGTGTTGGTCTCTTTGTCCACCTTTACCGCCGGGCACTCTTCCGTATCTGGTGAGGATTTCTTGGCAAAAACCTCCTTCTCTCCCTCCTCCGCTGCGGTTTCGTTGTCACTGGTCTCCTCCTCGAACCTCCAGCTGTCTCCCAGATCCTGGGTGCTGCTCCTTCCCTCCTGCCTCTTCTCCAGCTCCACCGCTGTCTGTTCCAGCAGAGCGGACATGGCGTCTGTGCTCTCAGGCCCGGGGGTGGGGGCCCGGGCTCCCCCTGGCTTGGGTTCCCTGCTCTGTTGCTTCAAGTATTTGTAGCTCAGGAGGTTGTACCGGCGAGTCGACCTCTCCCCAGACCGGCACACCTCAGCCAGGCTGATCTGGGCGCCTCCCAGGCAATCCTCTGGTCAGTGGTATAGACGGCGACTCTTACGGGCATCGGAGGTGTCCGGAGGCCGCGTCCGGAACAGGCAGGTGGTGCTTTGGGAGCAGGGAAGGACGGCCACACGGATGTTCACTTTCTGCTGCAGCAACAGGGCAGAGAGGTTACTCAGCTGGACGATTAATATTGCAAACTGCTAATTCTTCTCGTCATACCGCAGGGCAACCTGAACCCGGGTTGCTCCCACCGCGTCTGGCTCCTCACTGTCAAAAGCAGGGGCTTCTGACGCACGAGTCTGGAAGGCACGCGGGAAAGAGAGGGCTCAGAATCCCTTGCAGCGACCTGGGCTCTGTCCGGGAAGGTGTGGTCGCTCCTCTGCACGGAAGCCTCATACACGCCACTGTCCCCGGCCACGGCCACGGATTCATCCCACACGGCAGCCGAGGCGCAGGCCACTTTGAGGCCACACCCCTGGGCCGTATTCACAGCTTGGCCCAACTGCTTGCCCTCCATTCCGGGTTCCTCCAGCTGGTACCTCTCCTGGCTGCCACTGCCAAGGCTCAGTTCACAAAGAGTGGCACTCAGCACCGGATCTTCGAACTCCAGGGGGCTCAGGAAGGCGTCTCCAGCCAGGAGGGGGTCATCGATGAGGGGGAGCAGGGCGGGGACGGGGAGGAGAGGGAGGAGCGTGGAGACAGAGAAGTCATGGACTTCGGGGTGCCGGTCAGGGAGCGCAGGGCCTGCAGGTGGCTGCCTCCCTCAGCCCTCTGGGTCTTGGCCACCTCATCCTTGTGGATGGTGGTGATGTAGCCCGAGGGCCTTACGCCCGTGGCCCCCTCCAGGAGCAGGAACTCCACCTTGCTCTGCAATTCCGAGTCCAGCTGCTCGAAGGGGTCATAGTAGAGGTCAGTGAAGCTGGCGGAGGCGGAGGAGTCCAGGCTGGAGGCAGCCAGGGAGCCCGGGCTGGACGTGAGGGACCCAGGGCTGCTGCCGGAGGACAGGGACTGCATGCTGCTCGAGAGGCTTTTCAGCTGGGAATGCAGAGCTGCCACCTGCCGGGTGGCTTCCTCCAGTTCTCTCACCAGCTGGTTCCTCTTACTGTTTAATTTCAACCTCTCGGTCAGCGCCTTGCTCTGGGTGTCCTCGGCTGCCTGCAGGTCCTTCTCCAGCCGCTCGTGGGCCATCTCCAGCGGCTCCACCTCGCCCTGCGTCCACTTCCGGGGGCTGATGAAGCGCATCTCCTTCAGCAGCTCCTCCTTCTCGCTGATGAGGATCAGCCGGTCCCTCTCCGAGTCCCGCACTCCAGGCCAGACCTCACTGTCCAGCTTGGCCAGCTGGATCTTCAGGTTGGCGATCCTCCTCTTAGCCTCTTGGTACCGAAGGCGCAATCGGACCTTCTCCGCCAACTGATTGTGGCTGCTGGTGCCGACACTCCCCGAGATGTCCGTCTGGGAGCTCATGTCCAGGTACTGCTTCGCCAGCGGGAAACCCGAACTCTCTAGAGAGCTGCTGCTGGACCACAGGTCAGAGTGGGACCCTCTGTTGGTCCGGAAGCCGTCCTTCAGCATTGCAAGGCTCTTAATGAGATCTTGCTTTTCCTTTTCTCCACAGGTGATGGCCTTTTTGATGGCTTTCGTTTCTCTCAAGACAGCCTGAGCTTCATCCAGTTTGTAGCTGCCCTGAGCGTCAGACATTTTCTTGTCGATTTTCTGCAGGGTCTGGAAGCCATGCTCTTTGAACTGCAGCTCCTGCTGGAGGTGAACCATCTCCCTCTTCAGCTCGTTGACCCGGGATTTTGCAGCGGCAATTTCAGCTTTCAGGATCTCAGGGTCATACTTAGAGCTGGACGATGCACCAGAGACCAAGCTGACCTGGGAGCCCAGCTTGTGCTCCCAGACGGCATGCAGCTGCTGATACTCCTGCTGTGCAAGCTCCAGGCGCTGCCGCTTCACCTGGTAGATCTCCTTCTGTGCACTCAGGGCCTCCTGGGCCACCACCAGGTAATCCTTCAGCATGTGCTCCTGCTCCCGCCGCCATTGTACCCGGGGGTCCTCAATCTGAGTGGTTTTGGTGTTGTGGTCTATGAAGTAATCTCCAACCTGTGGGTCATACGCCTCTTCCCATCCTAGAGGCAGCTCATCGCTAATGCAGTCGGCGAAGGTGAGCGGTTTGGTGTACCTGTCCCGCGGGTCGATCCGGCTGGTGGTGCGGCTCGTGTGGTCTATGTAGTAGACCTTGCCGTCGAAATCGCGCGCCTCCTCCCAGCCCTCCGGCAGGGGCAGGTCCGGCCGGGGCATCTTCCCAAGAGCCGCCCATGCTCCCCCATGCAGCTCCCGGCCGCCGCTGGGGCCCCGGCTCAGCACCTCCGGCCGGGTATACCTGGCCCGGGCGGCCGCCGAGGCACCATAATCGGAGAAGGGGGGGGGGGGCCGTTGCCCGCGACCTGGGGGCCCTAGTGAGGGCCGGTCGGGGTGGCGCGGCAGTCCATGCGGCCCTGTGGCCCCGCTCCTCCCGCCGCCGGCCTCTCACGCTGCCATGTGCACCCGCAGCGGCGCGGTGCGGGCCCGGGTGCGCGCCCGGCCGGCGGGGCAGAGCGAGCCGAGCGCGGCTGCCGCCCGCCTTCCTCCGCCGCGCGGGGCGCTGCGCCCTCCACGCCGCCCGCCGCCTCTCCAGCCACGCGCCCGCCCGGCGCTCGCTCGGTTTGCAACTTCTCTATTATTATTTTAGTCCTCACCTGAGGATGTGCTTTTATGGGTTTTAGAGAGAGGGATGGAGAGAGAGAGAGAGAAACATCGATCACTTGCCTCCCACACGCGCCCGAGTCAGGGATCTAACCTGCAACCTGGGTATGTGCCGTGACCAGGAATCAAACCCACGACCCTTCCGTGCATGGGAAGACAGGAGGGCTCCGGGCTGGGGACGAGCCAGCCTGCTGGTGCCTCCACTCCGACCAGCCTCCCTCTCTGACCCAAGGCGCCACGCCTCCCAACCCTGGAAAGGTGGACAGCCACAGGGCCTGGGACTGGCTCTGGGGCTCATGAAGGTCCCCGGGGGGAGCCCCTCAGGGGAAGACTCAGTGGCAAGTCCCTTTCCAGCTCCATCGCTGAGCTCCTTTCCCAGGTGCCTGCCCAGTTTCAAGGCTCTAAACCCACTTTTCTGTTTCACTGGTTCCCAAACCTGTGTCCCCAGCGCACCTGTCCTGGAATGACATTTTTAGGGACCTCAGCGAGGGCTACCAGTGAGCCATTCCCCACTTCAAACCTGCCCCTCTTTTATTTTTCCCAGCTCAGGGAAGGAAAAAAGTATATATTTTAAAAACCCATTGGCACACAGAGAACAGACTGATGGTTGCCAGAGGCCTTGGGATTGGGGGGGTGAAAAGGGGAGGATTAAGAAGTGCAGATTGGTTGTTCCAGGCCCTGACTGGGTGGCTCCAATGGTTAGAGCATTGTCCCCACAGGCCAAGGTTTCCCTGCCATCGGTCAGGGCACATACAAGAGGCAACCAATTGCCAAAACCGGTTTGGCTCAGTGGATGGAGCATCGGCCTGCGGACTGAAGGGTCCCGGGTTCGATTCCGGTCAAGGGCATGTACCTGGGTTGCGGGCACATCCCCAGTGGGAGGTGTGCAGGAGGCAGCTGATCGATGTTTCTCTCTCATTGATGTCTCTAACTCTCTATCTCTCTCCCTTCCTCTCTGTAAAAAATCAATAAAATATTTTTTTAAAAAAAGGCAACCAATTAATGCATAAATAATGAAAATACACACTGATGTTTCTACTCTCTCCCTCTCTAAAATCAGCAATAACAAAAATTCAAATTGGTAGTTACAAAATAGTCCCGGGATGTAAAGCACAGCATAGGGAATATAGTCAATACTATTGTAATAATCATGTATGGCGTCAGGTGGGTACTAGAAATATCGGGGAAAGGCTGTAAAGTATATGATTGTCTAACCACTATGCTGTCCGCCTGAAATTAACAGAAAACCATATGGACTGTAAACTGTACTTTAAAAACAAATCCAATGGCTCCATCCACTTTATTCCCGACCCCTCTCCCCACTTGTCTCCATTTCTGCTGCTACCAGCCGCCCAGCCCTCACCTGGACACTGGCTGCCGGGGCCTCCCTGGCTTCCCTTCACTCTTGCCCCCACAGCTTACACATCTCCTTGCGGTCAGGGTGTGTGCTTATGCATACAATAAATAAAGCTTTTACTTACAACAGTTGAGATGTAGAAAAACTTGCAGAGGTGCTTGTACAGAGAATTCCCCTATACCCAATGCAGTGCCCCCCAGGAAATGTTAAATCTCAATTACTATGGTACATTTGTCACAACGAATGGGCCGGTATTGATACCTTCTTAACTCAACAGCACGATTTATTCAGATTTCATTCGTTTCCCCAGGTCCCTTTCCTCTCCAGGATCCCATCCAGGACCCCAAGGGCACGGAGTCATGGCAACGCCTCAGGCCCTCTGGGCTGTGCAGTTCTCGGGCGGCCCTGTTGTTGGTGGCCTTGCCGGTTCAGGCGTTCTGTAGGCCGCCCTTCAGTTGGGTTTGTCTGATGTTTTTCTCATGGCGACACTGGGCCATGGGTTTGGGGAGAAGACCCCCGAGGAGAAGAGCCCTCCCATCCCCCCCACATCCAGGGTACACGAGAGCCCAGTGAGTTTCCATGGGAACCTTGACCGCCTGGCTGAGGTGGTGCTGGTCAGCTTTTCCCAGCGTCCAGTTCCCTCCCCTCCCCCTGCACACTGTCCTGGGGAAGCCAGTCACTGAGGGCTGCCCACACTAAGGGATGGGAGTGACGCCACACCTCCTTGAGGGCTCTTCTATGCAAAGCTAACTCAGACCCTGCCGCCCTCCACTGCTGTGAAATTCAAGAAGCTCCCTAAAAACTCCACCCCTTAGCTGGCTTACCCTAACTCAGAATGCCGCTGCCTGCTCTCTCAGCTCCTCTCCCACCAACTCTCCCTGACCCCTCTGCTCCAGCCCTGCGGCCCCTTGATGTAGTCACACAGGCGATCTGGGCCCACCTTCGGGCTTTCTGTGCCCACTGCCTGGGACAAAGGAGGCTCCGCCCCTAAACACCTGGTGGATGAATGAGGCCTGACTCCTCCTTCCACAGGCGACAAACAAGGCCTGGAGGGTAAGTAACCTGCCAAGGTCCCCGTCAGAAAGCTGCAGAGCTGGGGTGCAACCCGGACCCTCTGATCAGAGCCCGGGAGAAGGTTCGCTGCCTGACCCCCGGCCTTACCGTCCTCCGTTTCCACGTAGAGGCGGAGTCCCAGGTCCTTGCTACGGTTCAACAACCCGTGGTCACTGGCTGCTGTCACGTCCAGCACCAGCCAGCCCTCGTCCTCAGCTCGGAGCGTCTGAAGATCCAAAAAGAACAAGTCAGACTCCCTGTGGATACGAAAGAACAATTAACCGAAGCCGGCACAGCTGCCTTCGTGTTTCCTGTGCCCACCTGGGGACCACTCCTGGGGCGTCGGCCCTCCTGGCCCTGAGCTGGGCGCCTCACTGCCTCATCTCACTGCGTCTGCCATAGAAAGGTGCTGCCGCACCCGTGGACAGAGGGGAAACTGAGGCTTGGGAGCTCAGTGACCCGTCCAAGGTCCCACAGCCAGGACGCCAGGGAGGGGATTGAAGCCAGGGTGCCAGGGCCTTGGGCCAAGCATCTTCCTCTTGGAGGGTGTGCTCCCAGGAAGCCCCCGTCCGTCCCCCCAGGGCTGGGCCGACACACCCACAGAGTTTGACCGGGAGTCGGGTGTGGGCAGGCACCTGTTGGCCCGCTCTCTGACCACCTCGAACATGCTGACGTGGAGGGTCCTGTTGAGCAGGTGCGTGCTGGGCAGCTTGTAAATCCGGAACTCGGCAGCTGTGACCGCCTCCCCCGCCGGGATCTGGGTCAGGTCAAAGCGGAACTCCTTCCAGGGGGGCTCCTGGTGGCCCAGGGAGCGGTCGAGCTCCACTGCAAGACAAAGCGGGCTGTTCGCTCCTGGCTCTGGGCTCGGGCTCCAGGGTGGCAGGGCCCGTGGGAACCAGGGGCCGGGACAGCCTGGGAGAGGCATTTCCTCCCTGGGGAACGGGCTTGCCCACAGGCTCTGCCCCCAGTGCTGAGAGGGCCCGGAGCCCGGTAGTGAGGTGCCCAGCACAGCACCTGACGCACAGTGGGGCCAACAAGGGCAGCTTCCATTTCTGGCCCCCAAGCCTCCGACCCAGCAGGTCCGGCCCCGCCCCCTCTGTCTCTGGGCCCACAGATGAGGCAGAGAGGACAGGTCCCTCCTCTGAGAGATGGACGTCAGACCCAAGGAGAGGAGGCCGAGTGGCGGCAGGGACATGACTGAGTGCACTTCAGAGTCCACCAGGTGTGTGGATGGGACGTGGGACGGTGAGCGCTCACAGCTGACTTTGGAGCTGGGCCTTGAGGGGTGACAGTGAATTTACCACGAGGTCACGGGACAAGAATGCTGCAGAGGAAGGGACCAGTGTGAGCAAAGGCCTGGAGCTGAGAGATGACAGCACAGACAGGGAGACAACAGCCATAAAACACAGTGAAGGGCGAAAGGGTGGCAGGGTCCTCTTGGAGCAGGTGAAGGAGGAGGGAGGGCCAGAGGGAGAGATGGAAAGAAACAAGAAGCAAGGTGGGAGTGACAGCTCCTGGGGAGGCCCAGTCAGTGCGGGGAGTTGGAGGTCCCATGGTGTGGTAGGATCTGGGTGGGCTTCCTGGAGGAGGTGACATCTGAACTGGCCTCAAAGGATGGGATGACGGAGTCTTGGCAGGTGAGGAGGTGGCAGGGAGGGCTTTCTAGGCAGAGGGGACATCAAATGCACAGGTTGAGTGGGCCAGGGTCACCCACAGATCAGAGGGGTGGGGTACGGGCTGTGAGTCTGGCGGTGGCCTGACTGAGGAGAGTTGGAGTTCGGTCTAGGAGCATGGCTGTGCCTCTGGCCAGTGGGGGGCCAGGCTCCAGGCAGCGGGGAGCAGGGTGTGGTGTGGAAGCTGTGCATGGAGGTGGGGTGAAGCATGGGCTGGAGGGGGACCCGAGGTGGCTCCGTTGCGGGGCCTGGTCCAATACTTTGGGCAAGAGGCCGCTTGTGCAGAATTAATCCCACATGCCCAGCTGCCGGAAATGCCCAGGACAGTATATTTAGGGCCGTCTCACTTTAGCCTCCTGTCACTTTCAAACACTAAAAATCTGTGTTTCCGGAAAGCAGGGGCGGGAGCCGCCCAGCACCTTCCCCCAAACCCAACACTGAGATTTTAATTACATGTCTGAGAGTCTTTTTAAAAAGTCTCTCTCTGGCTACTGGGCTCAGTGACCACAAGTCACCAGGCGGGTGGCAGAGGCGGATGTGGGGAGCACGTCCTGTCCTCGCGGTGGGAACCTGGTCCAGCGATGGCCGGGCAAACAGCTGTGCTGGGTGGGGCCAGCAGACACACATGTTTGGGCAGGAGATGAGTGTTTCATTCCCAGACCAGGGAGGAGAGGAAATAGAATGCCCATCACCAGACAGGAAGCTGGACACGCAGCAAATGCCCACGGGGAGCCAGGCTGTTTCAGAGACACCGGCGGCACCGGGGTCCTCCCGCACAGGCCGAGAGCGTGGGGGGCAGGGTCCTCGGCAGACACACGCACTCGCACAACTTTGGTGACAATTCCCGCGCATTCGGGGACCACACAGACCGAGTCCATTACGGGCTGTGTAGGAATCCCGGGACCGCAGGACGGAACAGGCCCCGGCTGTTGGCTGTCACGGGGTGTGGCACAGAGGGAAGGCGTGTCGTTCCTTCACACCCTTCAGCGGACGGACCCTCTCAAAGCACCGCTATGTGCACCTATCCCCAGGCACAGTGGGGACTGGCGGGCGGGTCACCGGGACTCTGTCTGCAGGCCTGAGGCTGATTCCCATGTTGGATCCGGGGACCGAGGGAACCAGCCGCAAACCTGCCAGCTCCACGTGGGCACCACGCCGTGCGGCCTCCTTCCCTTGCTGGGTCAAGAGCACCTTGTTCACTTTAACGGATTCTCGTTCCAAACTTCCGTCCTGCATTTTGATAAACCAGCAGGAGCTCCAGCTCAGGAAACAGCCCCTCTGGCTGCTCCCACCAAGCCCCGGAAGATGGGAAACTTTTAGGAAAAGAATGCGTTTTATCAGAAACATAAAACTTTCTGGGCTCTCGCATTAAACCAGACATTACTGTAACTGGCCAAAGGGCGAGCCCCCCCTCTTTGCTGGAACTCTGTGGGTGTAGAGTTTTTCGGAGGTTGCTCCTCTGGGTTGGGGAAGATATTTCTCCCCAAAAGCTGAGTGAAGAGCAGTATTTGATGGGACCTGGAGTTTCCCCTGTGGTGGTTCCTGGGCAGGCTGCCCTGCACTGAGAAGTGTAGATGCCTGGCCTGTAGCTGGAGCTTCTGGTCCCAGCCTCCCAGCACTTTCCCTGTGTGGGCTCAGTCTCCTCATCTGTGAGGTGGGGACACTGGGAGCCTTTCCATGCAGGGCTCTGTAAAGGGCAGGGATGGTGAGATAGGAGCCATGGCTCTTCCCCAGGCGGCAGGGACGGGTGCTGGCCTGCCATTTCTGAACTTAATTGGTGCATCAAAGGGACAACATCCTGCCAGCACCATCAGGAGCTTCATGTGTGAGACTCAAGAGCCCCGGGGGAGAGAACGGAGCCATGCGACTTCCGTTTCTGAATAAAAGTATGAAAGGAAGATTATAGGCCATCACGTGTATCCATTCAGCTGAGAGGCATTTGGATGGCTTCCAGGTGCCTCCTCTTCACCGGGGCCTCAGTATCCACATCTGAAAAAGGCCCACTTGACACCACGTCAGATGAAACTGTAAAAAGCCATGTTTGCTACTATAGCCGGCACTCGGTGATGGTCCAGCAAGTACTTCTAACACATTGTTCAAGAGTATTCCCTTTCCGGTGTCTCTTCATGTGCAGTCTCCACCTTCCCCATCACCAGGGTCTGGAGTCTCCCAAAGACGTCCAGGACCGGGGAGGTGGCCCCTCAGCAATGCCCTGGGGCCATCGCCCCAATTCTGGCTCGGACACAAAGCAGAAACGAACCCCTTCTTCATGAAAGTGCTGAAGACTCTCAACATCAAGCTCTAAGGGCAGAGATCACCACACACTCTGCTCCCACATTTCCACACACAGAGGGAACCCAGACGTCCTCACCCCTGTGTGGGCTCCTTCCACTGCAGGGGACCACCCCCACCCTTGTTGGACTTGGCCCGTGGCTGCTCCCCACCCTGCTGCTATTGCTTGATGATCCTCAGAGGGAATTTATGGGAAAAGCCCAGGTCTGTACAACGTGATTTCTCGGGCTTTCCCAGGATACAATTTTGCTGCCGGTTGTGGGGCTGCGAAGTTCACTTCAGGTCCCCTGGCAGGTTCAGATGGGCTGGGCCGGGGGCAGGGGGTGCTCCCTGCCTGGCCTCTGCTCTGGATCCCGGCCATCGGAGTATGTCCTGCCAGGAGTCCCCTGTCCGTGGTGGCACTGGTGGGGGACAGGAACCACTGTGTTTGGAGCAAGGTTTCTGGGCAGTAAATTATTTCCCCCATCTCCAAAATCTGGGGGGCACCTAATTTCCCCTCTGGGCACGTGACAGACGACTTCTGACTATGCCACCTTCTCATGTACTGGAGGCTTTCTAAGAGCACTCGCTCTCCCCTGGTCACATCCAGGAATATTCATTCATTCATTCATTCATTCATTCATTCATTTGACACGTTTGAAAGCAGTGCTTATTGAATGCGAGCCGCTTGGCCTGGGGAAACTGCAGACAAGCTGGACCAGCCGGCCGCCAGCGAGTGTGTAGTGCGGCGGGAAGTCAGGTAGCAAACACGAAAGTAAACAAACATGGTCACTGTATGTGATGAGCGCCATGAAGGATATGGGTGGCACTGGAAAAAAGTTCGGGGGTGGGGGCGTGGGACTCACTTTATGTTGTAATAGTTTTAGATTATTTAGATTTAGAGAAAAGTTGTTGGAAGAATAGTACACAGATTTCCTATATGTTCTTTGCCCAGCTTCCCCTGATGATAACACCTTACATAAGCAAACCATAGTATAATTATCAAAACCAGGAAATTGGTATTGGTACAATACCATGAACTAAATATTGACTTTTCTTGCATTTTACCAGTTTTCCCACTAATGTGCCTTTTCTGTTCCAGGATCCAATTCAGGATCCCACAGCGCATTTAGTTGTTTTGTCCTCTGTAACAATTGCTGTCTTTCCTTGTCTTCCATGACCTTGGCCCTTTGGAGGAGCACTGGTCAGTCACTTTGTTGCACGTCCCTCCCTGTGAGTCTACCTGATGCTTTCTTATTAGATACGGTTGAAATTATGGATTTTGGAGAAGAATGCCACAGAAGCGATGTCTCCTTCCGAGTACATCAAATTGTAGAACAAAGTAAACAATATGTTAATGTATTGTAATGTAATGTAAAAATAAAATAGAAATACAAAATTTAAGATGTAAGTAAACCATCCAGGCAGGTTTGGCTCAGTGTATAGAGCCTCCGCCTGCGGACTGAAGAGTCCTGGGTTCGATTCCCATCAAGAGCACACGCCTGGGGTGCAGGCTCGCTCAATCCCCAGTAGGGGGCGTGCAGGAGGCAGCCGATCAATTATTCTTGATTTTCATCATTAATGTTTCTATCTCTCTCTCCCTCTCCCTTCCTCTCTGAAATCAATAAAAATATATTTTTTAAAAAGATATAATTAAAACCTAAAATTCTAAATTTGAACTGGAAATATTAGTTTGAGGTCATGATTTTCTTCCTCATAGAAAACACATATTCCCTAGAAAGCCTAGAAATGATGGCCACGCAGGGGCAGTGGGAGCCCTCGCGCCCAGAGTGCAGTCGCAGGGACCCACTTCACCACATGGCACGGGGCTTGGGGAGAGTCGCCGACTTCCCACCCAGGGCAGGAAATGCATGAGCAGAGCCTGGGACATCTCGTACCAGAAAGCAAGAAGCTCTCAGAAACTCCTAGGAGAGGTAAACGTACTCAGAAGCCAACTTGATGAGGCTTTGTAATGGCCAAACAGGACAATTTGAGTATCAAAGAGAATAAGACCTGCAGCAGTGTGACTAGCCATCGGTTCACCGCCCTCATCAGTAAGCATTTTGCGT
This sequence comes from Myotis myotis, assembly GCF_014108235.1. Lineage (NCBI taxonomy): Eukaryota > Metazoa > Chordata > Mammalia > Chiroptera > Vespertilionidae > Myotis > Myotis myotis. The sequence goes on along the minus strand of NW_023416324.1, from coordinate 25,125,660 downwards.
TGGATCCGATTTCTCACCCTTCGCACTGTCCGCCTTTTGGGCCAGATCCCTGCTGTGGGACCGCCCTGAGTGCGGCGGAAGGTTAGCAGCATCCCGTGTCTGCCTTCTCCTCCCGAGTTCTAACAAGCAAAATGTGTCTGGACAGTGCCAAACATCTGGGAGGCTGAGAACCTCTGCTAGGAATCAGTTTATCATCCCAAACCTGGTAAACAAGGGGGAAATAGTCAAGTTTGGAGGAGGAAAGGGACCAGTCATGTAAAGAGGTGGAAGAGGCCCTGGCCCTGTGGCTCAGTTGGTGAGCATCATCCCATCCACCACAAAGGCCACTTGTTAAGCTCCCGGTCTTCCAGGAGCCTCTTCCCCCCAAAGCTCCTGGTCCCCAGGACAGTGGCCCAGGGCCCAGCACCCCAGCTGTGGGCTAGGGCACTGCTGCTGGTCTGGGAGAGGCTGCCTGTCACGGTGTCTCCATCAGAGGCCACACATGTGTTTCACTTTCCTGTGGGACTTGCCGGCCTCGAGGCAGAGGGCAGCTCAGGGTCCCGGAGGCGGACGGGCTGGGCCTGTCTGGCTGGTCCTATCGGTAACTGAGGCCGACGGGCCCACTTCAAACCTAAAACAGACCCGGGTCCCCTCGGCCGGTGCAGGCCCACTGGGGAGCCGAGGAATTGATCACCTATCGATTCTGCGTCCTGAAGGGCTTCCTCCCACCAGAAATCTCAGCGCTGCTGAGAGGAGCCCCAGGTTGCATGGCTGTGGTATTTTTAGTCAGTTCTCATTACTGACTTTTTTCAGAGTTCTTTCCATAAATGGCTCTGCACACATAATTACCGTCCGGACCTCAGCCGGCTTCAGACCCCGAATTACAGGGGACACCGCACACTCCACCACATCAAGCCTGCCAAGGCCAAAAATAGATCCAAGGGGATGTGAGCCAGGGGGAGGCGAGTCCTCCAGTTCAGACCCGGGAAAGCACTGAACTGTGGGCGTTTCCCAGAAAGATGTGGTCACATCTCGGGGACACGCCTCTCTCCCGTGGGGAATGTGATCCCTGAGGAGGTGGCCGCCTGTGCCTCCACTCTGTGCTCACCCCTGGAGGAGCCCCCATCGGGAGGCAGGGGGTGGGCACATTCTCTGGTCAGAGCTGCAAAAGCCTTCAGGGCAACCCTGCACAGATGGGGAAACTGAGGCCCAGAAGGGCAGAGACCTGCCAGGGGTCACAGGTCAGGTAAGGGTCCTTCACATGGACTCTCAGACTCGAGCTGCTATAAAATGAGTGGCCTAGGGTTCCTCTGGGCGGCAACACTGGGACGGGCTCACCTGTCTTCAAGGTTCTTCTGTCAACAGGTGCCCTGAGATGCCTGCTGCAGCCACCCCCCCTCCCAAGCAGGACCCTGCAGGGACCCGGGATCCCAGGGGAGGACCCAGGGACATGCTGCACCCACTGTCAGTTTCTGAAAAGACAGAGAGCGCTGGCCCTGCTCTCCCCACCGCCAGGCCAGGCTCCTTCCCCGGGTTCCGGCCCTGCCTCCCCCCGAATTCCTCTCCTTCACCTTTGCCCACAGAGACAGGTGCATGGCAGAGGGGGCAGGAGGGAACATGAAGAGTCAGATTTGGTCCCTGCTCCCAGGTGATTCATGGTCTCCTGGGGAGAAGGATAAAGAGGGTAGACACACCCCTGATCTATAGGCAGAAAGTGACTAACAACCAGGAAGCATGGGGGCTCTAACCATGGCAGGAGCCTGGCTCTTTGGGAGGAGTGGGGCTGGGAAGAGTCAGGTTTATGGAAACCCCTGTCTACCCCCTTTAAAAACAGACATGGAGGTGAGTGTCGTCTATGCAGAGGGTATGACACGAGCAAAGGCACTGAAGTAGGATGTGATGTATCAATCAGCTCCCATCTATGAAGTCCCATCCGTGAGGCGGGCATCCAGCTGGCCTCACTGCACGTTTCGCTCAGTCCTACACACCCGGGAAGGTAGGCCTCGTGCACCTCAAGGTGTCTTAAGAGTGAGGAAGTGAGGGTCAGAGGCTCTAATCTAAAAGGAACCTGTGTAAAGTCTCACGGCTCCCAAGTGGCAGAGTCGGGATGAGCACCCGGTTTGATACAGCCACGGAGGGAGGAGTCCAAGGATGCTCAGAGCAGCTTTCTTCATAACCCAAACCAGAAACAAGCCACGTGTCCATCAGTAAGAATGGATCCGTGTGGTGTGGTCATGCAACGCAATACAATTCATTCACGTGTAAAAAACAACTACAGATACAACATCGTGGTGAATCTCAACAATATCATGTGGAGTGAAATATGCAGAGGGTATCACACACAAGACTATGCACTGTATCATTCCATTCACATGAGCTTCAAAGAACAGGCCAAATGAACGTGTGGTGACAGGAATGAGAAGGTGGCTGCCTGAGGGGATGGCTGGTAGGACTCCCGGGGCCCTCGTGTCATATGTGCCTGTGTGGTCTGAATTTTGCGTAATGAGCATGTGTTATTTCTGTAAACCCCCAAACAATAGACGCTTTAAAAACAGGATTCTCAGTTTACAACGTACATTCAGTCCAGTCCGGTTCAGAGGCCCTCACTGGACCTAATGATAGGCCAGGCCCAGGGCGGGTGGAGAGGCAGCTTCTACGTGGGAGAAGAGCAGAGGCTGTACAGGCAGGGAGACCACCTGCTGTGTGGCCTTGGGAAAATCAAGGAATGTCTCTGAGCCTCATTCTTCTCCTTAACAAACATGTGACAGTAGCTATGAGATGGCAGTGAAGGGACAGATGTGGAGGTCTGGGCTGAGGTCACCCCTGGGTGTCATCTCACATGGTCCCTCAGCAGCCCCTTACGGTGGGTACCGTGAGCATCTCCATTTTACAGAAGAGGAAACTGAGGCTCTGAGAGGGGGACTGGAAAGTCCGGATCACACTAAGCGTAGGCAGCAGAGTCCAGATGCAAACTCTGTCTGGGTCCCAGGTCAGAACCCTGAGCCCCGTCCTGTCCACTCCCCCTGCCCACCCCTTCCTCTGTCCAGATGGGGGGGGTGTCACTGTCCAGACTTGACAGCCACCTCCGTGGCTCCTGTGTTTGTCACTTGTCTTTCCCACTACAAGGCCAGGCCCACCAGGGCAGAGACTTGGCTTTGTTCACTGTCATATCTCAGTCACTACAACTGTGCCTGGCACAGAGCAGGTGCCACACGACCATTTGTTGAGTGAATTAGTGAAAAAAATGAAAGAATTCCCTAGTGAAGAACCAAAGAACGTGGCCTGGGGCTCATGGAGGTAAAGAGTCAGCCCTTCAAGGTCACAGGGCTGAGAAGGACCTGGGCCAGATCCCCCAACTCCCAGCAAGCCCCGCCTCTCCCAGATACAACGGCCTGTTTGTCAACACCTGTCACCTGAGACCCAGGAAGAAATCAGTCTGGTGCAGGGAAGGGTCAGGACGAAAGTGAAGATGGCTCCATCGTTTCTGGCTGGACTTCTGCCTGCAGTGTGTTCGTGCCTCAGTTTCTCAATGGAAGAGGAGCCCGTCACCTGCTCACATGAGGTGAAAAGGATTCTGGGAACAAGCAGGGCTGGTCCTGCCTGCCTCTTTGCTCCCTCAGCAGGGGCTGGGCCGACCTGCAGTGCCTGAGGTGCAGCCAGTCACACCTGTGCTTGGAGGAGAATGGACTGTTTTGTGAGAAGGTCTGTCCAACAGAGCCACAGGGTCAGAGCTGGGAGGCCCGTTTTTCTGACACCATCACTACAGACTGGATGGGAGACCAGAGGCCCAGAGAAGAGGTGTCTGAACCCGGGTGTTGCTCAGCTCAGGGCTGTCTCCTCCCTAAGCCCAGGTGACTGACACCAGGGGAGGTTCTGTCTTCTCCACCTGGGTGTCTGCTCCCATTACTGTGTTCCGGCCATAGGAAGCCAAGTTTCTACATGGATGAGATTGCCAGGCAGGTCAGGCAGGGCCGCCAGGTCTGGCCACAGAGGTCTAGGAGAGGCCTATGGCCACTGGGTCCCACAAACTGCCACTGATGGTCAGGGACCTGGCCGGCACCAGGCCTGGCTTCCCAGGAGCCAGATGAGGCCGATAGGAGAGGAGGAGCAGGAGGCAGCAGGTGTGGGAGCCGGGGCGTGGGAGCTGATAGCACAGCGACTCTGCTATTAGACTCCATGTGGCTCAGGGGCCTGGGGCCTGGGCCTCCAAACAAGAAAAGAGTCCTGCTAGGTATCTAATCCCCACATCAGTCTAGGTAATTACCAGTTGAAACCACTCTCACTGAGAGTTCTACTAGTGCAATTAGTATGTCAGAATAAAGAAGTCACTGACAGCCGGCTGGGCCCGCCCACAGCTGGGCTTCCACTGAACAAGGACCAGGTTGTTGGTCCCACCGGCCTTAGATCTTATGAAACACACAGAGGTGGTGGAGGAAGAAGCTGGGGTTTGGAATCCTCAGCCTAGATGATGACATGGACATGCTGTGTGGCCTGGGCTGGCCATTCAACCTCTCTGAGCCCATGAAATGAGGCTGGTAACACAGCTTCGCATGGCGCTGCATGGATGAAACAAGGAGTTCTAGAGCTATGGACGTTCAAATGCTAGTTTTTATCCTAAAAATTGGTGGTAATGCCTTTGGCTGGCTTTTAAAATCTGTTTCTGGGTTTCACATGCATATAAGACACATGGGACTTTCCTGTCACATCTGAACCAGGGCTGGGAAGTAGCTGGGAGGGACCAGAGTCAGTGATGAGGCCCAGATTCATCCTCAAAGAGGAGCTGACTTTCTGCTCCTCCCAAGTATCAACCAATCACACCACGACTCTGAGGATGCTCTGATCACTAGGGGCCCCTTTTATATGGAGGGGCCTGCGGCTCAGAGAGGGGAGGGACTTGCCTAAGGTCACACAGCAGAGTCAGAGGGGGCCAGGTCTTCCTGAGCTCAGGGCCCTGCTTGATCCACAGCAGCAGCTCCCATTAGGGCTGTGCACGCCTTGACCCAGGGGCCGCTGGTTGAAGCAGGACATGGGCTGGGCGCTGACTCACTCTAGGAGATGGCTCCCTTGGGGCATTTTCCCCGTGACTCCATCCACAGCTCTTCTTGGTCCCGAGCCCTGGGTCAGCTTGTCCCCAGTACAGAGCTCCAGCCTCAGTTCCACATACTCTCTGTCCCTCGTCCCCACCATGCCCTCTAACCAGGGAGGCAGCATCCAGAACCCAGTGACCCAAGTCCTGTGCCTGGCACTGGGCTCTCTGCAGAAGTTAACAGCTGCCTCCTACTGCTCATTGCCTCACCTCAGCCCACCATCAGCCCTCCTTGGCTGTGCCCTCTTCCTGCCCTCCTGCAGGAAGCAAATGGCTGAGGGCCTCACAGTTCCTGCTGCTGCTCCATCCCCTGGTTCCTCTGCCTGGGCCACTCTGAAAGCTCCCTCCACCCTGAGAGCCTGGTGCCCCGACAGCAGACATGTCCTTAAGGACCAGAAGTAGAGCCAAGCAACCTGGGCCTGCCCTGGCTGGGCCGCCGAGAGGCCCTGCTATCCCGGCTGTGACAATGCCTCTCCCCGCCTCACTGTCCTCATCTGGGATGAATGTCATGGCTGGTAACTGGGCTCTTGGGAGGACTGGGAGAGGCTGTGGGTGGAGGGAGGCTGGTGGCCTTGGCAAGGTCCTCTCCCTGCTCTCAGACCCTCAGCTCTCCTCACCTCCCCACCTCGAGCCAAGTTGCAGTTCTTGGGTCCCCAGGTCCAGTCTGGTGTCTTTCTGAGCCCAGGCCCCTGCCCATCACTGGCCACAGACAGGAGGCAGAAGGGACGGGGGACATGATTGAACATTAAGGAGAGTTTAGTAATGGAAAAGGTATTTCTGAGAACTTTAAGGGTAAATGGCTCCAGATGTGGCTGCAGAGGGGAAAGCTGGGCTTTGCCTGGGAGAACAATGAGGTCCAAGCTGCCCATCGGGCCATTGCACAGGCCTGGACACACTGCATGTGAAGCGGGTCCCAGGCTCTGGGCGTGGTGACAGAGCACAGACTGCCCCACTGAACTGAGGCTGCACCTTCCCACCTGGTTCTGACAGCTACACCCCCGCCTACAGGCTGCCGGGAGGCTGCTGTGGACTCAGGACACTGGGTGCTCCCTCGGCTCTGGTCATTTTGGCGATGTGACGGGTGCTCTACAGTGAACTTTGTCCCTTTCCTCCTACTGCCCTGATCACAGGACAGCATGGCAGCCTGTTTACTCATCGTCTCCCAGGACTGGACTGTCTTCCCGGCACTGCCCAGGTCCACCTGACGGCACATGATTCCTCCCTTTGGGTGTGTTTGGGGGCGGATGACTGTACTCGCCCTGGGACTCGAATTCCTGCGTCTGCTCCGCCCCACCCACAGCTCACGGACCCCCGACCCGTAGACCTGGCCCCGCTGACCCGGGCAGCCCCAACTCCCCTGCGGGGCCCTTGTCCACCACACGGTCACTCCTGGCTCACCGCCGGAGCACCCACTGTCCGAGGCTGGGCACTGTCCCCTGCAGCCCGTGCTCCTGCCGAGGGGCCACCCTGGGGGGCCCGGACCCGCTGGCTTCCCACGCGCGCATCCTCGCGGAGGTCCCGGGGCCCCGCGGATAACCGCTGCCCACGCGGCCCCGCACTCACCCATGTTGACGAAGCTCATGACCAGGTCGGCGCGGCCCAGGCGCCGCTCGCGAGGACCCCCGTCCTCGTCGTCGTCGCGGGCCATGGCGTGGTAGAGGTCCAGCATGAAGAGCGGCGCGGACGCGGGCAGCCGGACGGCGGCGGGCGGTGCGCGGGGCCGGGGGCGCCCGGGCAGCCCGAGCACCGCCAGGATCTCGCGCTGCAGGTCGCGGCGCTCGCGGGGGCCCAGGCGGCGGGGCGGGCCGCCGGTTGGGGGGCGCGGGCCGGGGCCGCCGCCGCTCAGCGCGCACAGCGCCAGCCCCAGGAGCCACAGCGGCCCGGGGCGCGCGGCCATGGCAGGCGGGACGCCGCGCTCACCCGACGCGCATCCGCTTCGCCGCGGCCCGGGGCTGAGGGACAGGACGGGCGGGAGGTGCCCGCGGCGCAGCGCCGTCCCCAGAGAACCCGCGGGCACCTGTCGCGGCTCTGGGCCGGTGGCGCGGACGCCAACACCTGCGGCAGCAGCCACTCGGGGACTGCGGGCCGCCGGCTAATGTGTCCGCCGCCGCCGTGCCCTGCAGCCGGGCCGCCGACGAAGCCGCGCAGTCCAGGCGCTCGGGGAGGTGCGGACCCACGAGCTCCGCTCAGCACAACCCGCGGGCTCTGCCGCGCGCCCCGCGGCTGCCAGGTCCAGCGCCCGGCCTTCGGGCCCCGCCCCCTCCGGGCCTGGCCAATGGGAGCGCGGGGCGGGGGCGGGGCCAAGGCCCAGAGCCCACCTTCGTGGTGAGAGCTCGGAGTCGTAATTGATGTTGTGGGCGGTGCGCTCGGGAGACGCGACCGGGTGGGTGGTGGGCAGGTCCGACCAGGGAAACACAGCTCAGCTGTCGGGGTCGGCAGGGTCGTCCCGGGCTGCCCTCGCAGCCGCTGGCCACGCCATCGGGCGGTTCGGGGCCGCTGTCCGAGGGCTCCAGGGTAGCGGCGGGTCAGGAGAAACCGAGAACCTGCGCTCCCGCAGGGCGTGTCCTTGCGCGCCCTCCCGCGGGCGGGAATCCCGGGTCTGGGTCTGGCCAGCGAGGGACCCGGCAGCCCCGCCTTGGTGCGCTGTGCAGCCCCAGAACCAGAAACGAGGCCTCAGTCCCGTCTGGAAGAGCCCCGTGAGTGCCAGCCAGGCCCGCAGAGTGGGCGCCTGCTTCGGCCACCACAACCAGCCTGAGTGTCCCGCCACTGGAGCTCCTGGCCGGCCTCCTGGCGCCCTCCCCGCAGTCCTTTGGGCGCGCCGCTTAGAGCTTCTCCTTCCCGGAAGCCTACTCTATCGCTGCTGCGGGGACCCCCACCTCCTGGCTCCTGCTGGTCCAGCTCGCGCTGTGCCTGCTACTGACCCTGGTGCACCCGCCTCCAGCCCTGCCAAGGAGCCCTGGGACCCTCTGCAGGCCTGGGAACCGCCTATGCGCCATCTTAATTGTCAAGGCCCAGGTGGCTTGCAAGAGGAGGCTCCTCAGGGAAACTCCAGGACTGACTAGTGTGGAGAGAAAGGGGTCACACACTAACCCTGACAAAGTCAGGGGAGGCCCGCCTGCGAGCCTTCAAACTCGGAGACGGAAAGTAACCATATAGGATGGTCTGAACATAAAAATTCCCAAGAGTTGGCGAGGGCTTGTAGTCACATCCTAGCTATTCCTGTGGTTTCCTTGATTTGACAAAGGTCAATCTTTACATAAGTCAGCCTGTGTATTGTCTTTTTGCATAAAATAACATGCCTTTGAAATGTCAGAGTAATTTCCTTTCCCACCCCCCCCCCCAGCCCCAAGTCACACCCATACCTGTTTTCTTCTTCCCCAAATACCATTTCTATGTGCTGTGTTACTTACGAGCTATCCTGTACCCACCAATGTAAAAGAAGTGTTTTACTTTTTATCCAATCCCAGAGATTTCCCCTGCGTTGCTTTCTCCCACCCCTTAATCTGCCATCAATGAATTTCATGTAACCCATTTTTATGTTTCCTTTGATTCTAATGTATAAAGTAAGCTACAAAACTGCCAGGAACCAGAAAATTTTTCTCAAATTGTTGAATTTTTGCTTCCTGGCAATTGTCGTCAGTTTGATGCAAATAAACTCATTAAAATTCTCTCCAGGTTTGGACATTCCTTATGTCGATACCAGTTCCCTTATGCACAGCCTGCTCTTCTCTAGGCGCGTTCTCCGTACACTTGTTCATTTATGTTAAGGTGCTGTGCTGAGGGCAAGTACCTCCTAGACCAGCGGTTCTCAACCTGTGGGTCGCGACCCTTTTATCGGTCGAACGACCTTTTCACAGGGGTCACCTAAGACCATCCTGCATATCAGATACTTACATTACGATTCATAACAGTAGCAACATTACAGTTATGAAGTAGCAACGAAAATAATTTTATGGTTGGGTCACAACATGAGGAACTGTATTTAAAGGGCCAGAAGGTTGAGAACCACTGTCCTAGACTGAGTTCAGAAGGCTGGAAGGAACTGGTTGGGACGACAGGAAAGGTCAGTGGGAGGAAAGTGTTCCAGGAAGAGGAAATAGTTTAAGGCCATGAGATAGAAAGGAGCATTGAAGTATGGTAGCAACCATCTCAGGTAGAAACTGTAGTTTAACTCTAACCCTGCTGTTTGGCTTAACAATAGAAAAGTTATTTTGATTTTCTGAATTGTATACATCATCCCATTCGATTGAATGACTATCCCATTGATTGTTATCTTACTGGTTTTAGAAAGCACATTTTTCTGTACCTGGGAAACAGGACAGCACAATTATCCTAAATTGTTTTAGTGGTCACAGATAATGCATTCCAGTTGACTCAGTGGTCCCAAGACCAGGACAGCACAATTACTCTAAATTACCTCGATGGCTCTAGATAATGAGTTCCTGGCAACTCAGTGGTCTCAAGACCCGAGGGCTCTAGATAAGGTGTTTCTGTCAATTCAGTGACCCCGAGACCCAAACTATAATTAACATGCTTAATTCTGCTTCTGTAAACTGCTTTTTTGCAAACCAGGTTCCTCATTCCAAACCTTGAGATGTAATCAATACCTTTGTGATCTTTGCCTATATGTCTGGTTTTGCCACCATCTTATCACTATGAGATTTGGGGAATGGCCCCTCATAGTCCTGATTGCAATAAATGACTCTTTAATTCGACTTCTTGAGGCGTCCTTCTGTAATTCGCGGGGTACATTACAACAGCATAACAATGGTAGGTAACGACTTGCACTCACACGTGCCAGGTATGGCCTGTATCACTTCTTCAACACTCACACATTTAAACCCCTTTTAGCACATGAGGAGACCGAGGCACACAAGGTCAAGGGATTTCCCCTTACCACACTGCAGTGGAGCTGGTTGGGACAGGTGTGCTGCTCAGTAGAGCCTGGAGAACCTGGGGGTCAAATGGCAAGGCTGAGGGTGAGGCTGGAGGGGTTGGCAAGCCTCAGCCACAAAAGGCCTTGAGGGGAGGCCAGATGAGGACACCACACTGTTATGGTGCCCCGATGTGGATTCAAGATTGAACCTCAAAATAAGTGATGTCCAATAAAATTCACATTTTTCCATGATCACTTCAAACTTTAAAAAATAACAAATCTTAAATCTAAACAATCATTTGCTGGAGCCTTAAGCCCATGCCTCGTCTGTCTGCCTTTTACCCAAAAAATTTCCAGTTTGTGAATCTGGATGAGAAAGCTGCAGATTAGCCATTGAGAGTGCCTGGGGCAAGACCAGAGCCTGGATGCAGAGGGAACTAGGGATCAGAGGGAGGGACACTGGAGTCAGGCCCACAGTACATTAGTGGGAAAGGATGTAGAGCAGTGGGTCTCAACCTTGGCTGCACATTACAATCACCTGGGAATTTTTTTAAAATCCTGATTTCTGGGCTTCATCCCCCGGAAATTCTGTTTGTTACTTATGTTGTGGCCCTACCACATACAAGGCCAAAGTTAACAGAACCTCTCCAGATTTTATTACCTCTTTAGCTTGAACTAACTGAAATCAACTGAGGTCCCCACCCCATAACAAAGAAACAGAATTTCCGGAGGATGAGGCCCAGAAATCAGGATTTTAAAAAGATTCCCAGGTGATTCTAATGTGCAGCCAAGGTTGAGAACCACTGGTGTAGAGGGATGACAATGATCCTCTAATGGTGATGGGGTGAAGGGCAGAGACACTGGTTAGGAGGCTGAATCCACAGGACTTGGTGACTGCACACAGAGGCACGGGGCAGAGTCAGAGGATGTCCCCGTGTCAGGCTTGCAGGGTCTCTGAAGCTCCTGCCCTTCACTGTCGTCCTTCGTGTCCCAGGGCATCCCTAGGCGCACCCCCCCCTCCCCCCGCTTGAGTCCACAGCATTTGGGGACTGGGATGCAGCCTGTAATTCTCAGGTTGTATATTGCACAATGCTGGGCTTCTAGCTAGACTGCAAACAGCCGGGGGAGGGGTGCACTGATTCTTGTAATGGCAGAATTCATCTCAAATTAAGAGTAGGGATAGCTTTGTTCTTTAAGCAATAGCTTCACATTCCCATAAACCAATGGACTGCTCTGGGCTGTGCCCTGAATCAGAGATGAAGCTAACCAGCAGCCCCCCCCTTGAACAAGGGTGATAAATGAGCAGTCTTTTCTGAAGGCAGAATGAAGGTTGTGCTCTGAGAGAGGGCTGGCAAATGCCTGGAAGGGAAGAGGAAGTTGGGGGTGGCGATGAGTGGAACCCTGGAACTGGAAGGTGACTGAAGTAGGGAAGGCTTCTTGGAGAAAGTGCATTAAACAAGGGCTTTCCCCAGCCACTTGGCAACTCTGACCTTGGGCAAGGTCTGTGACCTTAACCTCGCTCAGGCTCAGTTTCTCGCCTATAAATGGGGCTCCTGATTGTAGGATTGTGATGGGAATTAAATGAGAATGTCATCAGGTAAAACAGGGACTGGCATACAGTAAGCACTCAATAAATGTTAGCTATAGTCCTTCAAGGCCCCAGGAACTCCTACTCATCCTCTACACACCAAACTTGCATTACTTATTTAGCACTTGTCCCAGAACCGTAATTTTACTTTAACCTCTTTTCTGGTATCCTTATATTCCCCACAGTCTTGCACACAGGTGTCTGCTGGATGGAAATATACTTTCTGAAGATTCCACCAGTAGCTGAGCTTTGTCGCAACTGAGTATGCAAACCTGTGCCCTTGTTGAAGAAAAACAAGTGCCCGTGGTCCAGACTCTGAACAGATGGAGACAAAGCTGTTTTCAGCATGTTTCTGCAGCCAGGAGGCCGAGGGGGACACAACTTTGGGTGAAAATGCCATCCTACACGAAGTCCTGGAGTCTTAGTTACTCGATTCCATGGAGAACAGAGTAAGCATGTCCTTCAGAAGCTGCCAGGCTGCAGGTCCCTTTGACTCTGGGTATTTAGTCTCAAGCAGCTTTGGCAAACACGGTCCATTTGACCAAATTCCCGAATCACAAGAGTGTGGCCTAGTGAGTAAACAGGTGCCCGAGTTTGAACTGCTCTGGCTTTCTGTTTATTTCCTAGGCCCGTGGTCGGCAAACTGTGGCTTGCGAGCCACATGCGGCTCTTTGGCCCATTGAGTGTGGCTCTTCCACAAAATACTGACTTCTGCGCACGGGCCACGAAGTTTCAATCACACTATACGTGCGCCCGCACGTGGTATTTTGTGGAAGAGCCACACTCAACGGGCCAAAGAGCCACATATGGCTTGCAAGCCACAGTTTGCCGACCACGGGCCTAGGCTAATTCCCATGTTGCTATTAGTATTTGGCTATTGTAGTTATAAAGCCAACGAGGGCCTGGAGGAAACAGAACTGCAGGACTTGAATCGAGTCAAAGGTTAGAATCATGGCCCATGTTGGCCATTTATTCGTCCTGTGACCTCAGGCAAAACCCTCTCTCATCCCAGTTTCTTCCTATGTAAAACAAAGGAGTTAGATTTGATGACCAATTTTGCTCCCACCTCTGAAATTCTGTCATTTAAGCAGAGATTTCAGTATACTGTGGGAAACGGGCCCCACTGTCTCAAACCCCAGGATCTCTGTGATTTTTTTCTTTTAATCCTCAACCGAGGATATTTTTCCATTGATTTTGAGAGAGAATGGAAGGGAGGGAGAGAGACACAGAGGGAAACATCGATGTGTGAGACACATCAATTGGTTGCCTCCTGCATGCATCCTGACTGGGGCTGGGATCAAGACTACAACCAAGGTACATGCCCTTAACCTGAATCGAACCTGGGACCCTTTAGTCCACAGGCTGACGCTCTATCCACTGAGCCATAGCAGCGAGGGCAGGATCTCTGTGATTTCCAACATAGAAATCTTCTTACATATTGGTATTTTTTTAATCACTTAAGTGGGGCAGATTCCCTACAGGTTTACATTAATAGCATGATTATTTCTTTGTTGCTTTGTTAAATAAAATTAATGATAAAATAAACAAGAAAAAATCTATTAATAAGCTCCATAATTTATCCATCACGACATTTTGATTCCAATAATGCATTCAAGTACCGAAAACACAATCAGATCCCAGAATAACATGTTATATATAAGGGAATGGTTGAAAAGAAAATCAGGAAATATAAAATGTTAGTTACGGCAAGCAATTTTAATACAAAAGTGTCTTGTTTTTAAACAGTTCATTGGTAGAGCTTCAGTTTCTGCCTCAATTAAAACCAATTGAGATAATCACACAGCAACGTGGTCGGAGCTGAAGAGGAACAGCAGCTAAAGAAGGAGCCCAGACAGCTCCTCTTCATGGTCACTTGGTCAGTTGACTTTATTACGCACAAAAAAGACGGAAGCCAACGGGGCTTGTTAACAGTGTGCTGGTGAGCTCCTTGAAAGGATGAGCTAGTGTTCTATGTCCATATTTTCAGAACAGGCTTGTGGGATTCATTCCTCCGTTTGTGGGAAGTTGATCGACCATTTAAATAAATAGCAAAAAGTGCAGATAAACGAATCTATTTTTCAGAAGCCATCAAGGAATCTCCCCTTGCCAAGGGCCTGGGTGTCCTGGTGAGCACAGGAGTTACTGGTGGCCGGGCTGGACAGGAAGTTAGAAACCAGGACTATTAAAAATCCCGATGTTCTGAGTTTTCTGAGCAGTTAGTTACATTCACCCCTGAATTCTAGCAGCTATGTGTCAGAGACAGTATTGCAGTGGAGTCCTTTTGCTGTATCATGTGCAAATGTTACCTAGATGAGGTTCCCTCTCTTCAGCTAAAATCACACATTAAAAACAATGAAAAAAGCAATTAGAAGTGTCCTCCCCTCAGTTCTCGCTAATTGAGGTGTCTGTGATTTACAAAAAAAGAGTTCCTTAAACACTGCAGGAGTCTTACTTTTTAAATATAATTTATCTTGCTGAGACAGCAAGTCAAGTTTATAAAGAAGATGCATTTAGGAATAATCCTAAAAGATAAAGCAGGTTTATAACCCTGCGCATACAGAAACCCTACTTAGTGGCTTTTTTTCTTTCTTTTTTAAATACATATTCCCATCTTGACCTTTTCATTTGTTTTTCTCAAATATTTCATTTCTGGGCCCCATCCATTATAGGGTTACCAGGAGGCAAATTTTATCTACATAAATATTCACATGAAAATAGTAACTTACAAAAAGAAAAAAAATAAGGCAGCTTCATAACACAATTATTCTTTTACATTTTTAACAATATACCTTCTCCCGTTCAGAATAAATATACACCCAAAGAATGCATGGAGCAGGATTCAGAGGACAGAGGCTCGGGTGCTGATAGTGTTATCGCTTGGGGCCCGGAGTCCTGGGGGAGGCAGCGGTGGTCTTCTTGGACATGGTTGGGATTTTGGAAGGCTTGCTCAGCCCCCTCCTGGAGCTGCCCTGGCCACCGGCCGCACTGCTTTCTGAAGTATCTGAACAAGCAGACTGCGTCTCTAAAAGGTCAAAGTCAGAGGCATCGCTTCCTCTCCGGCTGCTGGCTCGACTCCCGGCTCGACTTCCAGCCCGGCTCCCAGGGCGACTGGCTGACTTTTTGGGGTCTGGAATTCAAGAATAAAGCAGTAGCCTTAGCAGAGATGTCAGGTTCTGAACCTAATACCATGTAGCCTTGGGCAAATCAGACCCTTTCTAGACCCCGGTCTACGCATTAACACAGAAGAGGCTGAAGCCGTCTCTGGGTCTGTGATTCACTTAAGAAGCCTGCCTCCCGAGGATCAGAAACCAGCTTTTCTCAGCAGCACTGCTCAGCTGGCCCACGGAGTGTCCAGCAGGGTTCCAGCTGGGGTAACACATGGGTAGACTAAGAATGGGGACAAGGTGACGGCAAGTACAGTATATGGGACCTCTCTCTGACCTCAGCTCACCAGCAGCAAGCATAAATATGGGGTGTTGGAAAAATTACTAGCAAACTGCCCGTCCCAACACTGACTGGGCTTCTGAGAAGGCCCTGCTTCAAGAGGCCCTTTCTTCCTCTTACAATCTCTCATCTTTACATTTCTGATCAAGAACAGGGGTCTGGCCTTGACTAGAAGTGTCTGCTCTCTGAAGGCAAGTTGAGCCAGCTGCAGTGACAGGAGAAAAAGTGCAGGTCAGCAGGTGTGCAGGTCAGTCTTTCTGGGCATCACACCCAAGTGCTACTCTCAGGATCTGCTCCCTGGGCAGCAGTGAAGCTGAGGGGCTGCTGCTTCCAAATTCCCAGCCTGGCCCCCTCCCGTCTCCATCCCAGTGCACAGGTACTTACCTGCCCGGGTAGTTTTGGCACCTGTGGAGGCTGGGGAAGAACTATTGCTAGTGTCACCAGCAAGGGAAGTTCGACTAGAATGGAAAGCTGGTGTTGGCCGTTTCAACTTGCTGCCTGATGATGGGATAACCTTAAAAAAATAAAAAGATTTTACTTACTTGGTGAAATCTTTGATAGAAATTCAATTTAAAAACTTAAAAGGTTTCCTTATGTTTGATTGAAAAAGCAAATTAAAAGTCCAGGAAAACAAGGATTTATTTTGGAAGAGTCCTGGGTCATGTATTTTGATGATTCCCAAAATAAAGGTTTATGTTCCAATTTAAAATTTCAAAATGCTTCCAATACCTATTAACTTACTGACAAATTTCTATTGGAAATGGGGGAGGGGGAATCCACAAATAGTAAAAGCACAGCACTTAAAAGGGATTGCAATATGGTGAATAAGTAAAAGAAAAAAATCCAAACAATTCTAAGTATGAATGTTTTGGGGTTAGAAATGTGAAGTATGAGTTCTGGCCCCAAATATTTAATATGCACTCTCTGTCACTAGATAGGTACAGCAACTTCAGTTAAGATCTTTCAGGCTTTTTGAAAAATATATGTTTTTATTGATCTCAGAGAGGAAGGGAGAGGGAGTGAGAGATAGAAACATCAATGATGAGAGAGAATCACTGATCAGCTGCCTCCTGCACACCCCCTGCAGGCCTACTGGAGATCGAGCCTACAACCTAGGAATGTGTCCTGACTGGGAATCAAACAGGGGACCTCTTGGTTCATGGGTTGACACTCAATCACTAAGCCACACTGGCCGGGTTGAGTGTTTGTTTTTAAAGACAGTAGCAGGCTTAATTTGGAGAAAGACTACTTTAAAACTGTTTTAAGCATCATTTCATGCCAGTGCATACTATTCTAATTTTTCCTTGAAATCAATTGGGCAATTGTTTTCCAGGACCTTTAAGATGTTTATACCAATAGGAGTAAAGCAACCCATTTCATTGTGATTCTTGTATATCTTTAATTTATAAAGCAGCAGCAGAAGCGACAGAGAGTGATTAACATTCAAGCACAAAAGGCTCCTGGCCCACACAGGAGGAAGAGCACCAGTTTCAGAAGCTACCGCTGTGAACATGCTGCCGGGAGGCCAAGCCCTAGAGACCCTGGGCTGGGAGTCGTCAGGTGGGGCCTGGCTGCAGAACACCAATAGGTAAGGAAAGATGAAACCTTGAAATGAAACGAAAGGTAAAACCTTAAGACTAAACAAAAGGCTGATCTAGCAGAATCCTATGAGAATTTGTAGTGCATAATTAAAACATTTAAAATTTTAGAACTTTTAAAACTTGCACGAAACTGGAGCCATTAAGGAAGAAGAGAAGCAAGACAAGCAGGTTGAGCCTGGGGGTTTTAGCAGAAGTGTCCCCAGATCATGTTCTAAACCAGCGTGGAGCGGATGCATCCCAGAGCAGCAGTCCATTCACGGGCACTGGTTCTTGTATTTCCGGTTTCTCTGGCTGAGCATCACATGACAAGGCAGTGCTATCTTTTGAGGCACAAGAACCCAAAGTTTCCCGGAGAAGCTAGAATGCAAATTGTCCTGCTATCAGACAAGCCGCTAGTCTATGTTTTGTTTCTGAAACACTGCTCTTCCAAATGCCTGGGTATTTTAATGAGTACACGTGAACACGCTTAATTGTTTATGTATATTCAAATCAAGGCTACAGAAACCCAAATGCCTAGGCCAGGAAATCCAGAAGCTAAACTCTGAGCCTCAGAGCATCGTTTGCTGATACTGGGGGCTTGGCAGCACCCATACCTCAAACCAGCATGGTGGCGCCAACCACTCTCCTGTTCTCAGCAAAGATAGGAAACTGCTGAACATGCACCGTAGGTGAATTTCAAGTGTTCATAACTCGTCTGGGTATCTGATAATTGGAGACTCCAAGAGGCCTGATTATAAAATATCACTAAACAAATCACTAGGCACGACCAATGTTTATCACCCTGAACAAGTACTATTCAAGACTGAAAGTTGTTAGAAACAGTCCAGTTTTAGGCATCTCTTACTTATCTCCAATGTTGATGACTGAGTTAGAAACACTGAAAAACATCTCACTAGATGAATCAGCTGTGAGAGAAGCACGGTGAGGACGGAGAGAGCACGGGCTCCGCCAGGAGAGCAGCCGGGCGCGCTCTCGGCCTCAGCCAGGGCCCCGTCTTGACTGTGTCCTTAGTCGGCAGGCCATACTCTACCTCGGGGCTGGGCAGCTGGAGGTCAGGATAATGGCTGTCCCTGACTGGGGTGCCAGCTTTACTGTTTACCAACCAGGGTTTGTCATAACAGCGAGAGAACTGAAGTGGCGTCTGCGAAATGGAAATCCAAAGGGAAGGACGGGAAACATTGAAAATGGAACAGAAAGGGAGCAAATTGGGAACATAAATAAATAAATAAATAAATAAAAGATACCAAATTTTAAAAGAAACAGAAAACAAAATAAAATGCATTTCAGTCCAACGGATGAGATGGACCAGGCAGAAAGGCACTAGTAGTCTTCATACATAACCTGTCTTAACAACAAACTTATCCATTAGCCCCAGCTGCATGGACAGTGCCAGGGTTTTCAAAATCAGTAACTGGCTGCACTCAACTTCACACTGAGATCATGTTGAAAAAAATGCTTCTGACCTAATGCCCTTAGCACATATTTTAATAAATGTGCCTTTGTTGTCATCTTTGTTGCAGGCCCTGTATTTTTGCACCGCTAGGCCTGGTCAGCCTGGTCTAGGGGAACTTGGTCCATACGACTTCATGTTCTCCTCCTCACGGGAGCCTCTCAGAGGCTCCACTGAACAATGAACACCTGCACAGTTGGGGCTGGGAAGGCCATGGTGGTGGTGAGCACATACCTTGGTACCACTGGCTGGGGTGGCCGGGGAAGACGGCATGGATGTACAGCTGTGGTTGCTCTGGCTGGCGCTGGAGCTGGAGCGGGTAGGAGAAGCTGCTCGGGAAGATGGTTTGGACCTTCGGCCCCGAGACCGGAAAGGGGTCATCCCCTGGGATGCTCCCTCAGGTAGGATGAATTTCTCTCTAAGTTCAATGTTAGTTCTGCCTCGTGCTAAAAAGGGAATGAACACACACAGACACAGTGTCAGTTAAGCTTAAAAAATATGTCTTTGGTCATATAGCCGCCTGACCCCATGGTAAGTTCTCTAAGTTATGGATTTAGTACCATGTTTAGATCCTTCTAAAATAGAGATAAATTCATGAGCTATCAGCCTTGTCATGATCCTTACCCACAGCAGTCATTACCCAAGAAGCCCCCTGGTTTGCTACAATAAAAACACCTTTGCATACAGAGTGCCATTACATTCTGCTGTCACAGCGGGCCTGGCCACTGTCCCCTGGGCGAGGGAGAGCAGGCGCAGCAGCTCCAGCCTTGGAGGTGAAACCAAACCCTCTTTTCTCTCTCACAGGACATGTGTACTTCTTGCTCAGCTTTGCAAGATACACGGTAACGAAATAGTGGAGAAAAACAGATCTCTCTTCTATTGAATTCAGTTGGTTACGATCCTAAAAAAAGGGGTCCAGGAACTCGGATGGTAGAAAGATGAGGACAGAATCATTAAGAAGTAAACATGTGAGGGAAGAGAGAGATCAAATCATGCACAAGACCTGCCAGTCAGGAACCGTTAAGTCAAAAACAAAAAGTGGTAAGAAGCTGAAGGACGTCTGTGAGCGGGAGAGGAATGTCAAGGTGGGAAGTCTGGAAATAGCACTGAAGGCACAGGTGCTGTCCATGGCTTTGAGCTGTGAGCCAGATTCAGTCAGAAGATACCAACACGAATGTTGAATGGGAAAGATACTACTAAGTCTAAAGAAACAATTCCCCTGGAGTATGTTCAATTACTTCTCACTGAAAGGTGTTATCCTGCAATAACCTCCACCTCCTCATCCACCTAAACTGCTCGCTACTAGAGAGATGTAGCAAGTGGGAAAGCCAGGGGAAAGGGAACTATTACAAACAGAACATTTGTGGTTCCTTCCTGTATGAGGGTTCTTACTGTGGCTAGAAACGACAAGTTTAGATTACAAGTGACTGTGCCCACTCAACTCATCTCCAAAATTTTAGACCAATGTACAACGTTCCAAAATATAGTATGAGCATATTCAGCTTACAATGCTCTCTGTACGAGGGAGGAAACGAGCACACACATGTATGAGTGCAAGTAAAACCCTGCCAACATGCAGGCAGCACAGCTCTGTTGCTGTAATGTGCACGTGGGGCCTTGCTGATGGCTCTCTCCTTGAAACCCTCCCTCCCTTGGCTCCCAGGACACTGGTCGCCCCTTCTCTTCCTCCCCCCTCCTGCCCACTTCTTCTGCGCTGACAGCCCTTGGGCTCTGTCCACTGTCCTGTCCTCCCTTAGACTTTCATGGCGATGAACGCATCCACCTGAGACCTCAGTGCCATTAGAGGTCGTGCCTGACGCCCAAATACATCCCTGCACAGAGCCACTCCTGGAGGTTAGACGTTACAGCCAGTCGCTGGTTAGACACGACCAGAGCCAGAAACTTGGAGCCGCTGCAGGTGCCTCCCTCTTGGTGTCAGTTTGTCTGCTGAGTCTGCATCTAATGCTTCTAAATCCTGAGCCTTCCCACGCCCTCCTACACCACGTGGTTCACGGAGCATCTTCTCCACCCGGGAGGGCCGTGACAGGCTTCCAACTGGCCTCCTTGGTTCTCATCTTATTCCCCACCTCTCCCTCCTCATTCCCCAGAATGTATTTCCCAATAAAAATTTCCTATCTGTAAACAGCTCAATATCTTACATGGCATCATTCCTTATAGCAGAATCTCCGAAACCGAGGTTTCTGAGAAGTTTCCTACAAAAGGGAGTTAAGTAAATGCTGTATGTGACCCCCGACCCCCCAGCCTGAATGCAATCACCATTCTGTAAGCTCTGGAAAGTTCTGCAGTGAAGAAATATGCATTTGACCATGATTTGAAGATTTTTTTTTAAGATCACATCTTGGGGACTAGACTGTGAAGGCATCCATTTCAAGTTCAGTTTTCAACCCCCCAAAAGGCCATCATTTCCTAAGGGACTTATCCTGGCCACCTACGCCGGCTGGAGCAGGCCTGCTAGTTAAAATTCAGTTCTAAGCTGTTGGTTTAATGAATAGAGTTTTAGTTTGACCAAAGTTTCCTGGATGGGTGATGGTAGCAAGAGGGTGAATGTACTTAATGCCACTGAACTTGTCAGTTCAAACGGTTAAGATGATAAACTTTATGTGTGTATTTTACTGCAATCAAAACAGTTTTAAGCCAAGTTATACCATTTAAATCTTCATAAATAAAGTTCTAGATTTTCACTAAAATTTGGGGGAACTACTTTGTCTAATGCTCAAAAATTGGTAAAGGTCTACTGATTAATTAGGCAGACACTTTTATTTTTTAAATCCACACGAGTATATTTTCTTCCATTGATTTTTTAAGGAAGAGTGGGGGGCAGGGAGAGAGAAACATTGATGTGAGAGAGGCACGATGACTGGTGGCCTCCTGTTCCCAACCTGACCAGGGGTGGGGATTGGACGTGCAACCCAGGTAGATGCCCTTGACTGGGAATCGAACTGAGACCCTCTGGTGGGCAAGTTGATGCTCTAACCACTGAGCCATGCCAGCCACTGCTTTTTTCCCCCCCCCCCAGACACTGTTTTTTAATTTTCATCTAAAACATCATGATAACTTTTGGCATGACTGAATTCAGAAAATGAAATCTCCCATTCTGGCAGTGCCAGGAACCTACCTTGTTGAGTATTTTCACTTTTTAAATTTGGCTAAAGCAATGTGCTGTCTGAGATGTCTTTTGTCTTTTTATTATTTATTTATTTGTTAATCCTCATCGGAGGATATTTTTCCATTGACTTTTAGAGAGAGTGGAAGGGAGAGGGAAAGACAAAGAGAAACATCAATGTGAGAGAGAGACACCGATTGGTTGCCTCCTGCATACACCCCTACCAGGGCCGGGGAACCTGCAACCAAGGTGCGTGCCCTTGACTGGAATTGAACCTGGAATCCTTCAGTCCGAGGGCCGATGCTCTATCCACTGAGCCAAACTGGCTAAGGCTCTTTTATATTTTTAAACTGTGTGTAAAAGGAGGTAACAAATGATCATGCACACTGGTATTATAAACCTGTCATGAATTTTATACTGTCCTCAGTATAAGTCCCTATTGTCCAGAGAACCAAGGATATGTGACACAAATGAATACAAAATCTACCGCAGAAGCTTCTAGAAGCCATAGCAATCTTTCTAGGATCCTAGACAGTTTCTTTTTTGCAGTGCTCATGCTTTTCCAAGTTATTACCTTCACCCACCCCTTAAGTGTTCACCTCCTAGCACAATTTTTACACGAGTAGAAGTAGCTCATCCTGTCCATCTCTGGTACAGTCGTGACACCTATGACTGCAGGGGAGTTCTTGACTCCGCAACCAATGCGACTGAGATGACTGCTGAGCTCTAGGACTCCTGGAGAGACAGAGGGAAGCCTTACCTTGTGTGCTCCAAGGGATGCTGAAAAAGGCTACTCTGTTCCACAGAAAACAGCTATTAGATGGCCCTCCCCAAGTTCCCTGGGTTCCAACTTTTAACTAGTAAGAGGACAAAGCAGGCAGGGCTCTTTTTGGCCAGCAGCACCATGTTACCATCGAGAGAGCAAGTAGAGCAGGCAGCAAACAGGCAACCAAAGATCCCAAAATGTTGCATGCAGTATCCCTTCTGTTTGTTTAGTCCAAACATACATGACACGAAAAATAAAACCTTAGTAACAGATTTAGAAAGGAACAATGCTGTTTTACTGTTAGGATTAAAATGAAACATATTGCTCCTCACTTAAAACAACGAAAGAGGACTTTTCTATCAAGGAAATTGGTTTGCAATATAATTAAATTCTAAAACTGATTACACCCTTTCCAGTTTTGACCAGAATAGATGTTTTCAAAATTAACTATTTTCTAAAAAAAGAAACTCCTAATGAAAATTATTACTCTCATTTATTGGAATAAATGCAGAATGAGTTAAAGTAAGAACTATGTGAGAATTGTACCCTTTAGCTCTAAATGCTTCAGAATATGACTACAGCTCACTTCCAAAAAAGTCATATAACTGTACTGTAGGCATTTCTGCTAGGTCTATAAATAAGCCTAAGTAATTTAATTATTCCGGCTGAACCAATAATACACATACAAGGGATGGTGGGCATGCTGGTCTTGGAGACCAAGAGCACATACTCTAAAGCCAGACTGTCCGGGGCTTGAATCCTATCTTTTATTTATGAGATGTCTGTCCTCAGGCAAATTACTTAACTTTTCTATGCCCCAATTTTCTGTTCTGTAAAATGGAGGGAACAATAGTACCTACACTCACAGAGGTATAAGTGTTGTTATTTGTCAAGTGCTTATAATAGTGGGTTGCGTATAAAGCTATATGGGTATTTGTTAAATAAACAGAAACTCAGAACAAATTCTATGGGTTCTGTTTTAACAGGAGTATTTTATGCTCTGCTAACTTATAATAGTTAGAAAAGCTATGGTTTGGCTAGTTCAAAGCATTCTTAAAGGCAGCAGTTACCACAGAGCCAAGAGGTGCTACAGTTTAAGAAGCAAAGCCATTCTCAACAGGCTGGGGTGTGGGTGAGAGGGACAAAGCTTAAAAGCCAACCTATGGGAGACTGACTGGAAATCGAAGAGCTGGAATCAGAGCGCTTTATTTTACTCCCAGGATGGTGAACTAGAATAAAAAAATATAAACACAGACAGAGCAGGAAATGCAGAAACTGGGTCAAGAAAGACAAACTGGCAGACAGTTGGGAGCTCCTGTATACCCACATGCAGCTCGGCTGGCAGGAAAAGGGAGGGCGCAGCTGAAGAGGACTTAGCAGCTGGAACCTGATCGCTTTCCCTGTGCAGCCCTCACACACCTCTGGCTGCAGCTGCATCAATCAGTACCATGTTTACGTTTCCTTTGGCCTTTGGGCGGGCACACCAGCCTTTTCATGTTTAGCAGACAGACACCCGTGGTCTTGGTTAGAAGTGATGAGGCTCACGGCTAGGTGTTCTTTATCCTGCCTCCTGGTCAAGGGGGCTCCGCAGTCCTACCTGCATGGGAGGGGCCCAATACCCTCCCCCGTTTCAGGCAAAGGGATCTGGAGCACCAACAGGGAACCTAAAAGCCTTTATCAGGCTCCTTTCTAGCTGAGTGTTTATTTACCACCGCAAACCAAGCATTCATGGACACCAACACATTTCCAATTCTCATTACTGTCTCCCCAGCAGCACCAACCTCTCCTGCTCTCTCCCTGGTCTACTCTGCCGCCTCCGAGTTCTGATCTGTGCTAGTAAGGTGACATCTGGGCAGCTCAACAACTAACTAAACAAACAGCCCCCCAGCAGTTTGTGTAGGCACAGAAGCTCAGTGGTGAGGGCATACCCAACGTGTAATTCATCTCAGGATGGTTTCTTACCTCGGCAGGGGTCATTTTTCACTAGAAATTCATCCAGGGCCATCCATCCTCCACCAACGCGAACCATCACTGTGCTGCGCAGGATGCGGACCAGCCGCAGCTGCTGGGAGTCCCCGAACTGCAGGACCAAGGGGAAGCCAATGAGTGCGTGTGCCTCGGCGCAGGCCAGGAGGCCTTTGCAAAGCAGACTGTATTCAGACGCAATGACAATCTGACAGTTTGGGGAGAATTTGACCTCTCATTATTTTGTATTTTTCAAAAAAGAATTTAAAATATGGAAAAACAAATATAAAGCTAATGACCAGTATACTGGAATAAAATTAACTTATGATGGCCATACCCCTGACCAAAGGGGGAGGGAGAAGGATATACAAAACATTAGCTCACTGGGATTCTTTTAAACATTCTGCCCAAATTAAAGCCCAACAAGGAAATTCTTTATTATGCTAGTTTGTTTTCAGAAAAGGATAGGTGGCTGGAAGGTGGACGTCAACTTCTGAATACAGTGTGCTCAAGTTAAATGGAGAACGGCAAGTATTTCAAGCCTCCGGGAAACCCTTGCAAAGCATCATCATTATAAGCTTAGACGGAAATTTGATTTTCCATATCAGATTTTCAGAAATAAACCCAAAGTACTCTCTAATTGTGATGTTACCAGCAGAAAAGTTTCTTCAGCTGAACAAATGATTAAACAGTATTTATACTAAAATTTAGTTGAAGAAATCGAATTTTTAATTTACCGTGTTATATAATTTACCATGTGGATTATATATTCAATTGTATTCAACAATCATTTTGGGATGTTAAGACAAGCAGGACTTTTTGATATATTTTTTCTTGCCTAACATTCCTGCTTCTCAGAGGGGTTAACATTTTGAAGTTTCCCATTGCATAAATTATCCTCTTCCCAAAATAAACTAAGAGGCAACAAAAGAGAATTATGCTGAGATCCCAAAACAAAAATCAAATGGTTGGAGAAATAGCATTCCTAAAATTATTTAATTCAAGGAAAATGGGGGTGGGGGGACAGGAAGAGAAGGGAATATTTAATCACTTAATTATGATTTTCAAAGTTATAAAGGAGAACTATAACTTTGAAATCAGGCACAAAACCCGAAAATGCCCAAAAGAATGTTTGCGAAGGAAGGACACATGACCAGCCTCCCTCAAAATTAGTACTTGTGACAATTCTCTGTATTATATTGCATTGACGCAAGATCAGTTTATATAGGCAAGGTGACTAAAAAATGTATTATTCCACTCCCCAGCCCCTTACTTTGAAAATAAAATTGTTCTACATCATTCCATACAGCTGTGAAGTTTTTATGCAGAGTGACCCAGCAACAGCATGGTGGAGGGTGAAGAGCACTCAAGTGGGACCCAGAGGCGTGAGGGAGGGAATAAACGTCCTGTCCCGGGAAGGAAGCTGCCCCTTTGGCCTCTGCAGGAGCCTCCCTCAGACACTGAAAGACTCTAACTTGCTTCTGCTAAGCTATGGGGAAAAGGAGGCTGGACCCAAGCCAGTAGCCAAAGTCTCTGGGGAGTTGAAGGCTGGGTAACAAGTGGTGGAAGGGGTTATGGCAGCTCTAAAAATGAGGACGCGTGCAAACCTGGCAGAGCTGGGTGTCGGTGAGGCAAAGGCCTCAGAACAGCCTTAGGGGCAACAGTGACTTCTGTTTCCTTCTCTTAAATGGAAAATCCCTTACAATGACATGGGCTCTTGCAGTGGCTATGACATGACTGTTGGCATGTAACTCCTTAGGCCTTGGGTTTAAAATCAACTTCATAATTCTGTTCCCAACATTGGAATGAACGCATCTGACCCTATGTGGTCAGTGAAGCAGTAGAGGAGGACCTCAGTCTTCAGGGGCCCCTGGCACCTGCATGCAGCAATCAGCTAACAGCGTATCCTTTAGGTACGACTTGGTATCCTTATGGAATGATTCATTCAGAGCAAGTTTCGCTGTTCTTTGTTTATTTGTTCCCTGTTCTCACTGGCCCAAAAGGTTACTGTAGTTAGTAATTACTGCAGTGCCTGGGACTTAACACTGATTGAGGGCTTCAAATGAACTCTTAGTGTTTTCTGATTTCATATCATAAGACAGATTTTACCCATGCAACTTCCTTCCATTTGAAGATACAGGACCCCAGAGCCCTCAAAAAGATCTAAAAGGTTAGAGTTACCAAGTGGAGTAAGAAAGTATTCAATCGTTTATGCAGGTCTAATTTGATTCCATTAGATTTTGGCTGGCTGGCCATATTGACAAACTTTAGGTATGGCCAATTATGATGTCCACACTACACTTGTCAGGTACCTTATACTGATAAAATACAACATAAATGCAAGTAACTATAATTACTCATAAGGTATTTAAAGACACATTATTTAAATACCCCAAGACTTTCTGACTTAGTGTGCATTACAAAAGTTGTGTTTACTGTCAGAAGACTTTGGTATAAGTCAGAATTGTGTTGTCTGGTATTCTGACTTCCAACATACAAGACCAGGATTTTAGAAAAACTTACTGATGATATCACAGCTTCGATTTCCCTGAATTATACTACTTTTAACTCAGCCCAGCATAATACCATCATCCTCAGCCAATCCAATTTTAAATGGAAAATTTCATCTCCTTTTTTAAAAATATAGACTTATCACCTTTTGCTAAGACAGCTCTACAACTAGCCCTGCAGCAGGGTCTCCACTTGGTAAGACAACCAGTCGTGACCCCAGCATGCTTCAGATTATGTCCTCTCCCCACAGCAAAGAACAGGCAGCATTAGCTACACAGACCATTTCCACCAAGGAGAACGTCGCAAGGCAAACTGTACCTGGTTGCCGAGGAAGAACTACAGACAGTAAAAGTAAAGGACGAAGGAAATGGAAGAAAAAAAAAGAGAACATTTTATCAAATTAACACTAAGGAATAAAAATCATAATCATGTTACCAGTCTTCAAGCACAGTGACATATACTAACCATTCTTACAGACCTATGTTGCTCTTATTAATTCATTTCTCTCATAGGTAACTGAAAAACCCAAGAAACAAAACCCAACAAGCAAGCATAAGATTGCTTGGAGTTTTAGTAACTAAATGCCCTGGGTTGGTCCAAGGCAGAGTCACCCAACAATCCCTGGCTACGAGCAGCACAGTGCGCTGTAGGTGTACTTTGAAGACATTTTTAATGTATTAATGGAACCTAGACTTTTTCCTATTTTTTCCTCACTGTAATTTGACATAGCCATCTTAAATTATCTTTGCCAATCACAGATTTTCTTTAGGACTTTAGAGAAGTCCTGACAAGCTGCTGAATATATTTTAGGAGCCCTGTTTCAGACCCTGGCCCTAAAAGAAGCTAAAACACAGCACAGTTCACTGTCAGTTGTGGCTGCACTCAGCATGGCTTTCTAGCGAAGACTATTGAGCCTGGCACCACCCAGGGCATCCAGACCGTTTGTAGCCCAGCCCAGAGCGGCCAGAGTGTCCCTTAGGGCCTTGACACATTCCCTCCAGCTCTCTCTGAGCCCAGGAACCACTTCGGCTCACAAAGACCAGCTCGTGGAATGTCAGTCATTAGATAATTGTTTCCTAAGACTTTGGTCAGTAGTAAAGAGAGGGCTCTGAAATGTCTCCTACACTGAACTCAAGTAAAGCTATTATTAGCTAGATATAGCACTGTTTTTCAGATGGAACTAGAAAGGGCATTACGCTTAGCCCACCAGGACACCTGACATCTGGAATCTATAGACACATCTCAGGTCCCACTGGCTCTCGTCCTCCAGGCACTGCCAATGGGAAGGTGGGATCATTGAGTCCGCCATGTGTCAGGTTGCTTTCGCCTGTAAGGGCCAAGTAGGAGAAACCAACACCACAAAGAACTGCTTTGCTCTTCCTTACCCGGTATTTATTCTCTCCAATCTGCTCCACCTGAAACCTTTTTGCACATTTGCACTGAGCCACTTGTCTTGTGACCTATTGGTTTTGAACAACAAAAAAAGAAAAATGTGAAGGGTAAAGTAAGACTCCCTCTTAAAAAAAATCAGAAAGATTTTTTACATGTAAACAGAGAAGCTATTCAATATGTATTTTTAAGGCATTTCAGGGTTTTGACACAAACATTTATCTTCTATTCCAAATTGAAACACATTTTGTTCTTAGTACTTGGGATACTAAAGACACCAAGAGAGAAATGTGCTAATATGCTATCATCAAAATCAACTAATAAAGCAAATTATGAACTGATCTGAGTTTCAACCTAGCAGCTCAGCAGTCAGGCCTGGGGAGTTCCAGGCCACTGCTACGACCTGCCCTGCTGCCTCCCTTCCCAGGACCAACATATCCCAGGATGTCTATGTACTACTGATTAATTTGCTCTTGAATTTTCAATGTGACACAGTCCTTAACTAGGCAGAAAGCTTAGTGTCCATGCCATTTTAAACATTTGCATGTCACCCCTTCAATGCTGCGTTTGAAGACCACTCCCCTGGATGCTGAGGTTGGATGCTTAGAACTAAGAGTCTAGGACCAACCAACACAGGATCTGTGAACCAGGTAAGGTTTTCTGTAACTTTAGAACACGACACCAATGTGACCACTTGTGTGAGAAGCCCTCTGGTCTAAGCTAGAGTTCAACGTCACCCACAAGCAGATCCCTAAACAACTCCAAACAATCACCTCCCAACAGACGAGCCCCAGGGCTGATGTGGCACCCATACCCAACGCACCTTGGGACAGCAGAAAGCTATGGTCAAAAATGTACTCAAGATACAGTTATGTCCCATACCTCATCTTCAATTTTATCTGCATCGGTTGTTGGTCGGTAAGCATCCTTATTGGGATGGAGAGCAGCTACGAATTCATAGTAATCAATGTAGCCATCCCCATCTCGGTCAAAAATGTCAGCGACAGCTGTCATCTCCAACTTGGTAGTGGGGAACTCTGGAGAAAATTAATCACATTTGGAACAGTAAGAGGCTTACATGATTGGCTGGAAGGTATATAACTACTACTTGAAAGAAAAAACATTTATGTCTTGATTTTTTTTTTCTGAAAAGCAATAGATACTCAACTTTAGAAACCTAGAAGATAGACTATTAAGTTTTTGCTTATAGACTACCCTGCCCCCCCAAGCATTAAAGCGCCATTTCAGATATACTGAAGGTATAAACAGAATATTATAACCACCATGGACCTACCACCCAACTTAAGAATTTATTTATCCACTCCACTATTATTATTTAAATTATTTCAGAATAGTGACAACTTGGAATTAGTAGGATGAAGTTTCTTCTGTTTAGATCAGGGGTCCTCAAACTACGGCCCACGGGCCACATGCAAACACAAATATTGTATTTGTTCCCGTTTTGTTTTTTTACTTCAAAATAAGATATGTGCAGTGTGCATAGGAATTTGTTCATAGTTTTTTTTTAAACTATAGTCCGGCCCTCCAACGGTCTGAGGGACAGTGAACTGGCCCCGTTTAAAAAGTTTGAGGACCCCTGGTTTAGATAATTGCCTTAGACTACTGACAAATTGCTTTCCAAAGGAGGAGAATGCTTTCAGTAGCAGAGTGATTTATTAAAAAGTAAATCAGACTATATTGTCACTCAGCAGAAAACCTCTGGTGGCTGACCAGTCCCACTGTTTCTAGAATGAAGTCTGACCACTTCGCCAGGACCTGGAAGGGCCGCATTAACTAGCTGTTGCCTACCTCCCAGCTTTACCTCCTACACTCCAGCCATGCTAACCTTTTCACGCCTAGAACGTGCCAAGTTCATTCCCACCTCCCCACCTCCCCACTTTGTACCTGCTGCTTCCTCTGCCTCGCTCTCTTCCCGCAAACCTTGAGTTGGCTGGAGACTTCTCATCATCTAGGTCTCAGCTCAAATATTACCCCCAGACAGGCCCTCCCTGGCTACCCATGTAAAGTAGCACAGCTGTGGGATGTGCTTTGTGACCCTGGAAAATCACTTATCTACTTATGCCTCAATTACTTATTTTGCTAAAATAAAGGAGACCACACACTTTGTAAGCTGTTATGTATGTGTCAGAAACTGATGTAATGAAAAATGTATTTTTTCAAACATTTTGCTTAGAACTACATTACTCACAAAACTCAGCTCCTTATCTATAACTCAAACAAGACCTGCTATTTTTTATTCCCAGCAAAATGAGGCTCTTCTTGCCATGAAAACGACAGACCGATCTTAGTAAGCAATTATAGTTCTTCCTTAACTTCAGAAGGACAGTTCAGCCCGATTGTCTCCTTCACAAACTAGGGAATCCAGGTGTGACCATGCTTGGAATTATGATTGGACTCACTGGATGCTAGAATGCCATCGATAAACTCCTGACGGGTTATCTTCCCATCCTGGTCCTTGTCAATTCGCCGGAAGAAATCCATCACCCGTGACTTTTTGTGATTCATCCAACGCATATACTTTTTCCTCCAGACGTCAAAGTCAAAATTGGCAAATTCCTTCAACTAGACAGAAGTCAGGAGTGTTAACAAAACCTGTATTTTGGCATTTATACCTGCCCAGAGCACACCAAAACTTTCAGACACACAGTAAAGCCGTGCAGGCCTCCTGGAGGGCACCGACAATGGTACCTGTGTTGCCTCTTCTGTGGAGGCACCATCTGGCTCCTTCAGGGAGAACCACGATTGTTACACGGGCTGTGGTGTAACGGAGCAGCAGGAGAAAGTGCCTGAACACCACCGTGAGAAACAGGGCAAGGAGCATGCGAAAGGGTGGAGCCAGCCTTGCTTTCCCTTTGCCCCCTTCCGAAGGATCACCTTAGAGGTCAGGGAATGAATTCTATCCCAGAGGAGAAGTGCTTATTAGACTCTGAAGAAACTATGACCGAGAGGCCCACCTCAGCAGGCTCACATTTCCCACCATTTTCTGAGATGATATCATCTGATTCTGGCTGGAAGCATTAAGAATCCAACCCTGCATGTAAGCATGTTTCTTGAATGGCACCAGAGGGGGCAAACTGCCCACCCGACTTCCATGCTAAACTTGCTCTGACAGACAGCAGCAGGCCCGTGAGGTGGGCAAGGCAATGTTTAGCTACTTGGACGTTAGTTATACTGACGTAGAATGACTTTAAACAGTACAGCCGTTTTCCAAAACCTAGTCTTTCAAACTCCAAAGTTGGGAGGAATGAGGGGAAAAAGAAAAAGCCAAAACCCAAATATGCTTAAAGCTCAACTGACCTACTACAAAAACAACAAAAAGCACAGAATACTCGCTTCCAGGCATAGCTGCTTTGATGTGAACAAATAAAAAAATGCAGAAGATACCAGAGGTTTGTTTTAGGAACTAGACAGTGTGGCATTATATTTTTTAGACTGGTGTTGTTGGTACTTTAAAATTTGCTTTTCATAATCTAGTGAAGACTAATAGAATAGCAAGATCATAAAAATACTCTTATTTCATAATTGTGTAGCTTTTCTCAATAATAATTATTTTCGTGGTAAGCTACATACCTGGAGGTAATTTTGCACAGTCGGGTGCTGAGGGTCAGGTCACAGGCCCTCACGACTGGCCGGTTGCTTGCTTTCTGGTCTACTCTGTTGTGAGTGGCTGACTCACACGTGTGTCTTTTCCCCTAGGAGGCCTGAAGACTCACAGAGGTCTGTTTCTACTGGGAACTTGAGAGGCCTCGGAAGGACTATGACTGCCCTCCGGAGGTCTGCCTGGCAGGGCTTACCTCCTCCAGTCTGTCCAACGCGTCATTCAGCTTCCGCTGACGCTCCAGCGCCAACAGCCACACCTGCTGCCAGCGGGCAGAGAGCTGGTTGATCCGCGGGTTTTTCGCTTCCGACTGTGAAAAGATCAGCAGGGGAGGAGGTGCTGGCTGACTCAAGGACTTCCCTAGAAGGAAAAATAGCCACAAAGTTAGAAAAGCTGGATTTGTCAGTTCAGAAAGACACACACTGTCACATGTATGGACTTAGGAGACCTTCATAATGACATCCAATCACTAACAGAAAAGAAACATGGCACCTGGCCATATTCAGATACAGAAACACATTAATTTCAAAACTACTGATTCTCCTCCAAGCCAATAGGTCTTGTCTCATATTTTCAATCAATTCTGTTCTCCCTTAGTGAACTGAGGAAATGTCAAATCAACTAAAGTTGCAATGGTGCCAGCGAAGCTCATTTAGTTTACGATTAAGTCAATGTGAACCAAATATAAACAGCTAGCACTGATAACCAAAACAATGGAGAATCACTGCAAATTAATTTGTTTGACTTATTTAGAAATTTCATAACAATCCAAGAAAATGTTGTAGAGTTACTGTATGTCAGTGTTAAGAAATGTGACTTTCAAAAAAAAATTTTGGTTCAAATCCAATGGTTTTGAAAATAAAAAGGACACTTTTTGACGGTATTTGGAGTGCTCATTGTCCACAGCAGGAGGGCGCCTCCTGACAGAGGCGGGGACATACTGCTGCCGCTGCGGGGTTTCTCCATGAAAGGCCCGTGCGCAGGCTCTGCGTTCTTCCTTTTGTATGTCTTGGTGACCCGGTCCATGTCAGGCTGTTTGCGAGTCATCTCTTCCATAAATGTCTGTTAAATACAAACAACAGAGAAAAAGAGTTGAGAGTGTTCTTGGACTAAGATGGCATGAGACAACTTTTTTTAAAAAAATATATTTTATTAATTTTTTACAGAGAAGAAGGGAGAGGGATAGAGAGTTAGAAACATCGATGAGAGAGAAACATCGACCAGCTGCCTCCTGCACACCTCCTACAGGGGATGTGCCCGCAACCCAGGTACATGCCCTTGACCGGAATCGAACCGGGACCCTTCAGTCCGCAGGCCGACGCTCTATCCACTGAGCCAAACCGGTCAGGGCGAGACAACTTCTTACTAACAAAGGCCAAGCCCATGACAGACGTATTGATAGATGCCTTGTACACTGACTCACTCATTCCAAGAAACACAATTGAGCAGGCACTTCAGGTGCTGAAGGCCTGAAAAAACGAAACACAGCTTCTTACTTCAAGGAGCTCACAGGTGAGTGAGGAAAACCAGGAAGTCAGAGCATTGAGTGCCACTCAGGGTGCCGAAGAAGACTAGGATGGGTACCTGGCAGCGGATGGGTGAACTCTTTCTGCTTTGTAACACGCATATCTAAGACCTGAGGACAGCCTCTAGGAGCTGACAGCAACTCCTGGCTGACAGTCAGCAAGAAATGGAAAGGGGTGAAATAGGTGAAGGGATTAAGCAACAGCAGCAAAAACAACAACAACAGAACTTATAGACATAGACAACAGTATGATGATTACCAGAGGGAAAGGGAAGAGGGTGGAGGTAGAAGAGGGTATAGGGGGTATAAATGGTGATGGAAAACTTGACTTTGGGTAGTGAACACACAATACAATATCCAGATAATGTATTATAGAATTGTATACTTGAAATCTATATAATTTTATTAACCAATGTCACCCAAATCCTATATAATAAAAGCATAGTATGCTAATTATCCCCTCAACTGGGAATTCTTCTGGGAGTTCAACCAGGGGGTGGGGCTAGCTGGGAGAAGGGAGGGAGGCCCCGGCCAGCAGCTGCTAGGGACCCTGCCAGTGCACGAATTTCATGTACTGGGCTTCTAGTAAATTCAATAAAAATTAAAAAAAAGAAAATGGAGACCTCAGTCCTACAACCATAAGAAATTAATTCTACCAACAACTTGAATGAGCCTGAATGAGAATTGCTGCACTGGCTGACACTTTAATTTCAGCCCAATAAGACCCTAAGAAGAGGACCCAGCAAATTCATGCCAACTTCTGTCCCACAGAAACTGTGAGATAAGTGTGTGCTGCTTTAAGCTAAGTCTCTAGGAATACGTTAAGCAGCAGTTTAAATAGGATACACATAGGGCAAAGGAAATACCAGTGACCCCAGGATGCGGTTAAGATACCTGATGCTCAGCGATAAGGGCTTTAACTCGGTCAATGTTCTGAGGGATTGGCTCCTGATCCCGCTGAATGAGGGTGGTCTCAGCCCATTGGATCCACACCAGAAGTTCTTCCAAGAGCTCAGCATTAGCCACCAGTTCTGACAGGGCCGTTTCAAGACGCTGCTGGTGCTGCTTAGCCCACGTCAGGACCTGGGGGAGAGAAATCATTGCCTCCTTTAGTCAAGCAAATCCCTTTGTTTTTAAAGTCCTTTTTCATCTGATCCTAACAATGACTATCTAGGGCAAAGACCACCCAAGCAGTTAAGAGACTTAGCTCTTACTCTGGTAATAGAGCTGGGTTAACTAGAATGAGAAATCAGCTCTTCTAAAAGCAAACTTAGTACATCTGATTAAACACAGGACTTCTGAGGACGGAGGAGGAATACACACCTGTCTTTAGGAAGCCACCAGCTAACAAATCACTGCACCAACACTAGTCTTCCAGATTTCAGCACAGTACCAAGAAAGCATTCATTACTAAAATACTACCTTAATCTTGTTGAGATTTTCCCAGTGAGTAAAAAATCTCTTATGGGGGGAGCTCTGTTGTATGTTGTTGATGTAAACCCATTTTATCAGGCGTAGTCTTCCTCTAAAGCCAGGGACCCACCTCCTCAAAGCGAGCCCGGATGATGGTGATCCAGTGTTTGATGGTAGTGATGCAATCAGGATGGCAGACAGCCAGAATGACTTCTCCCATCGCCACCGCTGTGTTCACATCCACTCGCTTTTCTTCCACTTTCTTCATGAATTCCTAAACAAAAAAGATTAGAAAATAAAAATGAACTAACTAACTAATCTACTCTAGCCCTGCCCGGGTAGCTCAGTTGATTAGAGCATCATCCCAATACACCAAGGTTGTGGGTTCGATTCTCGTCAGGGCACATACAAGAATCAACCAATGAATGCATAAATAAGTGGAACAACAAATTGATGTTTCTCTCCCTTCTCTCCCCCTTCCTGTCTCTCTCTGAAAATAAATAAATAAATAAATAAATAAATCAACAAATCAATAAATAAGACACCGTCATTTAAAAACAACAACACAAAACCTACTCTGATAGCAGTGTTTACACCGGAAGGGGGAAAAAATTAAAAAATTCAGTGTATTTTCCCCTCCATGTATTCACGGACACAGACCTCGAAACGCCTCTATTGGGTATCTCTGGCATTTTCTTCCCAGCACTGAGAGATGCTGCAGATGACAAGGAGTAGGGATACAGAGGCATGTCCTTTTCCCCAAACTGGGCATGCCTATTTTCCTATTCTGAATGATCTCATCTGAAAAAAATCCTGTTTTTATTCATTTCAATGTGTGTAACCAGTATTGTTTTGGACAAATAACAGCAATAAAACACTACTTTAAAAAAATAACTAAAACAGAATATAATGACAAAACCAAGATTAAAATCTCCCGGTCAGTGGGTAACTCAAAAATTAAAATAGCAAACATTTCCCACCTCATTAGGACAGTCACACTGAGGGCCCAGATACTGCATTTCCTGCAGCTCAGTTAGGAGGCTCTGTGGGAGCTGGTCAGGGCCTGAAGCTAGTAACAATGAGGAAGTGAAACAAAACTGTGTGCAGGTGAGGAATACAGAGGTGGAACAGCCCACGTTTTTCTTTATATAATGCCATGTTGTCTGACTTGTTTACAACCTACATGTATTATGTTTGTAAAAACAAATGGATGAACAATCTTTAAGGTGTCACAAAAACTGCCAGTCATTTCCGTCATTCCTGCTAAACAGCAAGCTGGCCTCACTCTGGCTCTGCTCCTTTGCACAAGAGGTCTGCAGTTTACAACAAAAGCTCCTCCCTTTGGTGGGGTGGGGGCAGTCCCCACCTTGGTGGGTGGCACAGGTCACTGTGCCCTGTGGCTGGATTACCTTATGGGTGTCAATGAGAGACTGCAGGGCCTCCGTGTCATCGGGAAGTGCTCCCCGAAAGCGAAGTGTTTGCTCTGCTTCAGAAAGCCACTCCAAGAGCATGTGGACTGTGTCCCGAAACTCTTCCGCCTGAAATAAGCAAGCACAAGAGATGGAACCTCTCTGCAGCCAAGGTCCTGGCCATTGGGGTATGCCAAGGAAAGGGTCTAGGACTAAACTCCTCAGGGCATCACAGGAATTTGATGGTCCTATCAAAGTCCCACAAAGGTTATCTTTCATTCGTAGATCTTTGACAACAAACTGAACTCATTATTTCTCTAATACAAATCAATACTAAAATCTTGTAGGACATTCCAAATACTAATGTTTGACGTTGTGTTCATTCTGAGATGGGCTGGAACCGATCCTGATAAAGAAACTAGAATAAATCTGTTCAAACCAAAATCCCTGGGGTTTTCCCAACCAACGTGTCTGACCTGTTTCAAGGCCTGCTCCAGTCGGCTTTGTTTGGAGACGGAGAGTTTACACACAGTGTCCCAGCGAGTGCTCAGTTCCTGCAGCTGCCCTTTGACCCACGTGGTGTCATCGCGGCTATTTTCAATCAGCTCTCGGCCAGACCGCTTCAGTACCTGAACGGTTCCCGTTCGCTTTCCCAGTTCCTTCTGGAAAACCTTCAGGAGAATTCATATGAGAAATGTTTTAAATCCAAGAAGCAAAACCACACAGGAAGTTATCATTTAGTTCAATTTCCTTGGTAAGTTGCAGTCATGTGTCTTTTATGCACAGAGGGAGGCAGCATAAGGCATAAGAAAAATTAATCAGAAAAGGTGGCTCTAAAATATGAGCAGTGTGGCTTGGGGTAGGTTGCTTAGCTGGAGTCTCAGTTTCTTAATCCATAAAATGGGAATAATGGTAAAACATTTCCAGAATTGCAGGAGTCAAATAAGGACACATATGTCATGAGTATGACATATTTAGGGTAAATGAAATGCTCAACATGACAAGTGTAGGTCATACTAAATATTGCTGCCCATGGTGCTGGGCTTGTAAGGTTCAGAAGTAGTAAAAAAGCAGTCAGTTTCATTTTACCTTTCAGTGTAATATTTGTCTTGAGGGGCTCCTGACCTTAAATTTATTTTGTGAGTCATCTGAGAGATTCAAATAGGAAGGGGGCGGGGAAACCTCAAAGTGAAGTTTACACATTGCCAAATCTAAATCTAACCAATTTTGGTAAATTCTTTGTGACTGATGTAGAATCCCAGCAGCAGTTTGTTTAAACTTGCAGAGCAAGGAGCTGCCTCCGTCACAAGCAGAGATCCAGCTCTTTCAGACTTCCTTTCTCCCTTAGCGTGAGCAGAAGGCACAGATCTTACCCCTCACCTTATGGGCATCCATGAGGTTCATGACGAGGTCGAGGTCCCCGTGCACGGGCTGGTCCTCGGCCAGCTGTGGCTCCACCTTGTACAACCAGTCGACCAAGGCCTGCAAAGCATCCATGAACTGGCCCGAAAATAGCAGGGCCTCTTCCAACTTGTGCTGCCTGAGAAAAGCACATAAACCTTGCTGTTTTTAGGCATTACTTATGAATGGCCCACAATTCTGACTGCTGAAAGGAAATACTACTTGAACTCTACATAGAGAGGGACCTCCAAGTTGAAATGGTTAGAAACACAGTAAAAAGTGACTGAGAGAGATGCCTAGACATTTTAAATCAAACCACTCTCTAGAACAGTGATGGCGAACCTTTTGAGCTCAGCATGTCAGCATTTTGAAAAACCCTAACTTAACTCTGGTGCCGTGTCACATATAGAAATTTTTTGATATTTGCAACCATAGTAAAACAAAGACTTATATTTCTGATATTTATTTTATATATTTAAAAGCCATTTAACAAAGAAAAATCAACCAAAAAAATGAGTTCGCGTGTCACCTCTGACACGTGTGTCATAGGTTCGCCATCACTGGTCTAGGATGAATTAATCATAGTGTAGGTAGGAGACAGGCACAGATGCCCTTCGGCATCTTAGAGTCCAGCAGTTATACACATGGACACACCCTAATGACCAAGGTCTGCCTGTGTTCACTACTTTACACCCCTCCAGTACAGGATGATGGTTTTGGTAATGGCCTGGAGTCAGAGTTCAACTCCTACCTCTTTACCAGTTGTGAGTCCCTGGGCTGTCTCTTCACCTCTCTGAACCTCAGTCGCCTCACCAAAAATTTGCGAGTATAAATTAGATAGCGATATTGTAATACTGAATATGGCATAGTGGGTACAAATGGATAAAGTACGACTTTTAGAACCAAACCAAATAATTTTAATCCCAGCTCTGCTGCTTAGTAGCTGAGTGACGTTGGGGGAGTTAAGAAACCCCTTAACCATAG
The DNA here is from genome assembly GCF_014108235.1 of Myotis myotis. NCBI lineage: Eukaryota > Metazoa > Chordata > Mammalia > Chiroptera > Vespertilionidae > Myotis > Myotis myotis. Next base: position 25,087,530 of record NW_023416324.1, on the reverse strand, counting down.
TTTCCTCATCTGTAACCCGGGAATAACGGTACCCACACCTCAGTGGTTGTTGAGGATTACATGACTTGTAGGCACTGTTATGCACATACTCAGTAGAAGTTGCTCAGTACAGATCAGGTATCATGCTGGTTAAGTGAGGTAACACACGTAGAGGTTTTGCATAGTGTCCAGCACATGATGAGCCCTCAGCGAGTCAGCTAGTGGTATTACAAGTTGGTGATTTACAAATACTGAGTTACTGACCTATTACTGTGGGCTTCTCTCTTTCTAATACAATAATGTTCAAGTGTAAAATGAAAGAATTTCAATACATTTTATTCAAATTTTTCATACCTCACTGAGGTATGAAAACTAATGAGACACTGAGATGCTATAAAACCTGCTACTGAAGCATATGCTTTATTACCACTTTATGGAGTCCAGTAACAGTCTCTCCGGGAGCTTTGAGATAACATACAACCCACAGAGGGGACACTCATGCTCACCTCTCCACAGACTTGCCACACACAGTATCCCATTTGTCTCTGACTTCTCCCAGTAAGTTGTCAAGTGTCTGAGTATCATCAGAAAGCAAAGTCTTTTCTTTCAGGGCTCTGCCAGTTCTGATTGTGGTGTCATACACAGGCTGCTTGCCACCAAGAGTTTTCTGAAACTCCTGTTTTCAAAATGAAAAGAAAAAAAACATGTGTGAGATAACATCTTGATTTGGAACAAGGAAAAATTTTTGTGTGTTTCCAGGTTGGTATTTAGATACAATTTGACTGTGACTACTTCTTGAACTAATAAGAGCTTACCCTTAAGAATTTATAAGTCTTTGCTTATGTTACAGTAGTACATATTTCTAAAAGCCTAGAATTCCTATAAGCCTACAGTTTTAACTTTAAGGTTTACTCCCACAATCACTTTGTTTGAACTGTTATTTAAATGAGCAATTGTCGCAGTTAGACACTGTCTAGACATGAAATGGAATGCAGGCTTCATCATCTTGACGTTTTTACCCAGATAAAATTTCCAGTGAATACAGATCTCAGGCCCTAAGAGCCACCGACTGCTTTACCTTATGCTTAGAGAGCTGCAGTTTAATTTTGTCTGGGTCATTGGATATCTCCAGCTCCGAGTCCAAGTGACTCTCTGCATCTTCCAGCCAGTCGACCAGTTTTTTCCAAGCTTCGTGGAACTACAATTTTATAAGAAGTAAGTTATAACAGTAAAGACCTATACAACACTTTTATGGGAATTAATCCAGGGACTCAAGACTTGCAGCCAGAGGTTATTCAGTACTTAGAACTTTCTTTTGAAACTTACTTGTTTTGCCCGCTTCCTGGCATCATCGAGTGATCGCCCTCTCTCAATAGATCGCTGGACAATCTTCTCCCATCGAGACTGGACGCTCACCAACAAATTCCTGATCAGAACAACGTCCTGCTTCTGGCTAAGGAACTTTAACTGGTTCCCGGTTTGATCTAGTTCTATGATCTGGTCTCGATGAGCATTTACTTCATTAGCAAAAACCTGGTGGGAAAATACTGCTGTGTAAACGGAAGACAAGACAACCAGTCCTTACAAAGGAAGGCAACATCCTGGTGTCAGTTACCTTATGCTCCTCTATCTGCGACAGGACAGTGTTCAGAATCAGGCTGGGAGGAGAAGCGATGTTTAAATTCTGCTCTGCTAGTGTGAGCCAGTTGATAAATTCTTGTAGGGAATTCTGGAATTCTGTTGCCAGGTTGAGGGCCTCTTCCAGCTTTGACTGAATTTCAATTAAAACACACACAAAAAGTGCCAAATTCAGGAATTATAGCTTCAAGGACAAAGGCGTGAACTGTACACCAAATGAAATGACCTCTAAAAAGGAAGCCTCACTTAACCAACTTCCAAACATGCCTTGTTTGCAAAGAAGGGGACATTTTAATGTTAGTGTCTGAAACAACTGCTTATGAAAAAGGACACAATTTGCAGCGGAGTTCTCCTCTGCCATCCCCCACTTCCAGGGACATTAAGAACAGGAGTAAAACTAGTCACAATGCAAGCGAACAGTTCCATGGTGACAGCTGCAGGTCTGCAACCCGCTTTGACCAGAGTCTCATTTTCCTTTCATGTACTTTCTGTGGCATGAAAACAACCAATGAAAAGCACTTTACTGTAGTAAATACTCACCGCAGTGCCTGCTTAAATGTTTTCAGAAAATGCGGCACCTAAAAATGTCTGAGTCTGAAACTTATTCTTATGCTATAAGCAGAAAAGATAATAAAAGCCCTAATATTCTAAGCAAAAACCTGATAACCCTAGATGTAAATTTTTAGATACCTTTATCTAAATCAGGTGACAAAAACAATGGTTAGGTCAAGACATGTGCAATTGTCCATGAGCACATCCCAATTGCACAGCCTCTCCAAGTCCATCCACAGAGACCTCTAGCCCCAATACCAGGGTGAGGGCTTCTGCCCCTGGCCCACACCAGGCAGGCAAAACAGACTAATGACAGGTTGTTAAAAATGAATATATCCAAAATATTCACAGAAGAAAGCCCAAGATGTACATTACAAATGTTAATTCCTGTAAATTGGGTTATATGTAACTTTTATTCTTTGTGTTTTCAGATTACTTTTGTAATCTAAAAAACCACTATAGCCCTAGCTGGTTTGGCTCAGTGGATAGAGCGTCAGCCTGTGAACTGAAGGGTCCCAGGTTTGATTCCGGTCAAGGGCACATGCCTGGGTTGTGGGCTCGATCCCCAGTAGGGGGCGTGCAGGAGGCAGCCAATCAATGAACCTCTCTCATCATTGATGTTTCTCTCTTTCCCTCTCTCTTCTTCTCTGAAATCAATACAAATGTAAAAAAAAACAACAACCCCAAAACACTATAATGAATGCTACAAAAACATATAGGCCTAATCCAGTGGTCGGCAAACTGCAGCTTGCGAGCCACATGTGGCTCTTTGGCCCCTTGAGTGTGGCTCTTCCACAAAATACCATGTGCGGGCGCATGTACAGTGCGATTGAAACTTCGTGGCCCATGAGCAGAAGTCGGTATTTTGTGGAAGAGCCACACTCAAGGGGCCAAAGAGCAGCATGTGGCTCGCAAGCCACAGTTTGCAGACCACTGGAGAAAAATAAAATCTACATCATATCTATCACAGAAATGCTTAGAATTTAATATATTACCAAGTTCCTAGATGGCAGGAAATCTTCCACTTGTTTTTTTAAAAATATATTTTATTTCTTTCAGAGAGGAATGGAGAGGGATAGAGAGATAGAAACATCAATGATAAAAGAGAATCATTGATCGGCTGCCTCCCGCACGCCCCCACTGGGGATCGAACCCACAACCCAGGCATGTGCCCTTGACCAGAATCGAACCTGGGACCTTTCAGTCCACAGGCCGATGCTCTATCCACTGAGCCAAACCGGCTAGGGCTCTTCTACTTGTTTTATGCTCTTCCAAATCAGCAACAACTATTCGTGACACCTAGCCTGTACTTTACCAATTCCACTGATAATGGGTTACGTATTTATTTCTTGAGGCAGCCTGTTTCATTTTGGGAAAACCCTCTAGAAACTTCTTGATTTTGAGCCAGAATCTGCCAGTTACTTTAACTGGTATTAGTTCTGTATTCTGAAGGAATTATAGACAACAGACTGTCCAAGAATTAGAATGTAGCCATACACTCAGGTCCTTGGGCCATTCTTTATGTAACAAAATTACCAGACCCCACATTAAAAGAATTCTAGAAAAATCAATGCTTTTCAAATGTTCAGTTATGTATAAATATTTGTGTTTTTCCCATTAAATTGGATAGGATCCATGCCTTTATAGTTTCTACTATATACCTAGCACAGTGCCTGGCACATACATGCTTAATAACTATTTGTTGAATGCATGTGGCCAAGAGATTTGCACACACATTTTATTTGATCTGCCCAGCACAGAAATACTCTGCAGAGATACTCTGAGACTCTGTACTCATAAAAACCAGTGTTTTGGGGCTTTGATCCCTAATCATTTTTCTTTTGAAGAGAATTTGATTTTTGGGGAAGAGTGAGAAGGGGCCATATAATTTACTTCTCTTTTGATTTTTAGTACAATTTTTTGTACTTACACTAGAATCCACATTCCTTGCGTGCCATTATTTGTCATACTCCCTGCATGCTCTGCTCCCACCCTCCCAATCCTAAGTCACCAACTCCAACATAACTTTGTTTTTAAGTAGGAACACAGCAAATCTGATTAACAATGGATATAGGGTCCACCACTGAGCAGTAACAGGCAGTAATGTCTTAACTGGTAGATGCAGAAAAAGAACAAAGCATAAAATCAAATATTGGCAGAAACTAGTACCATCAATGCAACTTGACATGGATGGAAAACAGAAATCTAATTACAGAAAAGAGGGATGATTCCCATGAAGGCAATTCTGAGGACATGAGTCCCACAACTTCTGGTTCAATACACTGGTCTTTAAAAAATCTTCACAGAAATGAGATGGTAATTACATGCCGTCACCAAGCACCTACTCAAATACCATAACCACACTGTCTTTTGTGGTGATACCTTTCTTTCTTCCATCTTACTGCTGACCACCTGCCACTTCTGCTCCAGGAGAGCTACGCTCTGTTCTGTCTTTGAGCCAGACCCAGAATCATCACGGCTTAGGAGCATGAGCCGGCCCTTGTCAAGTAGTTGATTATAAGTCTCTTCCTTGGCTTTGAGCTGGGAATAGAGTTCCTACAAGAAAGGGCAGGAAAGATATAAATTTCCTGAAAGATACCTACACGCACATTTACAAGCACAGTTTGGAAAGGTCCAGAAAGGTCTTACCTTGATTAAAACCCTTTCTTTTGGGTTCAGTTCAACTGCTGAACAACTAGGGAATGAAATCCACCATTCTTGCTTAGTATTAAAATAATTTTGTCACCAAATAAATGGAATTATTTTAAGGACCAGAAATCCTTAAATATAAACCCCAATCATTAACTTCCTTTTCCTGAATAATTTACCTAGACATTATGCCTTTTGTTCTCAGCTACTTTCTTGAAAAACTGTAAGTATCTATTGGGTTTCCCTAAATCCCACTGAAGTAGCCTTTTCCTTAAATAGAACCACATCTGTGCTATGTATCTGTCTTCTTGATGCTCTCACCTTCAAGTCAATATTCTTGTGCCCACCAAGTTGACCAACTCAGAATTAACCAGTTGACCAATGTATCTCCAGCCAATTTCTCCCATCACCACTGCTGCCTGTGGTAGGGTATTAAAAGCCCATATGTAGGCAGGAGTCCTCAAGGTTGTACTATATTGTCAGTAAAAAGGCATTACTTTGTAGATTCCCAGATACACATCAGGGGCTACTGACTATGAGATGCTTATGCTCAATATTTCAGGAAATCTCTATTACCATGTGTGTATCAAGCTGTTCTCTAGCAGTTTCAGGAAGTCCTCCTGTGGGCTTAGATGCAGAAAGTTGGGTCTCCATTCTAGTCAGTTCCAAGAGAAAATCTTCAATTTCACTGTGGAAACCCTGGGCCTTTTGTGAAAAGACATTAGGAACGTCAGTAGTCAATCCCAGCTTCAAAAGTAAACATTCTAAATCGCAATATGAGGATTTATATAATTATTTATTGATCTTAGAGAGAGAAAGATCCACCCATTCACCTATGCATTGGTTGATTTTTGTATGTGCCCCGACTGGGGATTGAACCTGAAACGTTGGGGTATTGGGACGACACTCTAACCAACCGAGCTACCTGGCCAGGGCATTAGAAATCTATTTTGAGGGAGGAATTTTGGGCTGTTCTCAGGCAGAGTTGTTCTGCTACTGGATTGGCATGGGGCCAATAGATTTATTTTTAGAACCTAGTAGAATTCCCCAGACCTCCCTGTAGGCAAAAGTAGGTTTATAGTTGTGAGCACACAAAGACAGTTTATTTTTGTATTATTAATTAATAAATAATTCTATTTCCATTTTAACAACTACAAAACTACTTTTGCCCAACCCTGTATTATAAATGTCTGATATAACCAATGAATTGACTAAGGCAGTGGTCGCCAACTGGTGGTCCACGGACCACTGGTTGGTCTGTGAGGTACAAAGGTTGGTGATCTCTGGACTAAGGTACTGCTGAGTATGAATATGGAGGGACCTGACTGGATCTAAGACATAACTGAATCTGTGAACAGGTCTGTTAAAGCAAAATCTACTAACTTTGAATTATAAATAAAGAGATTAGCTACAAACTAATCCAAAAAACCCCATTAAGTCAAAAGATGTTCTTTCTAGACAAGTTCCAGCAGAGAAATGACCTTCCTCTCAAGACACCGGGGGCTCTACCCCAAGTTGCTTTCCTTTCTTCTGAATGTTACGTGCACAGCTCCACCTGCCTAACTTGGACGAGGCACAGACCTGCTGCAGTGTCGATTGAAGCTGCTGCTCCCTCTCCTCCGTTTTCTGTAACACTGACTCCCAGCATTGGTTCATAGTTTCCAAACGGCTCCTTAAGCTGCTGGCATCATCTCCAGCACTAGATTCAAGAAGTTCATTGCCAGCTTTGTTGACTGTTTCCACTGTGGCTTGATGGGCCAAAACATCATTTTTTAGAACCTAAAAAAAGTTGAACAATAATTTATCTCTACAGGTAACATCAAACCCAGTTCTCTAAGGTACACATAGAAAGGCTTCTGGTGACAGAATTTAGTCTGAAACCAAAAGACTAAGAGATGAAAAATAAAACACTCACATGGTGCTTCGCAAGCTCAACTTCAATGACTTTTGGATCTCCACTTATTGGCCTTTGAGCATCTAACAACTCCTCAGTGTGAATCAGCCAACTCATTAGTTCTTCTAAGGCATGTTGGAATTGGCCAAGGGCCAAGAGAGCACCTTCTAGCTTATGCTACCCAGAAAACGATATAAGGAAACAATTGTTAGGAAATAAGAAATCAGTAGATAGTAGTCCATTTATGTACTCCACCATTTGCCTTACCTGTCTGTGGGCAATCTTTTCACCCAGGTTCTCCCAGAGGTGTTTGAGTTCTGTCAATGGTTCTCGTATAATGTCTCTGTCCGTTTCATCAGTAGCTTTCTTTAACATTAGTTCACCCTGGTGATTGAGCTTCTCCATCTCAATTTGCTGTTGGTAAACTTCCACCTTGAACTCCTATCAAAGACATATTTAATGTTAACATCAAATCAAGTCTTTAAAAACGAACACGCAATCCTTCTTCAAAAGCCATTCCCAGATACAAACCTTCATTTCATTTAACTGATCTTTAACAGTGTTGAGGTCAGTGCCGACAGGGGGCATGGTGCAGAGTTTAATCACGGTGTTATCTAGCCAGTCAAACATAGCCTAAAATAAAAACACAAATAAGCAGTCAAAAACACAAGGAATCGGGAAAGAATTAGCATTATCTCTGCTAAATAAGCAGAGAAAAATCAAAGTGCCAAGTACTGTTTGTGTTTTTAGATGGTGAGGGAGGCGCAGAGGGAAGGAATAATGATCTTTATTCAAATAATATGGGGACTTACGAATGAAGCAAGCATTGGGATAGTGTCCAAAATAAACCATGATCTGGCAAAACTAAGTATGAACAAAAGTTACTATTTCTCATGGCCGGCTAGCAAGCTCAGGATGTGCTAAAGCTACTGTGCCAAGCTGTGCTTCAAGATAAGCTGGGTGTGGAACCTCTAGCCAGCGGCTCTCCCCGTCAGGCCAGCTTCCCTGGATAGCCACAAGAATCAGTATAGTGAACACATGATGAGAAGAGGAGCAGAAATCTGGGTGTCAGTACTTTTCACATAAAAGTGGAAACTCTGGCTAGAAATACAGGAAGAGCTTGTTGCCTTAGTTAGATAATGCTGCGGTCCTGCAAAGGTGAGCCACTCTTATGCTGGATTCTGAACATCACACCATGGAAGCTGTTTTCCGTGGCGGTCACCTCTTGGTCCTCACCTGAAGAGTGTCCTGATACTGCACAGCGGCTTGCATGGCATCCTCGAGCTTTTCTAGCCTCTCTCTCCATGTTTTGTTTAAGTTCTCCCAGGCATTATTCATCTAGAGGAAAACAGTCAACCAGATTCTTCCATTAATACTCCTGTTCAGTCTAAGTCCACAAGTGTTTTGTCTAAACTCCTTATCTATTTCTCCACACCTCGTCAATGCTCTTCTTCACTTCGGGCTTCTCAGTTTCTCCACAGGCAAAAATCAAATCTGCTCCAAGGATTCGAATAAACTCCAATTCCTCATGCAGACCATCTGTCTCCTCCTTAATAGTCTACATGTAAATGAACAGAGCATAAGCCAAAACAGAAGCAGAACAGAACTTCCCAAGCTTTGCAAATGTAACTATAGTCCCATCAATAGCAGATGTTGAACAGAATCTGTCAAATTCACAAAAACCTTTCATTGTTATTATTTCACTTATATACATAGTGAATTTTCAGACTCTAGTTATTTTTCATATTTATGTACATATCTATTAACTACATAGAACAATATATATGAAACAGTCTGAGAAAGGTATATGAGCTTAAATAATTTACCAAAGGTTCATCCTTCCTGCTCCCAAGGACATTATAATCTATAGCCAAAGTCTAATACATTACCCAGAAGTATATCAACAAGGGTAAAAGAGTACTGCACAAGTCACAGATTTAAGAGCTGAGAGACTAGAATAATAGGAACACTAGGCTACATAATCTAGAACAAAGTTAGTTCCCTGCCAGGTCCTAAAAATAACAGGGGTGGGGAGAGGAGACTAGCTGAAATAAAAGATATGAGAGAGATAATACTAAGACAGGCTTAGCTTATACTAAATGGACAAAATGAGGGGAGAAATGCATTTAATAAAAATAAAAACTAGCCCTGCTGGAGTGGCTCAGTGGTTGAGCATCAAACCTATGAACCACGAGGTCACGGTTCGATTCCTGGTCAGGGCACATGCCCAGGTTGCAGGCTCCATCCCCAGTGGGGGGCATGCAGGAGGCAACCAATCAATGATTCTCTAACATTGATGTTTCTATTTCTCTCTCCTCTTCTTTCCTCTCTGAAATTAAAAAAAAAAAAAAGTATTTAAAAAGAAATAAAAAACTACGCTCCCCCAAAAGACTAGAAAAAGGTATGTCAATGTAATAATTATTATCTTTGGATGATGAATCAAGAATTTATTTGCTTTTCGACCTTCTATTTTTTTCTGCATTAAAGAAACATATTTGAGAAACAGAATAATGTCTAAGCATGTCAAACTTGTGGCTGGTGGGCCGCATGCCTTGTTTAATTAAACTCACCGCAGGCCGCGAGTTTGACATGCTTGATGCACACTATAGCAAGGACTAAATTCAGAAATGAAAGCAAAACTGAATTTTCTAAACATATTCTATTAATTTGAATTGTTAAGTTTAAAACTGACAAGAAAATTAGTTTTGTATGATGGAACCTATCACAGTTGGTGGAGGTCATACAAACTTGTACTTATAATAAAAAAGGAAATCTATAATGAGCATATACTTTTTTCAAGTGGAAAATATCCTCTTAAACGTAAACAACTTTTAAGGCAACTCAGCTTAGCTAAGCAGTTAACACAACGTACTTGGAAAAAGTGCCTTTTTCAGAAAACAAACACATAAGAGAAGGAGTTTTGTTTTTTCTTACCTCAGCAGCTTCAACCTGTTGCTTGATGATGGATGGGTCAATGCCTGGGCTTTCCAAGTCGTGGACGATGTCCTGGGTGTCTTTGATGGTGGTAAGGAGAGCAGCCATGTCATACCAGAACTTCTCCGCTAGTTCTAGGACATCAAGAAACTTAATTTCTCGCTCTTCAGCCCGAGCTTTGATGTCCTCCCAGAAGAATACCATTTGATCCAATTTGTCCTGGATTTCTGAGGGGTAAAAAAGAGGTAAGAATAGGACTTCTCCAAGCCTCATCAGAAATACCATCTAAGTCTCACATTTTCTCTAAAATTATCTTTCAAAAAGAATTTATATATACCTATCTTAACTTTATTATGTTTACATTTACACCTACATTGGTTTCCCACATAAAGAGATCACAGAAGTAAACTGGGAATGAGTTACCATCTAATATAAAGGCACTGCTCAGGAGGAGGAACCAAGACGGTGGCGTAGGGAAACACCTGTACTCGCCGCTTCCCACAACCACATCAAAATTACAACTAAAATACAGAACAGCCATCACCCAGAACCGCCGAAAGCTAGCTGAATGGAAGTCCTACAACTAGAGAAGTAGAGAAAGCACATTGAGACTGGTAGGAAGTGCGAAGGCAAGGAACAGGGTGGTCTGACACTCACGTGCTTTTTTAATCGGGAGGGAGATCATCTCTGTGGAGGCCACCCATAAGGAGCAAGGGGTCCCAGCCCCACACCAGACTCCAGCCCAGGGTCCCAGAGCTGGGAAAAGAAGTCCCTACGGGCTGTAAAAACCAGTGGGGATTGGGGCTCAGTGACACAGAGGCTGCTGGAGACCAAGCTGCTCCTCTTAAAAGGCCAGCAACACGAGCTGAACTTACAAGCTCCCAGACCAGGGCAAAGCTCTGGGGGAACAAAGACACTTATGAGGAGGAAATGGATTGTCTGGCATCGGGGCAGGAACTCGGGGGCAGCTTTCTACCAAACGGAGGTGCTGGCAGGGGTCATTGTTACTGTTCTGGGACCTCTCCGGTCACAGGCCTGACTGGCAGCCATTTCTGTTTGCTCCACCCTGGTGATTGCCCGAGACCTTGCCCCATCCAATTTACAACCCCACCCAAGCTGTGTGCAGCAGCTTTTGCATATGAATGGCCTGTCCTTGCTCAGGCTAAAAACCTCTCTAACAAGCTGCAGCTGGGTCAGGGAGCCCCAAACCTATTAATAAAAGGCCCAAGACCCTGCACCAGCCTGCCTTGCTTCATAGCTGGGCCTCATCTGGGCACTTCCAAACCCATTACAAAGAGGAGAAATCTGCAGATCTCTCTGTAGCTCCTGCTGGGTGGCCCCGGGCTCTGACTGACTTTGCACCTCCCTGGATATCCAAGACACAGTGTACCCAGTGGTCAATGTCAGACCACACCAGATCACAACTCTACACATCCATAAGCAACACATTCAGTGAATACCAAAGCCCCACTGAAGGGGTGTCTCCTGCACAGCAGCTCTCCCACTGTGGCCGCAGCTGGTCCTCACAGCCAATTGGCCTGGAGGTCAATTCCTCCCAGTGACACCAACAGCAATCAAGTCTCAACTACAAGACTGTGCTCAAAGCCCACAAAGGGGTGCAATCGAGTTTCAGCTCAGGTGACTGGGGAGGCTGAGCCATTGGGCCCTGTAGGACACCTACTACACAAGGCCATTCTGCCAACTCAAGGAGACATAGCAGCTCTACCCAACACATAGAAACAAACATAGGGAAGCAGCCAAAATGCAGAGACAAAGAAACATGTCACAAATGAAAGAAATGGAAGAAAGCAAACTACTGGATACAGAGTTCAAAACCACGGTTATAAAGTTACTCAAAAATCTTCTAGAAACCTCCAAGGGACTTAGTGAGACTTTTAAGAATTTTAGTGAAAAAGACAAGAACTATGGAAAAGGACCAGTCAGAAATTGAGCATACACTGACTGAAATAAAAAATACAGGGATTCAACAGTAGAGTAGAGGATTCTGAGAATCAAATCAATGATATGAAATATGAGGAAGCAAAAAACACCCAATGAGAAGAGCAAAAAGAAATAAGAATCCAAAAATATGAAGATAGTGTAAGGAGCCTCTGGGACAACTTCAAGTATACCAATATTTGCATTATGGTATGAATATTACCATATGGAAGGAAGAGAAAAAGAGCAAGATATTAAAAACCTATTTGAAGAAATAATGACAGAACATTTCCCCTACCTGGTTAAAGAAATAGGCTTACAAGTCCAGGAAGCACAGAGTGTCCCAAACAAGAGGAACCCTAAAAGGACCACACCAAGACACATCATAATTAAATGCCAAGGGCTAAAGACAAAGAGTGAATCTTAAAAGCAGCAAGAGAAAAGCAGCTTGTTATCTACAAGGGAATGCCCATACGACTATCAGCTGATTTCTCAACAGAAACTAAGCAGGCCAGAAGGGAGTAGCAAGAAATATTCAAAGTGATGAATAGCAAGGACCTACAACTAAGATTACTCTACTCAGCAAAGCTATCATTTAGAATTGAAAGTCGGATAAAGATCTTCACAGAGAAGAAAAAGCTAAAGGAGTTCATCACCACCAAACCAGTATTATATGAAATGCTGAAGGGCAGTCTTTAAGAAGAGGAATAAGGAGAAAAATAAAAAATATGAACTACAAAATAGTTCAAATACATACCTATCAACAATTGAATCTAAAAAATCAAAATAAACGAATAAGAAATCCAATGAACAGAATAAACTGGCGAATAAAATAGAATCAGAGGCAAATCAATAAAAATGCATTTTAAAAAAAAAAAAAAAAATAGAATCAGAGGCATGGAAATGGAGCAGACTGACAATTCTCAGAGGGAAGGGGGGTGAGGATGGGAAGAGATTAAGCAAATATCTTGTATAGACATATGCATTACCTACGGACACAGACAATGGGGTGGCAAAGGTCTGGGGAGTAGGGCGGGAACCAGGTGGGGAGGGGTAATGTGGGGGGGTGGAGAGGTACATCTGTAATAATCTTGGCAATAAAGGTTAAAAATAAAATAAAATAATTTAAATAAATACAAGGTTAAAAAATAATTTAAATAAATAAACAAATACATAAATGTACTGCTCAGATAAAAAACCCCTAACTTGCAAAAGGACTGAGATGAGAACTTTATTTCCAGTGTTCTGTGTTGAACTTGCTATGTTTCCCATGGAAAATGTTATAAAAGGTAGTATGTTCTACACACGAATGATACTGCAGTTCATTCATATCAGGGGTTAAAGGAGCATTTGTTTTCTGGCCTGGGAATCTAACTACCAATTGTAACCTTGTTTCAATGGGCAGATGTGTTCTGAATTCTAAATGACTCCCAAATGACTTTCTGGAATACTCATTACTTGGGGACTGCCTTCACATTCAATAAAGTACATCTGGTGGGACACTGGAGGTAACCTCAGCCTAGAATTTATTGTATTCATTTTCTTTAAAAATAATTCAATTCATCAAGCACCTTTTGCAGCCAGATCCTTGTCAGCCCCCTGAGATCGTCCAATGAGCTCTTCTCCACGGCGCTTCAGAGCCTCAAAGGAAGGCTGAAGTTTTTCTAGCTCCATGGTGGCACTTTTATTGTCACTGATGCACTCTCTGATCTTGTCGACTTCAGCAGGGATCAGTGGTGGCATACGCAAGCGAGAAGAAAGGTTCTCCAGAGTCTCCAACATGGGCTCGATTTTATCATGGAACTGAATAAATGTCAGACCATTAGCCACAGCAATACTTCATCACACTTCTGGGGGAAATGTTAGGGAATAAGGTCGAAGTATAAATCTACTACTGTTGAGGAGAAACTGCACATAGCCTAGCCTGATGGCTGTTGGGGTTGGCTAGCTGGTTTGGGCATAGTACACCAGAGCTGGCCCATTAGAACAAGAAAATAAATGTCTATTTTGAGAATAAAAATGTAATATACCAGAAATGTGACGAGAAAGAGACAACACTATGAAACTGGTGAGACTCAGTGTGTCAACATCTCAGATGATAGTTGCATGCAATAAGTTAGACCAACAAGTTAGATGCCCTCCACCAACTATGTAAATGAATGGGGAACTCAATATGCTCAATGTCTTGGAGTTAAAATTATTATAGCATGCAATTTAAAAAACAGCATATGTGACGGTGAGAAAGGAAAATGTTGGCACAATGAAAGGTAATTAAGGAAGGCCAAACCTAACCTTTTTCTAAAAGAATAACTACCTTTTCACTTTTCTGGTACTTTGAGTAACATGACTATAATTGTAAAATTTCAGTTACAATCTGAAGCAGAGAGAGGAGAAAGAGGGGCAAAACAGGTAAGCTGGCCCCCCTAAAAAAAGCTATCTAAAACCAACTCTGGATTCATTCATCAGAATAAGTCTTATCAACTGTAAGTATCCTATAAAGAAATACATGGTGGGATTTTCTTAACAAAATCACTTCTCATCACTCCCTCACTTCTAGGTTCCATCCCAAATGAAACTGACATAATAAACTGCACTAATAAAATGCATCCCACTGAAGTAAAGGGAAATTTCCTGATAGGTAATCCTTAACTCTCAGCTTCATAAAAATACCCTAATCCCAGTGGGGGTGAGTACCTTACCTCTGTAATCTGTAATGGTGGGCGCGGTCAACACAACAATGAAATGTGACGATGTGGGGAAGACAGGAGCAGGCAGCAACAACACAAAGTAACACATTCCACAATGTGAGTGGGAGATGGGACGGAAGGTGGGGGGGAGAAACTTGAATAAGTACAAATATTAACCAAGAATACTGACTAAACAGGAATAAAATACCGACATCACAAAGTACCACTAACAGTAATAGTTAAACAGTATGTAGTTACATGCTTCCACCCCACTGCTCCACTGTGGTTTCTTTCTCTCTGGCTCTTACTTCTCTCTCCCCAAGCATCTCTCCTTGAGTTAGGAGCTAGCTGGTGGCCTCCTGAGCAAGAGATCTAATGCGCTGTCTTCTAAGTCTCGAAAGTAACAGGTCCAACAGGAATATGACTTTCCTTTAGGCTTCAGGGTGAATTTACCCAGAACTATCCCTGCTAACGGATCATCACAATATAAAATTTTCAAGGAAACTATCAGCAGACAGTATGTACCAACTGAGACGCATTTCATCCTCCTTGCAGCGCCAGCATACTCATGATCCTTGCAATAAAAATGCAGACCAACAAGGGTTCCTAGTCTCTGGTAATGGACCGCCAGCATGCTGGTCTAGACACTCCTGAGCATGCAGATGTAGCTGATACAGAAACATCTCGCTCAGACTAAAGGCTCGCTGAAGGTTTTGTGACTTTAAGACACACACGTACCTGAGCTGACTGGGAAACAGCCTCGTCCAGAGCCAGGGCCCGCTGGCGCACCTCTCCTTTAATTTGGGCGTACGTGCTTTCTGCTTTCTGGTATTTCTCTCCCACCATTTCACCCTCGTCAGGGTTTAGCTCCTTTAGTTGAGGGCCTATCTTTAGCAGTTTATCAATATGAGGTTTGTGTTCAGCAATGGATTCCCTTAGTTGCTATTTAAAGAAATATGGATTAAAATAAGCATTTTTTATCCAGTTTATTTGCTTAAGTGCTTTTTTTAGGTTTCTAATAGTATGTTTTTTCTTTATTAAGTTATTACATATGTGTCCTTATCCCCCCCCCCTCCCCCCGCCGCCCCGCTTAAGTGCTTTGATCAGAGCTCATACCAACTTTGAAAAAACAAACCAAGTAATTAAGTCCCAGCATTTCATCATTTACGGAGGGGGAAAAACACCTAAGTCTTGGGATCTGACACTACCCGATTCTCTCAACTGTTAAAACCCAGTTCAGATGTCCCATCACTTGGAAGCCTTCCCAGGCCACATCCTCTCTCTCTCACCCTCCAATACAAATTTATCCCACCATAAATTTGTACTCATAAATATTTAAATGTAGTAACTGTAATTTCCATGGTTTAATATCTGTCTTCCTCCCAAGACAGAGATACTAAGTAGGACAAGCCACAAATAGCAACATTTCTGATAATCCAACCTCTCCTTGACTTTACTACTGGCTACTTCTGGTTTACATCCTTCCACTTACAGGAATACAGAGATAGGAATAAGCACAAGCCATAAACCAAATAAAATAAACATTTAAAAAGTATCTTTTTAATGTGGTCATAGCATTCCTTGATGTGTCCACAAATCTCCCTTTCATCTTACCTACTTGCAGAAATGCTTTGTGATAGTTCTTCCTGGCTCTCACTCACTCCAGCTGGGGCCTAACCAATGGAAAGAGCACCAACCACACCCTAAGTCTAACAACACCCCATTGTCATTGGAAAGATGTTAAATTCCCTTGGTGTTTACTTAGTTCTTTGTTTACTTCTGCAATACCCAGGTTCCTGATAGCTCCTGATTCATATTAAAGGACAAAATAAAAAAAAAAAAAATTCAGATATGTATTTTTATTATGCAGAGAAATTCTGATTAAGAATTTCATAATATAAACTTGAATAGATCATGGAGCCCATTTTCAGTTCTGCAATTAAATAAAACGAGGCATACTCCTTACCCTCATTTCCTCCTGCTGTTGCCTGAGCTGCTCATGATCAATAGCTGGAGGAGGCAATTGTGCTATCAATACCCGAGTTTCCTCAATCCAGGGGCTAAGTTCCTCATAAGTTTCCCAAAACTGGTTCACCAAGACCTGTGCCCGCTCAAGGCGGGCATAACGCTCTGAGTTGAGCAGACTAATGGCTTCATATTGCTGTATTAGAGACTCCGTCTTTTCCTATGAACAAAAAAAGTAGATATATATATACATTAAAAAGTCTAAAAAAATAAATAACAAAATGTTAAAATATATGAACTAATCTAGTAAGATTGCAAGTGATTTTTATTTTCTTTATATTTAATTTTCTAACTTTCCTATCAAACATATATGTCTTACTTGTATAATTTTTAAAATAGGAAAGTTATTTCGAATACAGTAAAAAAACACAACACAGCAAAATTAACCTTTTAGTGAATAACCTTTTACAACTTTAGATATACATTATTATAATGCATCAGTTTAAGACTGAACATCTCAGGGGCTATGATGGAGTCTTTGCCCATGAAGTTTAACTTGCCTTTTTTCCTCTGATAAAAAAGTCGCCACAAGCAGTACAGAGGTTCCTCAAAAAATTAAAAAATGGAACTGCCTTATAACCCAGTGATTTCACTTCTGGGAATTTATCAGAATAAAACTAAAACACTAATTCTAAAGAATATATCCATCCCTATGTTCACTGCAGCATTATTTATAATAGCCACGATATAGAAGCAACCAAGTGCTCATCAATAGATGAGTGGATAAAAAAGCTATGGTACATACATGTAATAGACTATCACTTGGTCATAAAAAAAGAATGAAATTTTACCATTGCGACAGCATGGACGAACCTGAGGGGTATTATGCTAAGTGAAATCAGAGAAAGACAAATATCATATGATTTCACTTATATGTGGAATTAATAACAAAATAAATAAACAAGATAGAAACAGACTTGACTCAGAGACTTAGAAGAGACTCATGTTTGCCAGTGGGGAGGGGAAGGGGGAGACTGGGTGAAAGAATGAAGGGATTGAGAAGTACAGATTGGTGATTATAAAACAGTCACGGGTATTAAGTATAGCATAGGAAATATAGTTAATACTATTATAATAGTATGCATGGTGCCAGGTGGGTTCTGAAAATATTGAGGGAAGACTTTTAAAGTACGACTGTCTATCAACTATGCTGTACACCTAAAACTAATAAAAAATAATATTGAATGCAAACTGTAATTGGAAAAAAAGTCTCCACAAACCTGGATTTATGAGCTGTATGTTTGGGTTACCTGTACCATATATAAAAATAAAATAAAACTGGCGTACAAACTAACTTGTGGCCAAGCTTTTAGAAATGGGTGTAATCTTTAGGACTCGAAGAAAAAATTAATATCTGCATATGATTTCAAAAAAATCTATCATAGATTTTTGAAAGGTAACTCAAAGTCACTCATTATGGACTGAGGATAAGTAGCAATTCCCCTGATTAAAGAAGATGGATTTGCAACGTATTTCACATTATACAGTATGGCTGTTTAGACATTTGTGAGCACAGGGTTGAGTCTGAATTCCCCAGAACATCAAGCAGGTGTTTAACACCATTATTAGTAATGGAGGAAAAAAGCTGTAATTTAAACTTCTTAAAGTATAATTCCACAACTGTACTTCTAATTCACGGTAATCAAGACAAGAATATGGTGAAAAAACAAAATGCAATTCACCTGTAATGCAGCTTTTTGCTCCTCTCCACATGTGCCAAAGATTTCACCACGATGACTGAAGAGTTCATCCATTGAATCTTTGTGTCGAATGATGTCAATGGAGAAAGCCTTTGAGAAAAGTAAATTACAATTTAAATCAAGAAGTAAAAGGATCCCAAGCCTGTGTCAGTGAAGTTAGACACTCCTATGAAAAATTCGCTTAAAAAAGCCACATCAAAAATTGTTCTTGTCTAGTTTGACACTCTGCCTATCCACACATATTCAATGCTTATCTTTTAATAGCTTATAAAAATATTTTCCCTCATGAAAATCATTCATAAAATTAACCTTTCCTAGATTAATGAGCCTATTTCTACCTTTTCGCAAAGCAAAAAATCTCTTCCTCATCCTAACCAAGTATTTATAGAATTAATCTTTATCCACCATCATGACATTGCATCATTCCACTTGACTTGCAACAGTAGTCAGACACTCTTTCCTAGTCACTCTAAGCTAAGTGGATTATACTAGCTCAGGACACAATGGATACGTCAGTGTTACACTTACCTTCTGTACCTGCAGCTGGGCTGTGGTCTGGTCCTGTTCCAGGCGAATTGGACCAAGGGCCATCAGTTTCCGTTTTGTCTCAGCAACCCAAGCTAGTTCTGCATCAGCAGCTTGCTCATACTAATAGACATGTCGAAAAAATGACCATGTTATACAGAGCCAGGGGCCGGCCTTCTTAGAATTCAAATCAAGATGCAGAAAATCTAGAATTGCTTATACTTCAACAAATATGATTGATCCTATTTCAACTTCTTTAGAAAGAAGTTATAGAACCTAGTTAGTGGTCCTACAGCTAGAAACAACAATGGAAATTGACACTCTTAAAAAGAAATGTACTTCTAATCTGCTTTTATGAGGCCGTGCTCTTTCTGTCAATCCTTCTTCCTAGCCATACAATGAACAGTTTTGGTCATGTTTAAATATAAACTAGCATGGCAGCAGACAGCTGAGTCAAGTTAACTTGGAAGTCCTCACTCAGCTGGAAAAGCAAACCTTTAAAAAGTTAAGAAGTGACAAAGAAAAACTAAGAACATGTTCTACTTGACTGCTGTTTGATCTGGGTCCTTGACTCTTTTATCTCTTCCTCTTCAACTCTGCCAATCTACACTAATATTTAAAAAGAAAAGAAAGCTCTCAAGCACGATAATTTTATGCTCAATTATCTGGCTAAGATTAGAGGTATTAATCAAGACATACTGGAATGCACTTGCAGTCAGAGCAAACTTCTGTGTAGTTCACAAAGCAATTATTGATCACTATGAACCCAAGGAATCATGTAATATTATTTTTATACCATAGCATATTAATTAGGTGCATTCCTGCTACAACGAAAAGCCAGTAACTTTTTCAAGTGGGAAGGAAAAAAGATGGAGTGCAATATGACACCTGTGTTTACTTGGGAGGGTACTATTTTGGATGGCTCTGCTATTTTGGTAGGCATATTTGGTAGTAATTATAGTTCTTGGTTCCCTCCCCTCTTCCATCTAATGCTAAACAGTTGAGTATGTCAAACTAAAATTGTGATGCATTTGGATCTTGTGGTCTAGGTATAATCTACTCCCATCACCACCTGCCTTGTACCAGGGCATTAGCTAAGGAGAAGGCACTTAGACTCTTCCCAAAGTTTTCTGCTCAAATGGGTCAAATAATTTGGGTCAAACCAAATCCATTCTTACATACCTTTACCCAATTACTTCCCATCACTGAAATGACTGCATTGGATTTACTTTTATCTCATTTTTCCTACTCCTGAGCCTATATTTATGTGGGTCATAGTTTTGTGTTTCTTTTTTTTGTACTTTTTCTTTTTTTTATTGTTTAAAGTATTACAAATAGTAGTACATATATCTCCTTTTATTTTCCCCAATTGACCTTCCACACACGTATCTCCATTGCCTAATATAGTAATGCAGAGGTGTTTATAAACATTACCTGTTGTGATCTCTGAATAGCAGCATCAATTTCCTCTACCCTTTGTCCAACAGTGTCACTGACCAGCTTGTACTGCTCATTAGCATCCGACACCAGTTTATCCAGCCCTTCTCTGGCTCTCCAGGGCACCAGCTCCAAGAGTGCACGGCTCACCTCATTCACCGTGTCCAACACCAGCCTGTGCTCCATAACCTCTTTCTTTAATTCCTAAGGAGGGAAAAAAGTTTTCAGGCCAGACCTTGCTAAATTAAGCACATTAGCAGCTGTGCTGGGTGGAAAGTGGTGTCTCTGCCACATATCCCAGCAGGGCTTTGACCTCCTTCCTTTACTTATTTTTTATTGTCTCAGATTTTTCAATTGTTCCAAGCCTGATTTTAGGCTTAGCTGCTGCTTAGAACTGTCTGTACGACTTCTTGAGCCAAGCTCTCTTTGCATAAAACTATCAGTGCTTCTTTCTTTTTCCTCCTTACTTCAGTGCTTTACTCTCAGGCATTTTAAGTACCTATTGCTGTGCATCCAGAACTGCACTAGATCCTGCAAGAGAATTAAACATAACCATGCAGCACGCTTTAGCAAATGAATCATGAAAGCAAATTCTAAAGTGTTTTATACAAAGCAAACTTCCTAGGGATTTGAGATTCAATCTTTTAAAAAAATATATATATTTTTAATTGATTTCAGAGAGGAAGGGAGAGGGGGAGAGAGACAGAAACATCAATGATGAGAGAGAATCATTGATTGGCTGACTTCTGTACGCCCCCCACTGGGGATCGAGCCGGCAACCTAGGCATGTGCCCCTGGCCAGAATCGAACCTGGGACCATTCAGTCTGCAGGCTGATGCTCTATCCACTGAGCCATACCAGCTACGGCAAGATTCAATTTTTTTTTCTTTTTCAGATATAACACGTGGCCTGCCTTTATGTACAGTCTTACTGTCCATGAGTAAATAAGAAAGGAGGCAAACAAAAATTTTTGGTTTAGATTTAAGGTAGAGTTAGTGATAAAACTTAAGAATTTAAATGCAAGGATTCTAAGAAGAATTCTTTTCCTTTTAGTGTGAAATGACAGCTTACCTTCTGTCTTTGCTGAAACTGGGGTATTTGCTCCCCTGTGGGAGACTGTCCTCCACTGGCTGCCAGCTCCTCCTCCACCTCCCTCAGCCACCCAGTCAGTTCCTCATAAGTAGACTGGAACTTGGTGGCCAGCTGCCGGGCTTGCTCTAAAGTTCTGAGGGCCTTGGAGCTAGTGACTGTGATGTCTGCATAGCGAGTCTTTATTCCGTCTAGTTTCTCTTGGATAAGCAAAACCTCTTCACCTGTGGGAAGGCACACACAATTATTCATATTTAAGAGAACATGAGGGAGTCGCCTTCTAGAGATGAGCGAGTTCCTTAATCCTCCTTTCTTCAAATCAGATCTTACATTTTATAGATGCTCTCTTCCTACGATAGATATTTCACCTAGCATCCCACACTAAGACAGGAGGGAAATAAACGTTTTAATCAATAAAGAAACCACTTCTATCCAGACATAGAAGCATGAAACAGAATTCGGAGTCTCGGAGGGAAGGTGGGTGGGCAGGAGGTAATCAACTTTGTATGCGTATATGCATAACCCATGGACACAGACAATAGGTGAAGGCCTGGGGCAGGGGGCTGGGGGCAGGGGTGGGCTGGGGGGAACAATGGGGAAGAAAGGGGGACATATTTAATACTTTCAATATTAAATAAACAATAAAGAATTATTTTAAAAAAATAAAGAAGCCACTTCTGAGATTATTAGGATCTGAGTTCATCTGCAGGTGTTTCTAGACGTTCCCCAAACCTTTCAGTGAATGCTGGCATTCAACATATTAGAGGACAGGGGGAGTCATCATCTACAAGCAGATGTGAGACACAAAGTTTTTTAGTTTCCAAAAGGGTTTGCAGGAAATAGAAACCCAGGCTGCTGGCTGACGGGGGGTCAGAGAAGCACACATGATAAGGACATGGCAATATAATCAGTGAATACTAAACTACTATATCCAAAGAGAAGTGGCTAATGCAGGGTGCTATTTCCCTGGATATGTGATTGTCTGTAAACATATAGAGGTGCTAAGAGATGCACTTTTCAAAGTACCTGTGGTTTGTTTTAGAAGAGCCTGACCATTTTTAATAGCTTGATCTACATTCTTCTTTCTGTTAACAATTTCTTCATTTAAAGCCTGAAAGGAAAGAATACCATTAATCCTAAAACTATGGCACGACAAAGGGAAAGAAATGAGACTTTTAAGAGATGAAATTTAAAGTAAGGAGATGAATACCAGTTTAGTTTGAACATCAGATATTTGACTCTTTCATTATATCTTTGGTTACACCATTAATTATTCAAAATAATTAAATCAGATACTTATAGGCAAGCTTTCTTTTGTACTGGATGAAAAGAGTTTTAGGATTAAATCAACTTTACAATCTATTGCTACCAAACCTGAACCTAAAAAAGGTAGAGTAGAATTCAGAAAAATGTCTACTATGTCCAAAACAAAGAATAAGACAGAAATTTCAAAAGAAGAAAGTCAACAAGAAGTAGGCAGATTTAAATCCTAGTTAAAAACTTTCAATATTTGAAATCAATGAAGCAGAAGAATTTCAGATTATCAATAACAACAACCCCCCCCCCTCCTTGCTTTGTCTATTTTTACCATCCCCAAAGAAATCTCATGAAATGAATTTCATTTGATGAAATGAAAAGAGCAAATTATTCTTTCTAAGATGATGCAGAATCCCAGGAATTTGATCATATAAATTCTAGAAATATTTTTAAAGTTATAGCTATATAATCAAACCTTGGGAACTATTTAGGCAATCTGGTTTTATGAAAGCTTCTGTTCGAATGGAAACTGGGTGACATACATTACCAAAGGATGTAAAACCTGAATTGGAATTGAGATGGCCCCTGACTACACTCTGGATCATCGTCTAGAATTACTGATTCAGTTTAAGTGCAAGTATTCCCAGGGACTTGTCAGAAAAAAGATTTAGTTCTAAGCAACAAGTATGTAATTGTACATAAAGTTGAAATGGTAGGAATAAAAAAGCAAAGAAATGAAGAGAAACATGAATCAAAATTATAAAATAACTGGTAACATAAACAATAAGAATGGAAAACATGAATACCAGATGGTCAGCATGCTGTTTCTGCAGGACATCCTGTCTGTAATCCTTTACGAACACTGAACTGAGCTTGTCCTCAACCTCAGCCAGCCAGTTGAGCACCTCTACCTCATCCTCCCCGAACAGTCTAGCGTTAAACAGTGCTTGTTCAAGCAGGGCTGCTTTCCGACAGCACCGGTCTTGAATCTCACTGTACCGGGCCTGCAATGAGTCTAGCTTTTCTGAGAGCACACCCTGTTCTGCAGAACATGTCAGGGAGGAGAGGGACTGCCCGATTTTGACTGCCTGGTGCACATCTGTTGCATGGCTTTCTATTTCCTCCTCCAGAGCCTGGAAATCCAAACGGAAAAAATGAATAACAGAAACAAAATAAATGAAAAGTAAACATGAAACAATGAACAAGTGATGCAATAAATTAACAATACAAAAAGTTTACCTATTGAAGGGCAAAAATAACACAATAGCTGTTTGTTTTTTTTAAATGATGGTAGTGTATAAGTATCTATCAAGGATGTGACTACTCCAATTAATAATCTGACCATGTTTTAAACTTTAACCCCCCCTCCCCCCCCCAAATACATCTTGGTAGCATGTTGCAGGCAGTTTTCTAATTTCCAGGATTTCTGATTCCAGTTTTTTGTTTTCATTTACCATAACTACTTCCTACCTTGTGCCGAATGATCTGCTGCTGTATTTTGGCAGTCTGTGTGCCAACAGGTTCTGAGTTAGCAAGCTTTTTCTCTGTGACAGATAAGAAGTCAGAAATAGGCTCAGCTGTCTCATGAAACTGTTTGGCCAGAACCAGGATATCTTCCAGCTGTTTATGCCTACACAAAGATACAGAACAAGCTGCTGAGGCAAAAAGTCACATTAAGATGGATAACAGTACCAATAGTCAATAAAAGACCAATCTTTACTAGGTACATTTAAATATCAACAGTAAACAGAACACACATACATAGCACTTTGCTGCTTTACAGGTTTTCATAAGCATTACCTTTACTTTGATTCTGCCATAACCTAGCAGTGCAGGCAGAATAATTATCCCACCATTCCAAAAGAGAGAACCGACCCTGAAAGTCTACAGAGATTCTTCCAAGGCACCCAGTGGGTAGAAATAGTACCATGAGAATGAGAATCAGACCTTCTAATGCTCTTTCTCCTATGCAATGTAGCTCATGCATCATCTGAACATGAGACTACAATAAAGTTTAAACAAGTCGAAGAATCACCAGTCCTCATTTTTCCCTCTGTCACTACTACCTTCACTTGTGAGCGAAGAGAAGAGAGCATCTGAAATACGAAGGCAGACTATGAACTAGAACTCCCTTCCTGCCTCCCTAATCCAGTGAGGCTTCTAGTAACTTCAAGCCCCAGAACATAACTTTGAATCCAGATTTAAGAAAAAAACCCGAAAAACCCAGACTAGCCGAAACCAGTTTGGCTCAGTGGATAGAGCGTCGGCCTGCGGACTGAAAGGTCCCAGGTTCGATTCCGGTCAAGGGCATGTACCTGGGTTGCGGGCACATCCCCAGTGGGAGATGTGCAGGAGGCAGCTGATCGATGTTTCTCTCTCATCGGTGTTTCTAGCTCTCTATCTCTCTCCCTTCCTCTCTGTAAAAAAAATCAATAAAAATATATTTAAAAAACAAACAAACAAACAAACAAACAACACCCAGACTAGCTAAATGTGCCAACACAAATGGCAGAACTATGGACTTTATATAGCTCACTTGGAATCCTAAATTTTATTTTATATAACATCCATACTTAGCTTGGATTTCAAGTTTCCTGTAGATTAAAAACAGACTACAAAGGGGAGAGGAAGCCTGAATATTGGAGGCAGTCTAATAAGGAGAACAACCACAGAACCCTATTAGCACACAGATTAATAATAAAGGCATGGTGATGACTTTGAACCATTAAGAACAGATAGATGCCACGTCACATTTGAAAAGGCCCAGGAGCATAGGAAGCACTTTAGTTCGGCAAACCTTTATTGAGCAGCTACTTTGTGCCAGGTCCTATGGACAAACGTGTGAGTGTGTGTGTGTGTGTGTGTGTGTGTGTCTGTGCGTGTGTGTGTGCGTGTGTGTGTGTGTCTGTGCGTGTGTGTGTCTGTCTGTGTGTCTGTGTGTGTGTTTAAATTGATTTTGAGAGAGAGAAAGGTAAACATTGATTTGTTGTTCCTCTATTTATGCATTCATTGGTTGATTCTTGTATGTGCCCTGACCGGAGATCAAACCCGCAACCTTGGTGTATCGGGATGATGCTCTCACCAACTGAGCTACCCGGAAAGAGCCTGGACAAACTTATTTTAATAAGAAATGGTTTAAACATAAATAGTTGCCATTTTAATTATCTGGATATTCAATTATGTTTGAATATAAAGGAAAATGTATTTTTAGATGCCATTTTTAAGTGTTAATATAAAGTATAGATTTCCTTTCTTATTTATGCCAGCCTTCAAAATATATCTTTAATTAATATAACTAAACATTATTTTAAAGATTAATATCAAACTAGAATTGCAAATAATTTCTATGTCTTTCTGACTCATCTCTGATTTTGAATCTGAAAGTTTGAAGAACTCAATGTACACAAGACTCACAGTAGCAAAGAGAATAGCTAAAATAATTTACAGGCATCAAAAATCATCCAGTATTAAAAATTGAAATAAAAGTCTTTTAACAAATGAAGCTGCTCTTGGCATTTTTCTTTAAAATAATGGCCTAGAAACTGTGCTAGGCTCGGAGGATAAAACTGGGTGGGGTAGAAGGTGAGTCATAAGAAGATACATTAGAAACAAATCATGACTTTAGTGAACTTATGGACTTGGGAGATAAGCACTACATAAAATAATGACCATAACAGTACAGGCACTGATAAAGAGTTATGGCAGTTAGGAGGAAGGCGAGGTTATTCATGCTTGAGGAATAAGGAAAAGTTTTACAGAAGGGAAGATGGCCAAAAGTATTTCATGGAAGATGCAGAACCACCAGCCAAGACAGAATGAGGAAACTGACAGAAGATACTGGAGAACAAAATAGGATTTTCTTTACCTACAATATAAGGACTGAGAAGAATAGTGAAAACTAAGAAAGGTAGGTTAAGGCCAAATAGTAGAAAGCTTTGAACGTTGGGTTAGTTTAGATTTTATTTATAGGCAACAGGGAGTCATTAAATGTCTTTGAGCATGCAAAGAGGCAAAGGCCTGAGGGTAAGTGACAGTAGAGTGATGAGTGATTAGTTTGGAAGCTACCTCAGATGAGCTACTCATGTGAACTAGCACAAGTGAAAGCGCATTAAGTCATGAACTGAGGTATGTGACTGGGAAGACACTGTAGAAGTAAATGAAGAGAATTTAGCATCCTGGCAGGTGTGAGACACAAAGTTGGGGCAGGTGAGAAGGGTAACAATTGGGTGGGTTTAAGCCTAGGTAACTGGAAGATTAA
Organism: Myotis myotis; assembly: GCF_014108235.1. NCBI lineage: Eukaryota > Metazoa > Chordata > Mammalia > Chiroptera > Vespertilionidae > Myotis > Myotis myotis. The sequence goes on along the minus strand of NW_023416324.1, from coordinate 25,060,968 downwards.
TGGTAATATTGGTGAAAATGTACAGAGAGAGAAGAAAAGCAGTGCAGTCTGAAAGTAAAAATAAGTATCTGAGTTGCAAAACTCAGATAAGAAATAAGTCAGCCAGCCCTTGCCGGGTAACTCAGTTGATTGGAGCATTGTCCCCATGCACCAAGGTTGTGGGTTCAATTCCCGGTCAGGGCACATACAAGAGACAACCAATGAATGCATAAATAAGTGGAACAATAGGCTGGTATTTCTCTCTTGTTCTCGCTCTCCTCCTTCCTCTCCCTCAAATAAATAAATAAAAATTTAAGAGAAAGAAAGAAAGAAGTAAGCCAAAAGCAGGTAGAAGAGACTGAAGAGGAAGTCACTTGAAGATTGCCACTGCCATCTAGACAACTGAAAGGTTACAATCATAAATGATCAACTCTATTACTCTCATAATGATTTCTGATTAGCTAGCATTTATTTTTAAAACTGGGAACTGTATATGCTAAAAGTAAAGACATCCATATGACTTAAGCTCAAGTGACACTGGGGAACTAAGAGCCGTGGAAAGAGAAAGCACTACTCTGGAGGCCTGTCTTTTGGCCATTCACTGAAGTAAAGTTCATGCATTTCTTGAATGCACACATTTAACAGAGCCACAGACTTGCTTCCCGATGCAAATACATCTAATATTACAATAAGCTGACAGAAAAGAAATGGTATAAATTTTAATTCCAAGTATCAAAAACATTATTTATAAATATGAAGGGAAAAGATCTGTTTCAAACACTCAGAACGTAAGTGGCTGGGTTGTAGGAGTCTGCGTTTTGTCGTTTGGAACCACGACTATCTGCAGCAGAACAAGAGCAATGAATCTTCCAGTTCTGAGAAATGTATGCAGGAGTTAAGGCTCATTTTTGAGAGTTTTTTTACTATGAGCATCACCTCTAAGAATGTATCCCTTTTCAAGACAGAAGCCATTCCACACCTTCCGAAGCACTGTATGAAGCACCCAGGAGCTTTTAGAGCACCTCAGTGATAGCAAGTAAATAACAGGACACAACAAACCTTCTCTGACCCACTCTTAAAATCGCCCTGGCATTACCTGGCTGCCGCCTTGCTGAGTAGTCCAGTCCATCTACGTTCCAGATTCTCCAACTGTCCAGTGATTTTCTCTCTGTCAGCCAGCTCAGCTGACTGGGCGATTCTGCCTCCTTCTGCTTGAAGCATGTCTACTGTGGCCTTTCGATCATCTAGGAGTCGCTGGAGCAACTATTTTACACACGTTTAAAGAGAATGAAAAGTGATAACATGGGGTCACTTTAAGAAAAAACAAACAAACAAAAAATCCCAAATCCCAACCCCACCAAATCCGAAGCTTACTTGAATAACAGGGTTTTTTTTCCAACTTGAGGCAAAAAAAAAAAAGATATACAGGATAGTTCCTACTATCCATATGAACTTTTCATACACTTAAGTTTTTAAATAGAGCAGTGAACTGCCATTATGTGACTAAGAGGAAACTTACTTTGAACTAGGAGAAAAATACACTGAAATTAAAATTAAGCCAAAAAAACCCCATATCTAGATTAAACATTATACATGATATATCCATTATTTAGAATATCGCTGACTCTGAAAACACCAAAAACATTTTAAGATAAAGGTATGACTGAAATGTTGAAATAGGATACATGGATATGTAAAACTAGAGGCCCGGTGCATGAAAATTCATGCACTGGAGGGGGGGGGTCCCTCAGCCTGGCCTGCCCCCTCTCACAGTCAAGGAGCCCTCAGGGGCGGGAGGCAACGCTGAGATCAGGGGAAGGTGATGCCCCCATCACCCCTCTGCTGCTGCCACTGCTGGCAGCGCAAGCCTCAGCCGGCCCTGGTTGCCTGCGCCTTGGGCCCCCCCTGGGCAGCTGGGGGGCTGAGGGCAGGTCCGGCCACATCGCGCGCCTGCCACCCCTGGCAGGGCTGAAAGGACTGGGGGACTGGGCGCCGCCATCTTTTGTGATGGTGTTATGGTCAATTTGCATATTCTGTCTTTATTAGGATTATTCAGTCCAATACATGCCACAGTAAGCTAGTACATTAAGGTAAGATGATAAAAATAAATTCCTACTTTCTTTTCAGGATCACACAAAGTATGTGAGGATTTTACTAAACTCCTGACCATGCTCCTTAAACTATAAGCAAATGTGTTGTCTGTCATTCTCTGCGGCTGTTACAATTCACTGTCTCAACATTCTCACTTACCTTCTGTTCTTGGATCTGTGCTTTCACCACTTTATACTCAGCAGATGGAGGTTTCTGACTAGCTATGAGCTCCTCAGTGTCTGCCAACCAGCTGAGCAATGGCTCCAAGGCATCTTGAAATTTCCCACAATGCAACAAAGCCTCCTGTAGTTGTGCAATTCTTTGTGCAACCTGTATCACAGACATGGAGGCTCATTATAAGAAGGGAACTTTTAAAATTACTACTGACCCCTTTACGTAACTACAGATTGCAACTGCTACATTTTTATTTATGTTCAGGAAAACCTTATATTTAGATGTCCCTTTACTTTGTCCTCCATTCCCAGTGTACTTGTTACTTCCTGCCCTCCCCCTACCACTTACCTTTTTATTCAGTGTGTTCCATCGAGCATTGATCTCTTCCATGTCATGTTCCAAACCCTGCACATCACAGTTTTTTCCAGCACTCTGAATCAATCCCTGGCCAAGTCCATTCACCTGCTGTAATTTCATCTGAAGAGGATCCACCTGTTCTTTCTGAAACATCTAGATAATTATAAGCCAAAGAAGATTTAATCTCAAGGCAAACAGACCCTCTATACCACAGCAACAGGTTATTTTGGGGAAATATATGATTTAACAAAGGAGGGCAGGAATAAAAAGTGAAAGCAAGCCATTTGTATAAGAAACTATTAAAGAAACACGTGGTTTCATATTTCTTTTCTCTCTCTCTTTCAGAAGGAAGAGGGAGAGAGGGACAGAAACATAATGATGAGAGAAATCACTGATAGGCTGTCCCCTGCATGTCCCCTACCAGGGACTGAGTCTGAAACCCCGGCCGTGTGCCCTGTCTAGGAATTGAACTTGGACCTCCTGGTTCATGGGTCGATGCTCAACCACTGAGCCACACCTGCTGGGTGTAGTTTCATATTTCAGTATGACCGCCTATGGACAAGTAATTACAGAGCTATTGCACTACTTAGGTCTTTAACCCAATGGATGACTCATGGGTTTCCCCCCCCTCTTTAATCTGTTTGCTTAATTTTTAAAGTAAAAATCAATAGAGAAGAGGGAAGCATCAGCCTGAAGAAATAAGTAAATGTGATGTATATATATCAATCCGAAAAGGAAGAATGATACCAAATGACTACTATTTAGATTAAAAATACCTTGGGGAAAAGCTTTAAGCGACCACTGATATATGCAATGCTCTTCTCTGACTAGGACTCATAACTCAATTAGCCAAAACATATTAACAGTATGAAAAATGCCAACCTCTTAGCTTAATCCCCCTGTGGCCATTTAACTCCATTTTGTTCCAGGGCCACAGACCACACACAGACAATAATCTTGAAACAGTATTTCTCTAATTACAAAGGGAAACGGGCCAATCCTGGGAAATGTCCTTAACAACTTCAGACACATAACTCTGAATAAGATGCAGATATAAATAAAATATTTTTAAAATGACACTATATATCCATGTTACCACAAAACAACAGCATTTGGAAACAATGTGAACAAGTGTAACAGGCAATGTGTATGTTTCTACTGCAGTTACACTCCATTACGACTTAGAGGTTTCTAAAGGAACCAAGGAGGAAAGAATAATACTTTTGCCACTTTAAGGAAAATAATGAAATAAATATTTGTCCTACGATCAGATTTCTTTCAATCATCAGAGGATAAAAATCAGCCATATTTCACCAATCTGGATATTTTCCCACCCTTTTTTTCTTCCACAAAAAGTTCCTTCAGTTTCAGTAAGACAGGTGAGTCAATTAAGACTGAAGGATGGCCCTAACCGGTTTGGCTCAGTGGATAGAGTGTCGGCCTGTGGACTCAAGGGTCCCAGGTTCGATTCCGGTCAAGGGCATGTACCTTGGTTGCGGGCACATCCCCGGTGGGAGGTGTGCAGGAGGCAGCTGATCGATGTTTCTCTCTCATCGATGTTTCTAACTCTCTATCCCGCTCCCTTCCTCTCTGTAAAAAATCAATAAAAAAAATTAAAAAAAAAAGAAAGACTGAAGGATGACAGAAAATAGAAGAGAACAAAATAAATGTGAAAAAGAATTCCTTAACCTTGGATAAGACTAATTGTGGTCTATATGAGACCACAGATCACACTAAGATTAGGAAACTGATTCTAGAAAGAATGGTCTATGGCTGGATAAGTGAGTCACCAGGGGACACTAAAAAGGAGGTTACAAAGGAAATTACCAGTGGGCTTCATTTTATACTATAATTTGACTTCACCATATTTTGTTAGGCAACACTACAAGGCAGTTCAGCTAAAAATGACTATCTCCCCACAACAACATGGTTCCCAGGAAAAGCAAGTGCCATGATTCCATTTTGTATTAAAGATGTTTTCACTGAAGAAAAGTCAGAGTAGAGGGGAAAAAGACAAAACAAAACTTCCATGTTTTAATTGCTCGGGTGCAACAAGTAATTGGGGTGGGGGTTGGAAAAGCAACGAAAGCAGACAGCCAAAGATACAGAGGAAGGATGTCCAGTCCACTGAACAATCAAATCTCACTCACACTACGAGTGACATTTATATTCTTTCTGCGCGGTCTTAATATGGTAGCCAGCAACTCCATGTGGCTATTTAACTAACAATCCGGTTCCTCAGTCACACTAACCACACTGCATGTGATCAACAGCCACGTGTGGCTAGTGCCTGCTATACTTAAGCACAGACAGAGAAGATAGCCACCTTGGCAAAAAATTCTATTGGATAATGAGGTGAATGGCACAGAAAAGTAAGTATCTTAATCTCTTTTATATAACAGCTAATTCTTTTATTGAAATCTGAATTTACTTTGTGTATGAGTATTTCCTATAGAAGCATTAGATTTCTTCCTTTGTTTCCTACCTCCTTTCTATGGGCTGTGTTGACAGATATGGGTATTTTTCTCATCTTTTTTTCAGAAAGTTAAAAATATATGAAAGCACTTCTAAGTAAATGCTACCTAAATATTTATTTTGAATACAAGTGAACAGAATATTAAAGAAAGTAAATTTGAAAAACACTTGCTCCCTTCTCTCAACTCTCAAATAAAGCTGTTTTGCAAACTCAGTGCTTTTAGGCACATTAAAATTCCTACTCCTTAGTATTTCAATAGGACTGTGCCATATTATTAACTAACCAGAGCTGGCAGACATTTCCCACAGCAGAACACTAGTAAAAATTATTGCACGATGTACATAAGATACAACAGAGACATAAAACAGAAAATTTCCCAAAGAATGTCTTAAAACACCTTTATCTTTGGTAATACCATATTCTCAGTTTTCATCCTAACTGATCCTTTTTGATGTCCTTTGCTCTCTTCCTCTTTCTCTTCTACACCTCCAAATGTTAGTGTCTGGGTGGGGATAAGGGAAGAATGTCAGTCCTGGGCCCCCGTCTCATTCTATACTCTCGTCTAGGCAATTCTATCCACTCCTATGGCTTTAAATGTTAATCGTGATAAATGCTTATGATTTTAAAAATGTATATCCAACTACTTTCTTTTTTTTAATATATTTTTTATTGATTTTTTTACAGAGAGGAAGGGAGAGAGATAGTTAGAAACATCGATGAGAGAGAAACATCAATCAGCTGCCTCCTGCACATCTCCTACTGGGGATGTGCCCACAACCCAGGTACATGCCCTTGACCGGAATCGAATCTGGGACCTTTCAGTCCGCAGGCCGACGCTCTATCCACTGAGCCAAACCGGTTTCGGCCCAACTACTTTCTTAACCTTGCCATGCAAATGACTCACAGGCATCTTGAACCTAACCATTCCAAAACTGAACAGTACTTCCTACTCCCCCCCCCCCCCAAACCTGTTCTTCCCTAAATCAACAATATACTACTGTCCCCATCCACTCAGTCGCACAAACCAGAACCTAGAAGCCATCCTTAATATCTCCTCTCCCTCCCTCTTAAAATAGAGGCCATTGTCAGGTCTTGTTGATTCTACCTCTAAAATATATCTTGAATCCATCCAACTGTCTTCAAATCTACTTACATCTCTCTAGTCCACGCAACCTGGATAATTGCAGTAGCCTAGCAGGCCTCTCTACTCTGTCCTTGATTTCTTAAATCCATTCTACACACAGTAGCCAGAGTGATTAAAAGAAAAAATGTTTTTATTGATTTTAGAGAGAGGAAGGGAGAGGGAGAGCTAGAAACATCAATGATGAGAGAGAATCATTGATCAGCTGCCTCCTTCATGCCCCCCTCTGGGGATCAAGCCGGCAACCCAGGCATGAGCCCTTGACCGGATTCGAACCTGGGACTCTTCAGTTCGTAGGTCAACGCTCTATCCATTGAGCCAAACTGGCTAGGGCTAAAGTATGATACTTTTGAGGATGTCTTTCTCAGTCACTGCATCCTCTCTTTAGATTCACTTCAAGGCACTCTTTCAGAACCCTTGGTCGCTGTGGCCTGGTCCCTTGGTCTTTTAGTTCTAACATGCCAAGTTCTTCCCAGCTGCCATTTCCTTTGTCTGGGATGTTCTTCCCTCTGATTCTTTGCTAAGTAACTTCTATTTATCCTTTAGGTTTAGTTTTAAAATCCTTTCCCTGACACCACAATTGAAATTCAATATCCCTCTTATTTCTTATTCAATGAATAAATGAATCATTGTAAAGAAATAGTGTTAGGGAAAGCAAACAAATCCATGAAGGTTCTGCTTATCGGTTAAGCATTCAAACACTGAACGGAGATTCTGGGGCTCTCCAAATTTTGCTTAAAGACTTTTGGGGCAGCCGAAACTGGTTTGGCTCAGTGGATAGAGCGTCGGCCTGCGGACTGAAAGGTCCCAGGTTCGATTCCGGTCAAGGGCATGTACCTGGGTTGCGGGCACATCCCCAGTGGGAGATGTGCAGGAGGCAGCTAATCGATGTTTCTCTCTCATCGATGTTTCTAACTCTCTATCTCTCTCCCTTTCTCTCTGTAAAAAATCAATAAAATATATTAAAAAAAAAAAAAGACTTTTTGGGCAAGTTTTAATTTTATAGAACCCCTATTTTATACAAAAGGTTTATTTCTTCCCCAGTGATTGGAAATAAGACTAAGGAAGTCTATAAATGAGAAGAGCATTTAAGTAACTACACATTGCCCTGCGTGGGCCTAGATCCCACTACAGAAATAGCAAACAAATTCTGACGTTTTGCTTCTTTACCAAATTCTCATTATTGCTATTAAAAAGCTTACATCTACTTAAACCATGTATACACGCGTACATTTGTACATACATACACAGAGGATCTAAAGCAGGTCACTGTAGATCACATTCTGAATACAATCACTTGTCGAGTTCTAAGTGTTTATGTAAAAAATGATAGGTTCAATTTCCTCTAGAAACCCTGTTGGAAGAAATGAAATCCATACAGTTTTCATCTTGGAAAAACTTTTTAAAAATCAATTTAGCAAGATTTGTATAATCTATAGTGACATTTATTTTGTTTCAATAAATACTTTCAAAATAGCCTCTCTACATTCTTATTGGTTAATAGTCCTGGCTATGGCTATGGAGCAGATTGCTCCTTTTGTACAAAGATGTAGGCATCTTGCTTCCAGATATTCCATAAAGTAACCAACCATACTTCAAAGGTGATGAACTACCTTGCAGCTGGGCTATTATTTCCTTCTCCTGTCATTTATGACAGGAACATGTCATGAAATGACTACCCACTGTAGCTAGAAGGATCCTTAAGAGATTATGTAGCTCCATCTACTCATTTTGTAGATGGGGAAACAGAGATCCCAGAGACTGGTATTAAGGGTTTCCCTGAATATTTTCTTTTATGCAGACTTGATTGGCTCCTTATAAATTTAGTTTCTGTATTTCACTGATTACTGCTGTAGGCTTTACACTAGAAATATTCTGTATAACTAATAATGCCAGTCAGTGACTTTGGATAGGACACTGGGATCTTGGTGTTAATCCCAAATTCACTAAAACTCAGAAAACCGAATCAAACCCATCTATCTAAAAGGTGATGCATTCTAATTTGATAGAATGATACATTACAAAATAATTGGTGAAGCCCAAGATGGTACCACCAGGAGGGATCTGTGGCAAAATTGGCAGCTTATGGATCACCGTCAAAATGATTTTTTGTTGCTGGTAGTTGCATGTTTAAATGAACTGTAGCCAGCTAGGGCGACCTGAAAAGCTCTACAATGGAGTGGATGAGAGAACAACCCTTCTTTCTTTTTTCCCCATTTTTTTATTTGTTGATGAGGGGGGGGGGAGGAGGGGGGGAGATGGAGATAGACAGACAGACAGAAAGAAACATCAATTTGTTGTACCACTTATTTATGCATTCATTAGTTGATTCTTGAATGTGCCCTGACCAAGGATTAAACCCGCAACTCTGGCATATAGCAACAACGCTCTCACCTACTGAACTACCCACCAGGGCAGAACCCATCTTTCTTGTAGTATCCATGGAGATTAATACTCATTCAGTCAGTCAATCAACAGTGAATGCCTACAAGGAAGGTACTATTTGGGTCCTGAGGATAGTGTAAAACCAAAACCACCTCCACACTCAGAAACCCCCGGCTATATTAGATTATATTAAACTTTTCATTTAAAAAAATATATATTTTATTGATTTTCTACAGAGAGGAAGGGAGAGGAATAGAGAGTTAGAAACATCGATGAGTGAGAAACATTGATCAGCTGCCTCCTGCACGTCCCCTATGGGGGATGTGCCCGCAACCAAGGTACATGCCCTTGACCGGAATCGAACCTGGGACCCTTGAGTCCGCAGGCCAACTCTCTATCCACTGAGCCAAACCGGTTATGGCTCTTTTTTTTTTTTAATTAATCTTCACCTGAGGATTTATTGGTTGTCTCCTGTATGGGATGCAATCCACAACCTAGGTATGTGCCCTGATTCAGAATCGAACCTGCAACTTCTTGGTGTACAGGACAATGCTCCAACCAACTGAGCCACCTGGCCAGGACTAAACTTTTAACTCCTTCACTCCACTGCTTACCACTGATCAAACGACACCAGGGCAGTGAACTCTAGAATTTGCCGATCTCAAATTCCTTTGACTTAGGAGTGCTCAAAGATGTGAACACTGGTTCCCAACAGCTTCCTAACATAATCTGTTCTCTAACATTAAGAATTTAAAAATCTTTAAGGGAGACCCAGGAGAACATTTAGCCCAACTCCCTTATTTTAGAGATTAAGAAACAAGAGGTACAGAAAAGGAAAGTGACTTGCTTCAGGACACAAAGTTTGACAAGATGACTGAAATACCTCTCTTTTTCATAAACATTATGACTTATTTTGGTTTTAATAAACAGCTTTTATATTAAAAAACCATAATTTGCACATCTGTATATTGCTTTAACCCAACATGCTTTGGTGAATTCTTTCAACTAACCAACATATCTCTTTGAAAGGGAAAGGGGGAGGATATTCACAGTGATTGAAATCTAATACACTTGATGATTTCAATGGGTTATGGCATTTCATCCTCACAAAATTCACAGGGTTCTGCCTTAACAAATGATGAAACTGGAGACTCAGGACATCTAACTAATTTTCCCAAAGTGGTTAAGAAGTATCTTAGGTCTCATTCCAAAACCTACATGCTAGCCTCTATGTGACTGCTGATAATCACTGATCAATTTGATTTAGGCAAAGAACATGCTTATTGTAATTTCAAAAGAAGAGTCACCCATTCCTTCTAATAATCTTTTTTCAAAATGTAAACTAACAACTGTATACATCCCTGTCTTCCTTAGGCTTTTGTTATTTCTAAATAAAAAAAACAACAAATTATAGTTTTGCCAAGTGAAAGTAAGACATCTTTCCCCCCATAAACTCAATAAAAAGACCAGAAAATACCAGAAGCCCCAAAGAGAACCAAAGAAAGGAAGGACTGCCTGTGCCTTTCTAATCACCACCAATTCAGAGAACTTGCAAATCTCCCTTTACTCTCTAGATTCTCCCCAACAAAATGAGCAACAATTACCTCATTTGAATTTAATCCATCAGTTGTAGCCAGAGGCACTTTCCCATGCAGCACTGTGCCAGTCACCTCTTTTATCCCAAATGCTGGAGAATCAAGGTTCTCCTTGATCCACATTCCAGTGGAGGAAGACTCCCCTAGAACAGGAGTTCCTTCTTCTGATATAGGCACTGAATCAGTGTGAACAATATCTCCCAGGATGGGAACACCATCAGGGAACACTTCCTCCATAGCAGGCTCTGCAGCAGCTAGAGTAGAGGGCTCCTTGGGAGTGGGCACACTATCAACTGTGGGGACAGGTTCCTCTGAGGTGGGCATTGCAGCAGCTGGGTCTGCAGGCTCCTCCGGGGTAGGCACTGCAGCAGATGGGGCTGTAGGCTCCTCCGGGGTGGGCACTGCAGCAGGCTCCTCCGGGGTGGGCACTGCAGCAGCTGGGGCTGTAGGCTCCTCCGGGGTGGGCACTGCAGCAGCTGGGGCTATAGGCTCCTCTGGAGTGGGCACTGCAGCAGCTGGGGCTGCAGGCTCCTCTGGGGTGGGCACTGCAGCAGCTGGGGCTGTAGGCTCCTCTGGGGTGGGCATTGCAGCAGCTGGGTCTGCAGGCTCCTCTGGACTGGGCACTGCAGCAGCTGGGGCTGTAGGCTCCTCTGGGGTGGGCAATGCAGCAGCTGGGGCTGTAGGCTCCTCTGGGGTGGGCACTGCAGCAGCTGGGGCTGTAGGCTCCTCTGGGGTGGGCACTGCAGCAGCTGGGACTGTAGGCTCCTCTGGGGTGGGCATGCAGCAGCTGGGCATAGAGTCCTCTGGGATGGGCACTGCAGCAGCTGGCGCTGTAGGCTCCTCTGGGGTGGGCACTGCAGCAGCTGGGGCTGTAGGCTCCTCTGGGGTGGGCACTGCAGCAGCTGGGGCTGTAGGCTCCTCTGGGGTGGGCACTGCAGCAGCTGGGGCTGTAGGCTCCTCCGGGGTGGGCACTGCAGCAGCTGGGGCTGTAGGCTCCTCTGGGGTGGGCACTGCAGCAGCTGGGGCTATAGAGTCCTCTGGGATGGGCACTGCAGCAGCTGGGGCTGTAGGCTCCTCTGGGGTGAGCACTCTAACAGTTGCAGTATCAGGCTCCTCTGGAGCAGCTGGGGTGACAGAGACCTCTGGGGTGTCCTCCCCTGTGGATGGCACTGCAACAGCTGGGACATACGCCTCAATGGTGACCACGGAAGCAACTGGCATGTCCTCCTCTGGAAAGGGCACTGTGACAGCAGCTATAGCAGTTCCCTCTGGGGTGGGCACTGCAGCATCTAGGGCATCTTCTACAGTGGGCATTATAGCAGTTGGGGCAGGTTTCTCTGGGATGGGTATCCATTCCTCCAAAATTGGTTCAGTATTACTAGCTTTGGTAACTTGTTCCCCCATAAAGATATTTAGCAATGATTCTGAATCTCTCATTTCTGTCTCCCCTCCATTCAGCTTGGGCTTTAGGTCATTCACAGTTCCCTCTCCATCACTGCTATGTCTCTGTCCTCCATCCAGCAGGTGCAGACTCTGAATCTCTGACTCTAGGGACTTTCTCTGGAGATCCTGGAAGACCTGTTCTGGGAGGTCTCTATGAAAATGTGCTAGGGCTTGGTCCTCCAAAAGCTGGGTTTCATAACCCAGCTCTTGTGCCTCACCATAAACTTTCTCCATGGACAACTCACAAGGGTCCACAGTTCCCAAGGAAGTCAGACTGTTTTCTTGATTAATAGCTCCTTCCTCATTTTCCAAATGAATCTCATCTGTTAGTAAATGTGAACCATATGATAACACCTCTACTTCAGATCCTGAGATAATATCTGTTAGTTCACAGCTAAAAGCAGAACTGAGGGGGGACCTCTCAACATTCCCCTCAATCTGACTGCAGTCTACCTGGAACAAACTGCCATTCTCTTTGGCTAGCTCAGCTTCACAGGCTGATAGGTTTTCTTCATGAGAAGCTCTGCAATCAGAGCTGGGCAATCCTCCTGGGTCCAGCTTTCCCGGTGACTCCAGGTCAGCTGGGTGTCTGAACTTAAACTCCCCTGCAGTCTTGGGGCTAAAAGGCACTTTTTCACACTCCGCACTAACAGTGGGAATGTCCCTCACGATATCAAAGTGGGCAGTAAGTTCCACAGCATTAGGCACCTGAGAAGAATCCAGGGCATTAAAATACTCACAATCCAATCCAGAATTATCACCTTTCACCCTTACATTTAAAACGTCTACATGCTCCTCTTCTAAGGCAGCCCCTGGAAAATTACTAATTACAAGTGAGTTTTCTGTATCCTGGGATGGGGCCAGCCCTTCAGAAGCTTGGTTCTCCAGCTCAACTAGAGGAGTTATTTCTTCTTCACATAAACATTCTTTTTCAAGTTCAAGAAACATCTGCACTGAATCTGTGTCAGAGAGCTGCTCCGAATTGGCAGGACCAACAGTGTGTTCTAAATTGGAAACAAGGCCCTCTAGCTCCTGGGCAGCTTTGTTTTTCAGCTCACCAATAGCACTTTCACCTGTGAGAATGTAACTGTAATCAAGAGGTGTATCCTCAAGAACAGAAGCCAAGCAGTTCTCAGCTGGCTGTAGGTCATCAGAGCAACAAATATGACCAAGCGCTAAGTGGTCTAAAGCCTCCAAGGCAGCAGCTGAGCAATGGGACCCATCCTCTACCACTGCTACAGTGTTTGCTTGTTCTCTCTCTTCAAAAATATCCACCAGGCTGTTCTTTTTCTCATCTGCCATTGGAAAAGCCTTTCCTCTCTCTGACAGCTTCTCCTCCTGCCACTCCTCCTCAGCCTCCATCATAATCCATCGCTCATCTTCCTCAAACTTTAGTTCAGACTCTGTTTTCTCTCTTAGGCTGGGGGTTATGAGAACATGCAACTCTGGATCCAACAGCTCTTCACTCAGGCAAGGGGAGAGAAGTGGCATTTCCACAGTGCAAGCTGTGTCCCCAAGGGGGTGCTGCTTCTCTCTAAAGCCTCCCTTAGCCAAACTTTTCATGGCTCTGGGCCAGGTTGCACTTGAGAATCTGTGTTCTTGCATTAGATCTGTGTTACCACTTGGTGCTGCAGCTTCTGATTCTAGAGGCTGGAATTCATGGGGAGAGCTCTCACTGTGCTGCTGAAATCTGAAGTCTTGGCAGTCTCCACTTAAATTTTTCACATCCTGCACTTCTGGAATGCCTATGGATTTGGACACATGTTCCAGAGTTACTGATTCTAACTGAGGTTCCCTGTTGTCCAAATGGCCAGAACTTTCTGTTAATGCAGAACTGGATTCCTTCTTCTCTTGCAAGGAAGGATTTGAAGCACCAGCTTCTGAAACCTCACTGAGAGAAGCTTCCATCCTTTCTGCAAATTCTGGGAAATTGGGTGGCATGAAGGACTTCCATGATCTCCTGTTAACATTGTCTTTGCGTTCTGCATTTGGTCGCCTTCTCGGTGGCACAGGTGCCAACTTCTGCACATCACTGCTTAGCTTCAGTGCATCAAATATTATTCGCTCATCTAGCTTTTTGCCTTCTGGTGCTCTAGACTCAAAAACATTAGATGCTGCTCCTAAGGTACCATTGCTGGATATAGTACTTCCTTCCATCTTTTCCATGGTGCTTTTTGACGTCTGATTAAGCTTTGACCCCTGGTCAATCTGTTCATTTATCCTCATTGTGTCATATATAGACCGCTGTGGAACATAGCAATCCTCTATATAGCCATCCTCTTCCTCTCCTTTCCCCAGGCAGGTGGGGTTCCGCCTTAAACAGTCTGGCCTGCTGAGTGGCTTACCCATACTTCTTCAATCAAAACGAACCATCAACCTTTTAAATGTTTTTCATGAATTCCCCAAAAATGCATTCTGTGTAAATTTAAAATTCCTTTACATGTTCATAATCCCAACCAACCAACTGGATTTACCCTCTAGAAAGGCCTGGAAGTTCCACTTTGAAACCATCCTGGGAGACGCTCTAAGAGGAACAGCTCTTTTTTCACAGGCTAGCAGTCTCATAGTTGCAGATAAGTGGTATAATTTACTCAACAAACAAAATAATTCTTTGTATGGCTTCTTTTTAAAGAGCACGGCTCTTTCTAATTTAAGCAATAAAAAAATCATCTGATATTGACAAGTCTTATTCAATATCTAGTTCCACTCACTTCTCATCCAAGGAGAGCTGGAAGCAGGATTTATACCGATCGTGTCCTTTAACAATGGCACAGCCCCTCTAGTCTTCATGTATAGCCCAAGCTCCTAAGAATTCCTCTCATTTTATCCTCAGTTCCACCCCTGGAGAGTCCAGCTGGTCTGAATTAGCCATTCGTCTCCCTAGTTCGCGTGTTTGCAATTGAACTGGGCTGGTCGGCGGATATTCCTGCAACTTTAAACACAGGAAGTCCTTCATTCGGGACCAGTCCGGGGCTTCCTGTCTCCCAAACATCACGGCATTGTTGTGGCTCCCAGCACAGCCCAGCGCGGTGGCCGCACAGCCAGGCGAGAGGGCCCGGCGGCGCGGCCTCGGAGCGCGCTCAGCGCGGCCCACTCCCCCGCGCCGTGCCGCGCGCCCGGCGGCCAGGTCGCCTCACCACAACTGGCAGGTGGCTCCGGCCTCGCCGGCCTCCGGTCCCGCTCAGGAAGTTAGTTTGTCCCTCCGGCCGCGGAGCCCGCGTGCTGTGGGTGCCGCCTCCCCCGCCGCCGCGCCGCGGGCTGCATGTCAAGCAGCCGCCTCTCCTCGCCGCCGCCGGCCCGCCGGCCCCCGCCCGCAGCTGTCACGGGCCCGGCATGCTAACTTCGCGCCGGAACAAAGGCTCCGCTCGGGCCGCGCGGGGGCGAGCCCTGCTCCCCGCTCCCTCGCGCCGCTCGCTCGGCGCTCGCTGCCAGTGCCGGGCTGGCGGGCCGCTCCCCGCCCCTTCCGCGCCGCCCCGCCCGGCAGCCCCCTGGAAGCCCCGAGCGCGAGGCAGAGCCCGGGGGAGGAGGTGGAGGCGGGGCCCGGGCGGGGGCCGCGCAAAGAGCGACCGGAGCCGAGAGCGCGGGGCGGCCGAGGGGATTGGAGGCCGAGGCGCGGAAGGAGGGGCTTCGGCGCGGGGGGAGGGGGGGCGGGCGCCAGCCGCTCGGCTCCGCGGGCCCCGCCCCCCGCCCCCCGCCCCCCCGGCCGGAGGGAAAGCCCCGCCCAGAGAGGGCGAGAGGAGGGAGCCGCACCGCGAGCCGCCGCCGAGCCGCGCAAATCCCCTGACAAAGGAAAGCCCCGCCCTCCTCCCCCGGGCCCGGCCCCCGTCGCCCCGCCGCGGCCCCCGCCCCGGGCTCCGAGCCCAGCCCCGGAGCCGGCGAACCCAGAAGGGGGACCCGCCGCCCCAGCCGCCGGCTTTGGCAGGGCCGCTCGGGCCCATCTGCCGGCAGGGTCGCCGGCTGCCGCGGGCCGCCCGCCTCCGACTGGCTCCAGCTCTGCCGCCGAAGGCTCTCCGAGCCCCTCCGGTGTCACCGTTAGTGCGCCCCGGCCAGGCCCAGGAGCACGCAGCCTCGAACCCGGCACTTCCCGGTGTCCGAAGGCATGCGGTCAAACTCGGAGACCAAGTTACTGGGAAACTCTAGGCGCCTTCTCTCTCCTCCTCCTCCTCCTCCTCTCAGGTCCTGGTCCCTTTCTGCCCACAGGGCTGAGCGGCGGCAGTGACTCGGGGAGATGCCAGCAGCAGGGTCCCACGCCCAACACCCGGGCTCCTTTACTGCTGCGCACATGCAAGGAAACCCGAGCCTCCGGGCCAGCTGAAGAGCGGGGGTCTGTGTTTCCAGCTTGATGACAGAAAATGCTTTAGAAAGGTGGCCCACAATTCTGTCCACAGCTTTTTGGCTTTTAGAAAAGCTAAGTCACCTGATGACATTAAACAAAGAAAATACAAAAGGAAACCCAGGAAACTGTCCACCAGAGGCAGCTACATTTCTGAAGGGCAAAAAAAAAAATCTTTTAAAATTTCAGTTGGTCAATAGACAGTCAAACTTACAGAGAAGTTATTTCTATCCTTTACGCAAACAGTAAGTGAGGCCAACAGTTGGTGTTTGGAGATCTGGCAGTGCAACCCTGAGCTGAGCCTTACCTACGCAGGAAGCCGGAGAGGTCCTTGGCAAAAATGAGGTGTGGGCTGAAGCCTGTGCTCAGAATTAAACAAATAAAAGACCTTTCAATGGCAGACTGTTTTTACACTTTCTCACTTTGATCCATTCAGCCCACTCAAATCCGAAACTCTCTCCCCATCTGTAAACTGGAAGAGAGGGGCACAGACTAAATTATGTCTTGACTGCCTTTCTAATTTTAATATCGTTTAATTCTAAAACTTTTAAAGGAGCTGCCCCAGAATCCTGAGTCCTCTTGGTCCCCCACTGCAAGACACTAGAAGCCCTGTCTCCTGAGGAACACACAGCAGAAAGAACCAAAAAAGATGCTTGGCCTAGAGAAGGTTCCAGGCAATATGATAAACAAGAAGTATCTATCTGAAGGACTGGAACAAGGGAGGACGGAAGCTTGTTCTGGATACAGTGTCTCCTTCAGCTGACACACGAATATCCAAGGGCACATTTCAAACAAAGAGCTTTCTCACAGCTATTCAAAGAATAGGGTGTCCCTTAAAGTGGTGAAATTCCTAATTCTGGAGGTGTTTGAGAGGAAATTCATGCAATCACTTGGCAGAGATTTGCGGAAACAGATTTTAAAATCCGCTATCAGTTTGTTTAGAATAAATGTTAAGTTTCCCTCTGATGCACTGTGTTCCTAGGGGCTTGATCAACTTACAGATCTGATTCTTAACCTTTCAGGGAATCCAGGTTTTAATTTTCTTTTAATTATTCAGTACAACTGGAAAAACCTAGGGAAGGCAAGATCAATTTCACTAGCAAATCTCTCCGGCCAAATACATTCACTTAAGTGTTCAGATATCATAACACTGTTAGCGTGCCAGGGCCCTTCTGGCTGGAAGAATCTGAGGAATTCTGGCTCTGGACTAAGGGTGGGTGGTTATTCTATTATAAAAAATGATCTTGATGTGGAATCACAAACTTCCCAGGCAGAAATTCCTTTCCTGTTTCCTCACCAGTCAGGTGTCAATCAATTCAATCTTTCCCCTTCCCACACCTATCTACCCTATTCTCACCAATGCTCCATATTATAATATAAAATAAATAAGTGGAGTGCTTTAGCCACTGTGAAGATTGGATTCAAATTGCTTTTCAATTGAAGTCACACTCTGACTAAGCGTCAGAGCAGTATTACAGAAAAAAAACCACCCAAAGTGCAAACACAACCTTATAGAAAGGATTAGGTAAAGTTCCCCAACCCCCAGCCTCCACCCTCAAAGGAGCCAAAGATTGCTTTGCTCCTTCTTTATCACCAGTATGTTTAGAAAGAAATCAAGAGGAAGCACAGTGTCTCTTTCCACAATGTGTCTTATTTTTTATCTGTTCATGAGTTTCTCTCTAGCTTTGGTATGTGGAGCTCTGCCAATAGCCATCACAGTGACTGAAACAAATACCTGATACAGTGTTCAGCCTCGTGTTGCCCTGATAGCTCCAACATCAACAAAAAAAGCATCTGTTCATTTCACGTGCAGTGTGTAAACTTTTTAAAAGAGAAGTACAGGGAGCTCCAGATAACCACTCAGGATGTTTCCCCCACTTCTGCAACCCCAAATATATGTGCCGAAGCCAAATTTCAAATTAGTTTCCAGTTAGTTGATTACAGAGTTCAAAGAATTCTCTGCTCATTTAGAAATTCCTTAGAACAGAATTTGGTGTCCGATTTTCCTTCAGTGAACGTAGAAGAAAGAACACACAGGCCCTTTCTGCTATCTTCCTAATTAAAGAGTCTCTTCACACCCTTTCCAAGTTTTAGACCTGGTATCCTGCCTTTGTCTGCTCCAGACTTAAACCACCCTTAGGACGATCTGGAGACCCTGATCCCCACTTCCTCAGATTCTGTAACGCCTTTTCATCCACCCTGCCTCTCCTGGAGGATTAGTGCTGACTAGAGGAAGATACAGAAGACTGGTTGGATCTTGCCCATTTTACATCTACAAAATGCCTTTCATTTCAGGATCTCTAGACTTTACAAGCATTTATTTACTGGCAAGGGGAAACTCCACAGTATTAGTCTGTACCTGTTGGGCAACAGTCATTACCATTCTTTGGTGCTTTTATTATATAAAGATGGCTACTGAGTGACTCATTAAGCTTATACAGCAAGATGTAAAGCTTGTTTTAAATGGGATACTACAGATTTTGATGCTATTTGAGTTCTCATGGGTTCCTGAACCCATGAGAAAATTTTCCACACATTTGCAGGAACTCTTATGACCCCTATAGGCTCCTTCCTGCTTGTAAACTTTCCAAAAGACAGTGTATTAATTCCTCTTTTCGCTACTCACCAAGACAGTGGTGATGACAAAAGTATGGGGCTTTGCAAATTAAAAAATACCTGACAAGAGTGGGAGGAAGGGAGGGAGTCAGGGGGAACCAGGGAAGGTTTTATGGAGGGAATAAGTTTACTCATTAGGACTTATACACATATACAGAGATGGTGAAGACAAGGATTTCTAAGTGAAGGGTTAGAAGCAAGAAACCTAAAAATGCATGGACCCTAAAGAAGCAAATTTGAAGTCAGTGTGGCTTAAATACAGAGCATATGAAAAGGAAAAATGGGAGGTCAGAATGGTAAGTAGCTCAAGGCCAGTTCACCAGGGGCCTTGAATGCCAAGCCAAGGAATTTATGCTTTATTCAGAAAACCCATTAGTACATCAAGATTTACTTATTTAAATTTACCAGAGGTCATGAGAATTATTGAGCAGTGTATGGAAAGTTTGCTAAGAATTTGGGACTCGGTGCTCATTCAACTGCCATTTAATATGTATTCTCTCATTTAAAAAATCCAAATCAGTGGTTCTCAACCTTCTGGCTCTTTTAAATACAGTTCCTCATGTTGTGACACAACCATAAAATTATTTTCGTTGCTACTTCATAACTGTAATGTTGCTACTGTTATGAATCGTAATGTAAATATCTGATATGCAGGATGGTCTTAGGCGACCCCTGTGAAAAGGTCGTTCGACCCCCAAAGGGGTCTCGACCCACAGGTTGAGAACCACTGATTCAAATCCTTAGTTTATAAATGAAACTTGAAGTGGTAAACTTACTTTTCCAAAGTAACACAGCTATTAAATTCTTGGGCTCTTAAGGTTGAGCCTAGGCCTGCAGATGCTGCATTGGTGTCAATATGTATAAAACAGATTGTAGATAGGAAGATTGAAGTTGAAGCAACCAGGAGGATTACACAGGTTAGGCAAGAGGTAACAAAAGCCTGGACTTGAGAAAATTGAGGGTGGGAGGCTGTGAAAGAAACTGCAGAGGCAGAATATTTGGACTTCACAACTGACCAGATAGAAGGTAGAGTGTAGGGGGGAAAATAAATGTAAAATGATGCTGTAGTACTACTTTTGGATTCCTGAGGGCATAGTAAAACTATAAAACAGTAGCTAGGAGGAAGACAATATTTGAAGAAGATCACACATTCAATTTAGGGCATACTGAGTGTGAAGTACTCAAAGATGACCCGTGTGAATGGAGGTGTCCAGAAGGCCCCTCACACAAAAGACTGAAGTCCAGGGTAGAGTTACAGATTTGGAATCCTTCTGCAATAGAACAGTGAAGGGGTGGGGCATCCCTGGGGTTTCATGTGGAGAGAAAAGACAAGGCAGATGACAGAATTTCAGGAAGTATGTGTTTGGGAGGTAGGAAGACAAACCAAAAAAGAAAGCAGAAGAGCAGCCAGAGAAGAGAATGGGAAGTAAATGGACAGGAGGGTTTTAAGAAATGCTGCATAACAGATGAATACTTCCACGAAAACAGTTTCAGCACAGTGATAGGGACGGAATCAGATTACAGGGTAAGTATAGCCAGTGGTGAAAAAGGAAGTATTGGTCCTCTCCTTTAAAAAAGAAAAAAATTTTTTTTATTGATTTCAGAAAGAAAGGGAGAGGGAGAAAGAGACAGAAACACCAATGATGACAGAATTATTGATTGGCTGCCTCCTGCACACCCCCTGCTGGGGATCAAGCCCGCGACCTGAGCATGTGCTCTTGACCGGAATCAAATCCGGGACCCTTCAGTCTGCAGACTAATCTGAGCCAAGCCAGCTAGGGCTCTTCCTTCTTCTTGAGACTCTGTTCTTTTGGCTTCCAAGATACTGTACTATCTTGATGTCACCTTTCTAGCCAGTCTTTCTTTGTCTCTTTGGGCTCTTCTTCCCTAAGGGGCTGGATGTGGCCTGGTGGTTCTGGGGAGGTTTTCCAGAGAAAGTGACCATGTGCGTTTTCACTACTGAGAGCAGTCTTTCCAGTAATAGAGTTGCATGACTTTACAACTGTCACAAGTTGATAACTTCACAAATTTGCTTGGCTATCTCTATGAAACAGGTCCCTGGGTTGAATCTCCAAGGAATCTTGCTATAGGGGTCCCCTCTCCAGTATTAGAAAAGGAGGTAGAATAAATAATACAGAGGAAAGAGATTTCTGAAAACTGTCTTTTTCATTTTGATTCTAAAGCAATTCATATATATATATATATATATATATATATATATATATATTTTATTGATTTTTTACAGAGAGGAAGGGAGAGGGATAGAGAGTCAGAAACATTGATGAGAGAGAAACATCGATCAGCTGCCTCCTGCACACTCCCCACTGGGGATGTGCCTGCAACCAAGGTACATGCCCTTGACCAGAAGTGAACCTGGGACCCTTGAGTCCGCAGGCCGACGTGCTATCCACTGAGCCAAACTGGTTAGGGCTCTAAAGTAATTCTTAACACTGACCACAAACAAATAATTTAGGTTTAAATGTAAAGAATTAGACCAAAATCAGAGCTCTCCCTTTGGAAGTGAATTGCAAGATGAGATAGTAAATGGTTCATTTGAATGGATGCAATAAATTCAAGCTGGAGAAAACCCAAGATATATTCAATTTCTTTCAAAATTTTTTTTTGTTTTAATCCTCACCTGAGGATATTTTTCCATTGACTTTTATTTTTTTACTTTTTTATTTTTTTAAATATATTTTATTGATTTTTTACAGAGAGGAAGGGAGAGAGATAGAGAGTTAGAAACATCGATGAGAGAGAAACATCGATCAGCCGCCTCCTACTGGGGATGTGCCCGCAACCCAGGTACATGCCCTTGACCGGAATCGAACCTGGGACCCTTCAGTCCGCAGGCCGATGCTCTATCCACTGAGCCAAACCGGTTTCGGCTCCATTGACTTTTAGAGAGAGTTGAAGGGAGGGGGAAAGACAGAGAAACATCAATGTGAGAGATACATTGATTGGTTGCCTCTTGCACACACCCCAACGGGGATCGAGCCTGCAATGGAAGTATACATGCCCTTGACCACAATCGAATTCATCTGTGGGCTGACACTCTATCCACTGAGCCAAATTGGCTAAGGCTCTTTCAATTCTTATCATCTTCTTCCCCTGAATCATATATACGCATAACCAAGGATTAGAAACCCATAATTTGCTGAAAATGTGAAGAATTAAAGCTATGCTATAAAACATCTTGATGTATATGTGTTTGGCAGAGAGATGAATTACATCTGTGTTTTTAAGCTGCTTTCCTCTGAAATCAGGCTGACATTTTTCTTTCACATCTCAATGTTTTCATTAAGGACTGATTAATACTAAGAGGTGTCTCTCCCAAAGATGCTGACTTGGTAGTTGCCATTGTATGGCAGCAGAGGAAGAGAACATGGTCTATGTTAAAAGCTAATTAGGCCAAGGACCCTGAGATCATTAAAGCTGATCTGATGGGTAACTGTGACGAGGGAAGTCACTGAGCTGGTACTGGCTTCTGGTTAATCCTGGTTAATGATATGAAAATAACATTGATTTGTAGAGCACGTTAGCCAAGGTCAAAATGGCCTCAGAAATACTTGCTAGCTGTGGGATTCTGATAGGAATGAATAAATGAGTAATTATATATAATTTAAAGCTATGTTACAGACCTAAACCCACCTACGCATGGCTACTTTAAGGTTAAAAAAAAGCTCTACACTTGTTTCATTGCTATCATCAAACTAATTTTACTTTATCCTTATTTCCAGTTTTCCAAGAAGAAAAGAATGAATCTAATCCTCAGCTGGGCTTTAGATCAAGTCTTTTGATGAATGATCATCCCTAGGTACAAAGGGCATAACTTTCCTTATTTTTCAATATTAAAATATTTCATAACATTCTAATTTATAGGTCTGAATAAACTTTTTTTAAAAAATATATTTTATTGATTTTTTTTACAGAGAGGAAGGGAGAGGGATAGAGAGTTAGAAACATCAATGAGAGAGAAACATCAATCAGCTGCCTCCTGCACACTCCCTACTGGGGATGTGCCTGCAACCAAGGTACATGCCCTTGACCGGAATCGAACCTGGGACCCTTGAGTCCGCAGGCTGACACTCTATCCACTGAGCCAAACCGGTTAAGGCTGAATCAACTTTTTAAAATAAAAGAATATTATCATTTACTGAGCACTTGCCTAATGCTTTCATCTGTATCACTTCATTAAATTTTCATAAAAACCCCGAAGTTATGATTTACCATTGTTCACATTTTATAGTTGAAGTAACTATACAGAGTTTAAGTATTTCCCCCCAAGGTCACTCAAGTAGTCAATGATAGAGCCAGCACTGAAAGCTGGATATTTCTGACTCAAACTCATACTCAATTTTCTTTTTCAATACGCCAAACTGACTGAAGTATGAAGACTCTTCTTAACTGCCAACTAGCTGAATAAATGACAATGACTCTAAAGTGATGGGTAACTAACTACAAAGCAGTATTTCAGAGTCTGGCTTTCTTCAAGTACATCTGCAATAGAAAATTTCTTTCTTAGTTTAGCTTTTTGGTCAGGTTAGTACTGAAATGAAATTGTATTCCTTTAAAATATGCTCACTAGTAGAGAAGGAAGGGAGCCCAGAGGCAAAATGGAGAGGGAAGGAATCCAGGCTAGGATCAGAATTTCTCAGGACACCCAAGGATATACCTCAAATCTTGCAGAGCAGACTGCATTTTGAATGAGAAATAATCTCCAACTATATGTATACCAACATGCTAACTACTTTGAAGAACACGAAAATAGATTTATTGAGATGAGAGATGGGACAAATACATATAATCAGAAAATGCCCAAATTAGGCAGTATATGATAAAGGCTAAATGATTACACATTTTAAGCAACATAGAAGATCAGGAATAGTAAGCTGGGGAGATCAAGACGGTTTTGTGGAAAAATGGGACTTCAGGTATAGATAGAAATAAAATAGGTAAAATATATAAGGAGTTTTTGGGAGAAGTAGATGGTCTATATAGGAAATAAAACTGGAAAGATAGTGGATATCTAAAATGTGGATTCCAAACCCTGGCTGGGTGGCCCAGTTGGTTGGAGCATCATCCTTTACACCAAAAGGTTGTGGGTTTGATCCCAGCCGGGGCATGTTTGGGAGGCAATTGATCAATATTTCTCACTCATATTGATGTTTCTTTCTCTCTCTTTCTCTCTTCCTCTCTGTCTAAAATCAATAAACATATCCTCAGGTAATGATAAAAAATAATAATAATAAACTTTTAAAAAATGTAGTTTCCAACACTGGAGAAGGAAAAGACTGAAGGCTTAGATGTAGACCAGTTCTGAAGCATCCTGCCATGTAATTCATTAGATCAGATGTCTCCTGCATTGATGTGGGGACCTTAAGCACTCACAGAGAGAACGGTGAATATAGATAGGAACTGAGGGAAAACTACTTTGGAAGCCCAAGTCTTAGAAAGCTACAGCATAATTTATGTCTTTTTTCTGTGGGAACTAAGTGCGTACATGCTGACTGTCCAATCACACTAGCTCTCTGCATTCTGAACAGAGGATCCTTTGTTCCCAACAGCAAGGCTCAAAAGAGGCAGAGTCTGATAAAATCACACTGAGATCAGCACTCCCAGCTGGTGCAGGGGCTGATGCCATTCCATAACACACCCTACAGGAAGCAGCTCAGATACACAGATGACTGATTTCCACAGCAGGAGCCTGTGGCAGGGTGGGGCGGGGACTGGTCAGGCATGGAGAGCATTCTTTAGCCACTGACTCAACTTAGTTCACCAAGACCCTGACTTTATCCAACAGATCTGAATAAGTCACTTCAGAACCAACACAATTTCTTAACTTTTTTTTTTTTTTTAAAGAGGAAAACCATGAAGCTTCTCTAGGCAGTGGAACTATTTCATCAGTTAACTCTTACTTGTCATGGAATATGATAGAGGGCAAATGATCAAACACCCTATTTTGCCAGAAGTGGGCTGAATAATTCTTTGTTGCAAGGGGTTATCCTGCATATTCAATGACACCCACTATCAGTGGTTCTCAACCTTCTGGCCCTTTAAATACAATTCCTCATGTTGTGACCCAACCATAAAATTATTTTTGTTGCTACTTCGTAACTGTAATGTTGCTACTGTTATGAATCGTAATGTAAATATCTGATATGCAGGATGGTCTTAGGCGACCCCTGTGAAAGGGTCGTTCGACCCCCAAAGGGGTCGCGACCCACAGGTTGAGAACCTCTTCACTAGATGCTAGTAGCAGCCCCCACAAGTCATGAAAATTAAAAAATGTCTTTAGACATTTAGGACAAAATTAAAAAATTGTCCCCCGAGGGCAAAAATGCCCCCCAGTTGAGAACCACTGGTTAAGCATGAGCTTTGGGTGCCAAACAGACTTTTCCATCCCCAGCTCTAACATTTACTTGATATTCAGCTTGAACAACTTAATATCTTCAAGTCTATTTTCCTATCTGCAACTGGATTTCAAATGTCTGATTTACTGCACTTACCTCTACACCACTGCCATTCTTTGTGTCCATCTCCCATACTACACTGGTAACAAGAGACTCTCTGAGACCCCCAGCACCCATCACAAGTACTGGTAACAAGTGCTCAGTAAGGACAGGCAGAAAGGAATATGAAACACCTTTCTCCTACCCCCACATAGGGATCCATGGACGACTGCCATGTGGCACTTATTCTCATCCCTGGGTGGCCAAAGTCCTGAAAGGTCCACATTTCAAATCACAGCACTGGCAGTAGGAACATAGTTTGTGAAGGCCTAGGCCGTAAGTGTACCCCATTAATCTTCCACAGCGAATACCAGAGACTGGTATTTGAAAAACACTGGATAGTGCAGTGGTGTAGTATTAAGGAAGGTGGGGAGGGAGCACATTCTCCCCATAGCTAGGTTTCCCAACCGGGACAGCTGAGACTTGGGAAGAATCTGCTTGGCAGGAGACAGCCCTTGGGTGCAGTGACCTGACATGACTCCCTGTAGGACTCATTTTATTCCTGGTGAACCAAACAACTCTAACAATGAAGTGCCCTTCAAAGCAACTCATCCCACTTCCTAGAGGCTCACTGCTTACAGCCCCTGTGCCAGCCAGTTAGCCTGAAAGTGCCCAGGATTCTTTTCTGAAGCTCCAGGACTAGGCTAAGGCTGAGACCACTTACTATGCATTTCTAGACACAGCAAGAAACTCCTGATCTGCAAGTCTGTGCTAATCTCAAATGTATTCACTCACTGAATACTCAACAATAAATACAAGTTCTGCCTGGGGTAAATTCTCGTTTTTCTGGAAACACAGTTTTCTTCCTTCTTGTACAAAAATCATATGATGAACCTTAGTTGCAAATGTTACGTGCTGACAATAGATGTGAACAATTTCAGTAAACGTAGCCCTGGCCAGTTTGGTTCAGTGGATAGAGTGTTGGCCTGCAGGCTGAAGGGTCCTGGGTTTGATTCTGGTCAGGGGCACATGCCTGGCATGTGGGCTTGATCCCCAGTAGGGGGTGTGCAGGAGGCAGCCGATCAATGATTCTCTCTCATCATTGATGTTTCTCTCTCTCTCCCTTCCTCTCTGAAATCAATAAAAATATATTAAAAAAGACAAAAAAGAATTTCAGTGAATGTAAATCAAACTGTTCAGTCCTTCCTTTTGGTTGAAGATATATTCGTTTAGTTGCTTTAAAATTTCCAAACAGATTTTTATGAGATCCATCAATGTTTGCTTTTTAAAAAAATATATTTTTATTGATTTCAGTGAGGAAGAGAGAGGGAGAGATAGAAACATCAATGATGAGAAAGAATCATTGATTGGCTGCCTCCTGCACGCCCCCTACTGGGGATTGAGCCCGCAACCCTGAGCATGTGCCCTTGACCAGAATTGAACCTGGGACCCTTTGGTCCACAGGCCGATGCTCCGTCCACTGGGCCAAACCAGCTAGGGCCATCAATGCTTTCTTGACAACCTTCCTATAGATTTTCCTACCTTAACTGAGGCATGAATGAGGCTCCTTTAAGATGATGTAAAGGCTGCTATCTTGGGATTTTGCTTGTGATGCTGGTATTTGGAATACTAATGCTACTTTAAAATGGGGCTGGAAAAAGTTCACCATGAAGCAAACTTAAAGGCCTTAAAGGTTCCTTCACCATCTCCCCACCCAGTTCCTACGGTGAGGGTGGAGAGGATTATTACAGAGCATTGGAATTCTTGGGGGGAGGGGAAATGGGGGATGGTCACATTGGGTTATAAATATCAGTAGCCAAACAGTGAGCTCCTGGGCTGAGGAAAACAACAGACAAACTGTAGTCTCCCCTTAAAGACACAGAACAAGGAGGCTCCCTGAAGTATTTCCACAAAGGAAGTTCCTCTTCTCTTTAGAAATGCATCATCAACCAACACCTGCATCAACAACTCTATGCAAAATAAACCGCAGATACCAGGGAAAGTGACTAGGAGGTTTTAAATCATACAGATTGGTACCAGCAAAAATAAAGAATCCAGCCAGGGCCTGGCCTAAAGAAAGGCAGACTTAGAGGCACTTGTTGCTACTACAACAGTCATAATCATTTTATCAGAAGGCACCCCCCTCCCCATAAATATTTAACTTAATCAACAAGTGTTTTTTTTTTCCAGCTGACTATTGTTTCCCACATAGAGATGGCAATTTTCTTCTAAGCAGTGGTTTTCAACTGAGGCAGATTTTGCCTGCTAGGGGAGATTTGGCAATGTCTACTGACATTTTTGGTTGTCAACCTGGGGAAGGGTAGCTACCGGCATCTAGTGGGTAGAGGTCAGGGGTGCTACTAAATTTCCTACACTGCACAGGACAGCCCTCACAACAAAGAATTATCCAGCCCAAAATGTCAAGAGTGCAGAGGTTGAGAGACCCTGTTCTAGGGCATTCTCTTTACTTCAGTGGACCCTAGTAGTTACTATTGGAGTAGCCATGCTTAAGGAAGGGGGACAAACACACTGATAAGCCAAGGGTCTGCACAAGATGGGGTTAGGGGTGCCTATTCAACTTGGCTGCTGTAAATCTGCAGATACCTAAACCTTCAGGTGACAGGTCATACCACGAGTGATTTCCTTTCCCTCCAAAGGTAGGTATACGATGCTGACCTCATTTGCTTTATTCTCTAGTGAACCTAACTGGCAAAAACATAGATGGGCTGATACGGTCTTTGTCATTACTTGAAAGGAAGGAATAAGTATTTTTGTGTAAACTGGCAGCCTTTCAGCTCCATGTCAGACCATGTCTTCCAAGAGTTTTCACATCTGCTCATAGGGAAGCCTAAGGTTGGAAATCCAATGAAGAGGTCTACAAGGCTTTCTTGTTCTGGCTTCACAGTAGGATGCTGAGTCTCCAGACAGAGGTTGCAAGTGTATGCAGTCCCTGACCCTAGGCTTGGTTCAACTTGAATTAAGACTGAGAACAGTCTTAGGGAAGCCTCCTGCCTCATCTATATCCTGCCAGCCCAGTCTCAAAGACATGGGAGGAAAAAACCCAACAAGGCTTATATGCTTCAAATGCTCCGTCAGTTGAAGTGAACCTTTTGAGAAATCTACATACCCTAAAAATGTTTCCATTTTTCCCACGTGGTTTTTCTAGTCGCTGAGTAGTAGAGTCCCAAGTCTGAAGCCTGGCCTGAATACATAATAAATATAAATATATACAAAATATGGAGTACATGACAGCGCACCCAGGTTTCTTGATGCTTCTCACCAGTAGGATGCCAACACCACCACATGTTTCCAGACTGAAAGGCCAGGCTGGTTCATGGGTGGGGGTGGGGCACAGGGAAGGAGTTGATTTAAGAATCAGAATTATCTCAATTCTTGACTACAAAACATAAATAGGGAGAATCAAAATGAGGAAAGCTTCTTATCATTTTCAGACTTAATACATTTCTTTTCCAAATTTCAAGTCTTTTTCTACCCTTCCCAGAAAGTTCACCTTAGGAGAATTCTTTGGCTTAAATTTCAGTGAAATAAAGGTCCCTCTTGTCTTGTCAGTGTCTTGTTATGTACATACAATTCCTTTTCCTCAATAATCAGAGACTCTCCTATTCAGGAAAGCAGAATTTCCTGAAGAGATTACTAGTCGCCAGTCTTTTCCTTCCAGTTTTCTGAAAGCATGGTCAGTCTTCTCATTTGTGAGCTCTGGAATGGCTTCTTGCTTTCTACTTCCAATAAAGAGCTGAACCCAGCAAAGTGCCTTGAGGTCTTTGCCTGTTTAGATTGGAAAAGGGCTGTCTTCCATGCGTATCTGCTAGATCCACACTGGCTGGCCAGATTCTATCAATTATTTAGAAGCAATTGAGGGAAAGCCTTTCCTAGGAATAGCGACTTTCAGTTTTTCATGTTCATTTAAGAAAATAACTTTTCCCACAGGCTAACTGCCTCTCCATGTGTTTATCAGCACTAATGCAGAGTCCCAAGTAAGCCTGAGGCTCTCCACAGACTTCACTCATGTCTAGTCCACCCAACCCCAGTGGAGTCAGCTACATTTATATCCTCTTCTCTTCAGCAGAGGATGATCCCATTATAAAGAAAAAGCTAAAAACTTAAAGCTAATGCTGTGTTTAAAATATGTATCTTCATGTCTGGTTTTCCCTTATTGAAAACAATCTGAATCTGAAAGCAGTCACATTTTATGAATACGGCGTGTTGCTGGTGTGAGGGGAGTTTATCTATTGCTGAACCTTAACCCAGGAACTCAACACTCGGTCCTTAGAATGGGTCTGAGAAGACCGTCCCTTAGGCAGCCTCTAGGGAACTGACCCAGAGCCTTCGCCCTCTCATTGTTTTTACTTCCCATGAGCTCAGCATGAACTAAGCCAGGAGTGTGCTCCTCCCCTCAGGACCAAAGGCCTTTGCTGGGAGGAGACAAAAACTGTCCCCAAGCCTTTGACTACATAAGGTGGACCTTTATAAGGTAGAACCTGCTTTCTGATTTCCATTCCCGACGTGCGGAGGATAGACACAGGGCACAGAACTTCACTCTCTTTCTCTCCCTTTTCTTCCAGTCTTGCCCTGTCAACATCAGTCCCTTGCAGATAAACCCTCTCTGCAGGTGACCAGCTGATCAGGGTCTGGTCCCAGCCTTCACATCCACAGTATTGGTGGTGGGAGGGTCATTTTCAGAAGTCAGTGAAACAAGACTGCTATAGCTCATATTTAACACAACTTTAACAGCCTTGTTTACTTCATTTTCTAGCTCACTGGAGATGATAAGGAAGGGGTAGATTGCTGAAGCCAGGCCCAGTGCCAGCAGTGAGAAGTAATAGCAGTAAGAATTAATACCTGATATCATGGTAATAGGAAAAACAAAAAACTACACATATATACACACTGCCAATCCAACCAATACAACAATGTAGAGGCGTGAAACAAAAACTTCCAACACAGAACTCAAACTGCATAGTAATTTAGGAACATCCTATATAATAAAAGGGTAATATGCAAATTGACCCTAACAGCAGAACAACTGGGAATGACTGGTCACTATGAGACACACTGACCACCAGGGGGCAGATGCTCAATTCAGGAACTGCCCCCTGGTGGTCAGTGTGCTCCCACAGGGGGAGCTCTGCTCAGCCACAAGCTAGGCTGATGGCTGCCAGCACAGTGGTGGTGGCGGGAGCCTCTCCCACCTACTCAGCATCGCTAAGGATGTCCGACTGCAGCTTAGGCCTGCTCCCCGCTGTAAAGTGGACATCCCCCGAGGGCTCCCGGGCTGCCAGAGGGATGTCTGACTGCCAGCTTAGGCCCGATCCCCCCGGGGAGCGGGCCTAAGCCAGCAGGTGAACATCCCCCAAGGGGTCCCAGACTGCAAGAGGGCACAGGCCGGGCTGAGGCACCCCCCCACCCCCGAGTGCACAAATTTTTGTGCACCGGGCCTCTAGTTTAATATAAAGCAGGCCAATGTCTCTAATATTCTTGAGGATATGAACACAGTAGAGAACAGTGTCATCTTTTTAGTAATGTTAACCTGTACTCATAAAGAAAAATGTATGTACAATATAGTGTTTAGAAAATTAGGCAAATAAAATTTAAAATAATTCCTATGTAAACCAGAATATAGCTGGTAAACTATTTTGAAGCCTAAAGGGATTAGCTTTAGTTTTCTAAGAAATCCATTTAGTTGGGTAGAGTTCTAAGCAATCCAAATCCAAGTAAATTGGATCAATGAAGCATGTCTGTAGAAGAATCTCTGCTTTTGAGATGCCTACAGTGGAAGAGGAGAGGAAATCACACATGGTGAGCAGGGAATACCTCCTTGCCACTGGAACATGGTGTGGGAGTTTTAAGAGGAAACAAGGGGCTCATGGGTTTGAATTTTCTCTACCTACCCTTTCCTTTCTTGGGTGCTTCAAGAAACCCAAATATGAGGACTTGTGTTACTCCAATCTGCAGTATTTCCAATCATGGTAAAGGGCCGTTAGCCCATGTCTCCCTTTAATGCTGAACATACCATAAACTCCTGGAGGGGCCCTTCTGAAACAGCCACCTTCCTGAACTTGGCTCTTGCTACAAATCTGTGATCTTTCTCAGGACCACGTGGCTCTCACCTGGTGACAACACCACCTCTCCACCCATATATATATATATTTTTAAATATATTTTATTGATTTTTTTACAGAGAGAAAGAGAGAGAGATAGAGAGTTAGAAACATCGATGAGAGAGAAACATCGATCAGCTGCCTCCTGCACACCTCCCACTGGGGATGTGCCCGCAACCCAGGTACATGCCCTTGACCGGAATCGAACCTGGGACCCTTCAGTCCGCAGGCCGACGCTCTATCCACTGAGCCAAACTGGTTTCAGCATCCACCTATATTTTTAACAGGAAGAATTCTTACAGGAAGGGGCTGAGAGAACACCTTAACTCTGGATGCAGGAGTGTTAACTATTTAAGTGGAATAATTAACACTAGTGATGGAAATAAAGTGCTAGAAGTATCCTTTCCAAATCTACTCTGTGCATGAAGAAGGAAAAGCAGCAGAGAGGCCTCCTGCAGCAGAGTGAGGCACTTTTAGGTATTTACAACAAAGTCAACTCCTGGGGTGAAAGGCTCATGCAGTGAAAGCCAAGACCCAGACTCAGCCAATTTGCACTCTGAGTCAACTCCTTTCATCTTCCTCTGTTGTTTTAAACCAGACTCACAAAACCTCAGGATTAGTAATTCTGACTCAGGAAAAGAATGAAAACATTTTTGCAATTTAAGGCAGTGTTTCTCAAACTCTCCTATAGGCAGAGGACTTGTACTATTGAGGAGCATGGGGTGCAGTCTTAAGCTTCTTGCGATAAGTGGAAAATTTCTTTGAAGTGTCATGTTTTATCTTAATAATTCATGAGCATTTTGCATTTTATTCTAAATATAACAATACACCGATCCTTTGAAATCTGTGAAAAAAAACCAACACTTTAGGACAGTGGTTCTCAACCTTCCTAATGCCGCGACCCTTTAATACAATTCCTCATGGTGTGGTGACCCGCAACCATAAAATTATTTTCGTTGCTACTTCGTAACTGTCGTTTTGCTACTGTTATGAATCGTAATGTAAATATCTGATATGCAGGATGTACTTAGGCGACCCCTGTGAAAGGGTTGTTCGACCCCCAAAGGGGTCGCGGCCCACAGGGTGAGAACCGCTGCTTTAGGAAGATGAGCCCATGTTTATTTTACGGCTTCTCATACCTCAATTTGAAAACCAGGAACCTGAAGAGACGTTCACTGCTATTTTTAAATTGGTTAATTTGAAATCCAGAATTTCATAAAGGAGATTTGTAGAGTAAGAGATAAGATTTGGACATTTCTTTATATATCCGTAATTGGTTATAAACACTGAAATAAATTATAGTAGAAATATGTTCAAACCTGTTGCTCAGAAGTCCAAGAGACTGTTTAGTCTCCAAAAAGTACACTTCGATGGCGATGTGAGTGGGAATAATGAAACCGGAGCAGAAGTGAAAATGTACACTCAATCAGTTTCCAAGTTACAAGAAAAGAAATACTCATATTAGCCGGAAAAATAAAAAACAAACAAACAAAAAAAACAAAGCCAAGACTTACTTTAAAGGCTGCTAATTGTTGGTTGATGATATCCACTTCGGTCCCCACTACCCACTGGAGGGCCTCTCCCTCCTCTGCCGCAGTGGTCATGTCATTGAGCACTTTCAGTGTCCTGTAGAAGTCCTCCACACGGCCCAGCGTCAGCTCCAGCTGCTCCTGACGTGCTTTGCTCCTCTCTGTCAGTTTGCCACACTGTTTGTTCAGGGCTTCTAGCTCCCTCTTAAGACCTAACAAGTCCAGTGTCCCCTCTTCCTCCAGCATTTGTCGGCACTCTGCTTCAGAAGCCTCTATGTCTAACTTCAGAGCTTGGATTTTGTTAATAAACAGCCGTACATCCTCAATTTGAGACTGGAGGCTGTCAGTGTCTCTGCCGATAGCACCCATGCCATCGAGCTCATCGTCCAGGTCTGCCAATTGAGAAAACATCTCTCGGACTCGGCAGTGAAACTGGCCGATCCCTTCCAGCTTGTTTTCCATTGCCATGCAACTACTGTTCACTCTTTGCTTCACCTCTAGGAACCCTTGCTGGGTGGCCTCAGCTTGAAGTAGAAGTTGGGAAGCATCAGATCCATCTGGGGCATCTTCTACCAGGCCCCGCGTAAAGTTCCTCAGATAGTCCACCTGCGGCTCCAAGGCCTGCAGCACTTCCTGTTGGGCTCTGAGCTTCTCCAGGTTCTTGTTGCTACAGGCTTGAGAACCTAGAGCATCAAAGATCTCAAGTTGGTGTTTGGCCCCTTCAACCTTCTTTTCAATATTCTTAAAGCTTTCCTGGAACTCCTTGAGTCTCTGGGTCATTTCTTCAAGTGACCCTGTTTTGGCCTGTAGCTCTTCTGTAAGGGAATCCACATTCTGGTTGATCCCAGCCTTCTCATCCCGGATATCATCCTCATCTGTCTCTGAAGAATTGATCAGAATGTCAGCGGCACTGTTCAATATTTCCAGCAGGGAGCGGCGCTTTTCCACCTCACTCAGCATAGCCTTTGATCTCAGGAGACTGGACTCCAGTTGCACTGGATCCAGAGTGACCTGCAAATCAGACATCTTGGCCTTACAATCTTCTATCCATGGCACGAGGTCTTTCACATGCCACTGATATTTCTGAGCTTTCTGCATACAGTCCTTGAGCCTGGACTGTCTGTCTGCAGTTTTTTTACTAAGCTCTTCCCAATGGCTTTTGAGCTCCACTAGCTGGTTTTGTAAGGTCCTTTTCTCTTCTCCCGGGGGTACAGAAAGAAGCAGAGATTCTCCTTCAGCCACAATCACCTCATAGGAACCACTGTGTTGATTAAGGCTCTTCTGAAACTCTTCATTCTCCTGTAGCTGAGACTGGAGTCGCTCCAATTTTGCAGAAACTGGGCAGTTTTTTGCTTGCTGGCTTTGTTTGTCATCCAACCAGGTTCTAAGCTCATCAAACATTTGCTGGAATTGCTGGGTGCTGGCAAGAGCTGCCTGGAGTCTGTTCATGCGATCAGCTGAAATGAGAAAATCAAATTTAAATCAATCAAGTATGAGCTGGCATTTAAAATGTTTGCTGAGAGTATGTGGTCTAATCTTAGGAAAAGGAAACTAATGTTAATTGAGGGCCTGCCATAAAAGAGACACATAGCTAGGCTCCTCCACATCCTATTTTAATGAGGCATGCGGCCCACCGGCTGCGAGTTTGACATGCTTGTGTAAGGTGATCTGAGTAAGAGTGAACTTTTATTTCTAAGCTGGTAAAAAGCCATAAATGTTTCTAGAAAAAGGGGCAATGAATTAATGACATTTTTCTTGCACAAGGCCATGAAGAAACTAAGAACATGTTCTAATTTTGTATATATATGTGTGTGTATAGGTGCACGATACAAGAAAATAAGTAAGCATCAGTGAAAGTAGGTGTGTAACTCCACCTATAAGTACATGTATGAGCACAAATCTCTAGGAACAGGTTATGTACTGCTTCACATATTGCTACTGTCCAATCAATGTGTAATGACCATAACAGTTCTCCCTGTAGCTGGACAAAGGGATAGGTTAACCCTATTCTGAGCCCAGAAGCTACCTGAGAGCCTTTGTAAATTCTTAGACCACTAATCCACTCCTTCTCTTGGTTTGCCACTAATAACGGCAGTAGTGTGTTCCTCAACCCAACTCACCTGCCAGGTCTTCCAAACCTTGGAGAGGCAGGGCAACTGTCTCCAAACGCTTCTTCAGCTCATCCTTGAGGTACTGCTCACCAATGAGCACTGAGAGTTCATTGCAGAGTGTCTGTGCCTCCTTAATCTCGTGGTCTAATTGCTCCAGGTCAGACCGAATCTCACTGGTCTCCTCCAATTGCTGCTTCACAGCCTCAGGTTGGGTGCTGATGGCTGACTGGCTACTCAGTCGCTGTCCAACCGCCTTCACCTTCTCTGACAAGTCCTGGAGCAGTTTCTGGTACTGGGTGCTTTTGACAATAGCTTGGTCAATTTGGCTGGAACGGGAATTGAGCTTGTCAGTCAGTTCAATCCACTTCTGATTGATGTTCTGGAGTTCCTTCTGTACATGGCTGGTGGATGGAGAGACATCTCCAGGGCCTGATAGGATGCCCTGAGCCGCCTCGTTCAGCTGCTCATGCTGTTGCCTGCGTGTTTCAAATTCCTTTAGCATAAACTGTAATAGAAATGACATGAGAATGTTTAGAGAGAAAAGACAGATCTAAAATCAGTGTCAAAACAAAAACTGCCAAGTAGTGCCAACTTCTGAAAACAAGCCAGAAAACTCCAAGCATCAGGTTATTAGGAAAATAGAATATCATTTATAACAACTGCTTAATAAAAACTTGTTTTAAGAGGATCACTGATTGTCTATTTAATTTCTTTTCTTTCTTTGTCTTACTCTTTGTCAGTATCAGTTACTAAGGTTGGCCTTGGCTGAGAAATCAGTTTGCTTTCTGGATTGGCATTCATCAGCTTTGCCAGGCAAAACCCAGGCCTCTGTATTAGGACCCGGGACCCCAGGGCTGGCTATATGACTGGCGGGCTTGTCATTGCAAGTCTCAATACCTCCGTTTTCCTCAGTTTCTTTCTCCTAATTTCCATGGCACATATAAACTGTCCATTATAATAGAGCGCAATTAAATAACGAGCTTCTTTAGAGCAAGTACCACGCCTTTTTATTCTTTTCTATCTACTGCCTCACTCACCAAAGAAGTTAGAATTAGAGGTTCTGTAGTCAACTGTCTGGATTCAAGAACTGACTATTGTTCTAGATGCATGAACTTAGGCAACTTTTCAAACGTTCTCCAAACCTCAGTTTCCTCCTCTGTAAAATGGGACAGTGAAGTATTTAATTGGCTACTGCATGGATTAAGTAAGAAAATTTATGGAAAGTACTCAGCACTTACTCTGTATAAAAATAACTAAGACATGACCTCAGGGAATAACAGATGTGTGAACAATGAACAATAATAGAACATAATAAAAGTAAGAATGATAAAACACTGATGTGAACATGAACTGTGAAAGCAAGGAGCAAGAGCGTTCAATTCTGTGGGGGATGAAAAAAGTAGAAGAGGGAAATCAGGCAAGGCTTCACAGATGACACAATAAAGAATATGTAGGAGTTCCCCAAATGAGCAGAGAAGAACGCCAAGGGCATAGGGCAGTGATGGCGAACCTATGACACGTGTGTCAGAGGTGACACTCAAACTCATTTTTTTGGTTGATTTTTTTTTGTTAAATGGCATTTAAATATATAAATAAATATCAAAAATATAAGTCTTTGTTTTACTATGGTTGCAAATATCAAAAAATTTCTATATGTGACACGGCACCAGAGTTAAGTTAGGGTTTTTCAAAATGCTGACACGCCGAGCTCAAAAGGTTCGCCATCACTGGCATAGGGCTATATGAATATGGCATGTTTGGGAAAGAAGACATTATCTGTGTGGATAGAAACTTGGGTGTATGGGGGAGAGCTAAAAATAAGGCTGGCAAGAAAAACTGGGACCAGACTGTGAAAAGCCTTATGTACCACGCTGAGCAGGTATTTGGACTTTGTTCCAAAGGCAGCCAAGAGCCACTGAAATATTTTAATATATTCCGATATATGATTTAAGGAGATAATTTGATAACTGTGTAGAGGAGAGACTAGACAAAAAAGCCCTGTAAAGATTGTTGCAATGAGAAAGGCCTGAGATTAAGCCCATCTGAGGCATTCAGAATGGAGAAGAGAAGGGTAAGAGCAGTGGTTCTCAAATTATGATCCAAGGGTCCCCGGGAGTCCTACCAGGGATCCATGAGGTCAAAACTATTTTAAAAATAATACTAAGATGTTATTTGCCTTTTAAAATTCTTATTCTCTCATAAAGGTTCAATGGAGTTTCCAAGGGCTACATGAGATCTGAGAGCACAACAGATTGAATGCAAAAACAGGAAAGAAAATCTATGAGAATATTCTATTAAGCCAGATATTAAAGAGACTTGCAAAGATATTAAATATATATTTTGCCCTAGCTGGTTTGGCTTAGTGGATAGAACATCAGCCTGTGGAGTGAAGGGTCCTGGGTTTGATTCCGGTCTAGAGCACATGCCTGGGCTGTGGGCTTGATCCCCAGTGTGGAGCATGTAGGAGGCAGCCAATCAATGATTCTCTCTCATCGTTGATGTTTCAATCTCTCTTTCCCTCTTATTTCCTCTCTAAAATCAATAAAATATTTTTTTTTAAAAAAAGAGGGTTTGAGACTTAAAAAGTCAAAAAAACACTAGCTTAGAAAAATACTTGTAAATGCATTAAAAAGGGCTTGATAATTAATTGGATGCAGGAGCTAAAAGAAAGAGTTCCTTCAAAAACTACACTTAGGTCTTAATTTAAGGGACTTGGTGGATGGTGAGAAGAAATGAAACAAGTTTGGGGTGGAATGTAGAACAAAGGAAGGTTCTAGGCAGAATTTCATTGGAAATGTATTAATTTGACCCACCTAAAGTTCTATGATGTTTGGCACTTGAATCAATTTTTTTTTTTAGTTTGATCAGCAGAAAAACTTTAAGTAGAGCTAGGTGATATAAGACATTGCATTAAGTAATGTGGATGACTACTGACTACCACTGGGGATTATTAAGTAAAATATGATTCTACAATTTAGTTAGAAGTTCCCATTTTCACATCTATTGAAGTTACTGCCTGCTAATGATATTAATAATACAGTTACTGACTATTTACTATTTGACAGACACCATGATAAAGATGTTAGAAATATCTCACTTAGCCCTGGCTGGTTGCTCAGTGGTAGGGCATCGGCCATGGACTGAAGGGTCCCGGGTTCAATTACTGGTCAAGGGCACACCTCAGTTGTAGGTTCCATCCCCAGCCCTGGCTGAGGTGCAACTGGAAAGCAACCAATCGATGTGTCTCTCTCACCTCTCTCTCTTTTTTTTTTCTCTCTCTCTCTCCTTGCCCCTCCTTCCTCCCTTCCACTCTATCTAGAAATCAATGGAAAAAATACCCTCAGTTGAGGATTTTAAAAAAGAAAGAAAGAAATACCTCACTTAAAGGGAGGAAATGAGAGGTTAAATGACATGACAGGGCCATATGAAATCTACTTACTGAAGCTGCATTCAAACCCAGGATTATATGACCCCACTTCTTTGCTCTAAAGCACTCAGTGATGCTGCTCACCTGGACCTGCTGCTTTTGTGCATTCAGCATGTTGGGGTCAATAGACAGGGGCCCCAGCACTCCCATCATCAGTTCTTTCTCCATCAGCCAGGGCCGGAGCTGGGCTTCCGCAGCCTGGAAGCAGGCCAGATGACTTGCAGATTCCTCTAGCTGCCTTTGCCGAGCCACTGTCACTTCTGTGGCCCTTTCCCATCGGGAGTCTGTAGAGAGGAAATGGGAAAATGCATTCCTTTACTCTCATCAGCCACAGTCCTGGTCCCTAAATTATGTTCAAATAAACTACAGGAAATGACCTCTAGTGCATTATGTAAATATTTGTAAAGTTAAAAATAACTTACATTTAATTTTAACTAAAATAACAGTTTTGTCTCTTGATTATGGTGGTGGTCATAAGAAACTAGGCATGTGATAAAATTGAACTACATATACACACACATAAAATGTCTTATATAGATATTATTTTATAGCCTGTTTTGAAAACTTTCTATATTATAAACATCTTTGATGCCAATGTTTTTTCATACTAATATCTATCTACATAATCTATAGTTCAGTATGAACACAGCATAATTTATCTGTCCTTTCACTGACTATTTAGATTTCCCATTTTTTCATTTTTATCATCAATACCCTCTTTAGTTCTTGATCACAGCAGATTGTCATTTTGACTTGCCCAAGAAAGCCAAATTTCTGCCACTTTGAATGGAATCTCCAAATTTTTTCCATATCAAGCTCACTCTCTAACCTGATCTGGGCCTCTTGTTTGCTTATGAAAATTAACTAACAATAATTCCCACTCTACACAATGTGCTGAAATTCTGTATTTGCTTTGAAGATAAGCAATTTGGACAGGTGAATCTGTAGTATCCCTTGATAACTTACTGAGCTCTTCCTGCATTTTTTTCCAGTTTTCTGCTTCTTGTGAGTTGGGATATGTTAACAGTAATCCAGCCAGGGCTTCCTTTACTTTTTGGATTTTTGGAGAATTCTGTTCTAATTCAGCCAGGAAGGCCTAGGAGAAAGAACATCATGATGCCATGAGATTTCTGGACAGGAAACAAAGATGTGAACGTGAAGAAAATGACTGGAAGATAGGGCGGCAATTACAGGCTCTACGTCTGATTCTATCTATAACTTATTTAGTGATTTTTTTTGCCCCCCCCCCCATAGTGATTTTAAGATACTTAAACTTCCTACTTCAACTTTTACTTTAAAATGAAAATCTAAATAGCAGAACTGAATTTCTTTTATGTACAACACACTAGTAGAACCCAATAAGGAGGAAATGTTAATCCCGATAATCTAAAAGTGTCACGATCCAATCATGATGATGATGACGACATTTATGCATTTGGAGATCACGTGCTATGCCCAATTGGAATACAAAAAAATTTGGTAAAAAATTTTTACAGGATTTTCTATATGGCTTTATTCCTTCTGATATTTTCTTAGTTCAAAATGTCAATCTTAAGCACATACTGCAATAGCTATTTAGAGCCCTCCAAGAGTTGGAAAGCTGCCTGGTTGAGGATGGTTTGGTTTGCAGCATCATACAGAAAACGAGATCCCATTCTCAATGAGCTCATGCTTCTGAGGAGGGCTATTCTCCTTGCAAACACACCTGGTTTGGTTTCTGAACATCTGACTTATAACAATTTCTAATTTCATAGGTAAGATACTTCTCTAGGAGAGTTTAGGTATATTAAACGTTTGAAAGTCACCCGTGCGGCTCATCATGACCGAGGTGGTTGGCCATGTCTCATCTCAGGTCCCTGGGCTCAGGCAGGAACACTGGTATAACAGGCCCTTCCTTTTAGTGTCTGAGATGCAGCTAATGGAAACAGTACCTTGTTAGATTCAGCTTGGGCTCTCACTGTTTCTGTCTTGGTTGGAGATGAAGAGGCATCCATGGCTTTTAGGACTTCCTCTTTTGATTCCAACCACTGCAGCACTGAGCTTGCCTCCTTGTGAACTTCCTGCATTCTGCTGAGGACAGCCTGAAGGTTTTCCTGGTGTTCCCGAAGTACTCCCCCAAGTTTCTCATATTTCAAGTTTACATCTGACATGTCACATTGAATCTCAGTCAGATCTAATACGATAGAAACAGAAATCAGATTGGGAATAGCTCTCTGAGCAGCCCCATTGGTTCCTGACTACTAAATTACTTATCAGGACTAAGCACCTCTCCCACTCCTTCTACAGAATGAGAAATTGTCTTCCTGTTAAATCACATAAAAATTCCTATTTACATACACAGAGCAAGAGAGTTCTCATTCATCTACTCTGACTTTGGCATTATATACTCAGATGTATAAATAAAATGCTAAATAAACATGGGAACAAAATGATGAGAGCAAAGGGTTTGGGGCATTCTTCTGCTCCCTTTTCTCTAAACTACAGAAAAGTCACCTAATTGGGAGGTTGAAGGCTACGCTAGACTACTTATCCTGTATAGTTTCTTTATACTTCAAAGATTCACATATATTATCTTCAAGGTCTCTCCTTATTGGTCTTATCTAATGGTCCAGTTTATTTCATTAGTAGCTTTATTTCACTGGCTGCCAACCTGTTTAGCCTGTCACTAGCAAACAAAGAGGCATCACATGCTCCTCCCTAGATTTTTACCCTCATACCCATCCTGGCAGCAGAACTTCCACACATATGGAAACATACACAGATGCAAACATGAACACTGTCCTAAAACACACAACACAGAGGCACTGTTGAAATGGCATTCTCACCTTTGCAGGTATGGTATCCGTTTACACTGCCTACAGAGCTTCCTACAGAGGGCAATATGGAACCTGAGCAGAAGGACAGAGAGACAAACAGGGCAAGACAAACGTGTTAGGAATACATAGAAGCACTGAATTTGTTCTCTGGCACTCACTTTAAGCTCAGGTTATCAGGAAGTTAACACAGCACAAGACAACATACTCATGGGAAGAGACAAACCATTTTAGCTGCCAGGCCACAAAGTGTCACTAGAGGTGTTTCAGCTCTTTAGCAGTAATAATCCCTAATCCTTTCTAGAGGAAATCCAAATTCTTTGGGCCCTGCCCTAATTTTGTGAAGCATGGAGTGGTCAAATTATTAAGTCCTTAGAACAGTATCTGACATACTTTGAAATGAGGATTTATAATTAACGCCCAAAAGGTTCAACTTTAATATCAATGTCCTTCAACATAATAAAAATGAAAAGTACAGTCAAGGACATAAAAAGCAGCATTCTTTTAATAAAGACATTAAAATGAGCCCTTCTTATATTGTTTCAAAAGGAAGATTCCCACCCTGGCAGGTTTGGCTCAGTGGATAGAGCATCAGCCTGCGGACTGAAGGGTCCCAGGTTTGATTTCGGACAAGGGCAAATAACTGGGTTGTAGGCTTGATCCTCAGTGGGGGGCACGCAGGAGGCAGCCAATTGATGATTCACTCTCATCATTGATGTTTCTATCTCTCCCTTCCTTTCTAAAATCAATAAAAAATATATGTATTTTTTTAAAAAAAGGAAGATTCCCTATCTTTCATGACTTTCTGCTCCCCTCTCTCCACCAAAAAACAGAAATTTGAGGTGCCAATAAGTTTGGCTCATAAGCATTCCTATGAATCCTGCTGTGGGTCTTTGGTTCTGTTTCTAATTACCACAATTTCACCTATATTCTCCCCAAGTTTACTCCTGTATTTCAGAGAAATTTCCTAAGAAAAAACCAGATCATAATGCAATTATAAAGATTACACAGAAATTCTGAAGAATATTTGTGATATAATGTTACAGTAAAAGGACAGAATAAAACTCTCCTGTGCACTGATTTCACTGTGGAAAATGTCATGTGCAGTTATATTAAAAATAGTCATTATAAAACTTTTAAATGTTAACATTAGTGTATTTTCAATGAAAAATGAACCAAACAGAAAGATCATCTTCCATTACAGCGTGGTGATAGCCAAGAAGAAACTGGGCTCGTAATTAGGAGAAGTTTCTAGCCAAGACTGTCACTGACTCAGTATGGGAGCTCTACTCCATGGACAGACATCAGATTCTTCCCTGGATCTGAAGACAATACTACTTATCCTGTCAACTCTCACGGGGTTGCTGGACAAAGATAGTGAGGTAATGTACGTGAACGCACTTTATGAAACAAAAAGAACTACTCAAATGTAAGGAACTAGAATATTCATGATTTTTCCGAGTTGGAAGAGAACTTTGAGAATGCTCAGGCTAGTGATTTCAAACTGATTTTCAAAGCACGTGAGGAGGGACTCTGTAAATGTTCGGCTTCACCGTAATATTCAGAATATATTTCTAACTACTTAGAAATGGCAATAAAACATGCATGTTCAATTATGTTCAACCATATCCTTAACTCACTAGATACAACCAATTTATAGACATCCCTCAGACAAGGGATTGGTTCTAGGACCTCCAGACACCAAAACTTAAGGATGCTCAAGTTCCTTATATAAAATGGCAGAGTCTTTGCATATAACCTACATTCTGCTGTATACTTTAAATAATCTCCAGATTTCTTAAAATACCTAATACAATGTAAATGCTATGTAAATAGTTGTTATACTGTATTGTTTAGGGAATAATGACAAGAAAAAAACCTCTGTACATATTCAGTACAGCAACCATCTTT
Organism: Myotis myotis; assembly: GCF_014108235.1. Classification (NCBI taxonomy): domain Eukaryota; kingdom Metazoa; phylum Chordata; class Mammalia; order Chiroptera; family Vespertilionidae; genus Myotis; species Myotis myotis. The sequence goes on along the minus strand of NW_023416324.1, from coordinate 25,018,016 downwards.
GGCCTAACTACACAGCACATGTGAGCAACAACATAATTCCTTTTAAAAACAGTTTTGATCTGTAGTTGGTGCAATCACAGATAAGGAACCTGTGAATACTAAGGGCCAATTGTATGATATTGGGGCCGGGCGAGGGGGCAATAAAGAAGCTCCTGCACTTCTATGCACATTTAAGGTTCTTTTTGAGTGTCACTGATTGCAAGGTTGCAGCTCTTCACTAACACTTTACAATATTCAAACCTACACATGTCCACTCATGTCCAAAGAAAAACATCTATAGGATATGCGTACTACATTAAATAAAATGTCAAAAAAGGTGGAGGCACATCTTCTAAGAGTAGACACACATTAGGGTAGAATTATGTAATAACAGAATTCTTAACACTTCCTTAAATATAGAAAGACAAACTTTTTTGTCTTTCTATATTTAAGGTAAAAATGAGAGCTCTCATTGAATATTCTTGGTGATTTAACTTTGAAAAAGAATGTCTTACTACATCACTTTCAAGCTTCTAGGTCATTTTAATCGGAGAGTACTCTGAAATTATAAAGTGAACTTTTAAAAACATTTGTCATCATTTACAACTGTTTATCTATGTGAACTACAGTTTCTAGATACAATGCAACCAAACAAAATTTAGAAATAAATCAGATGATAAAGCTGTCATTTAATAATCCTTTTTCAAATTTTTATATCCACAAAGATAGTCTCAATATTCCCCATTAATGGATTTCATAACAGATGAATACCAAAATAACTTATAAGGGAAACTTATGCCAACAAAATATCATTTTTGTTTTCTGTAGTGTGAGATTTAAATTTTAAAAAAAAGATTATAATGCTTTAAAAAGTTTGAAAAAGCAGTGATCTAGTCCAGGAGTTAGAAAACCATAGCCTACCAGCCAAATCTGACCCTCTGCCTGTTTCTGCACAGAAAGCTTTACTGGAACAAAGCCACACCCATACACATGTGTTATCTACGCTTGCTTTTGTGCTGCAATGACAGAGGCATGTAGATGTGACAGAGACCATATGGCCCACAGGCATAAAATATATACTATCTGGCTCTTTATAGAAAAAGTTTTGCCAATTCCTGATATAGTCACACACCAACAAGTCATTAAATTTAGAGGTTTATGTGTTAGAATATAAAAAAAATAATCAATTCCTGAAATGTCAATATTTTAAATAATACAATATTGAACCCAACTCAATTTTAACTTCTAGTTAGTGACAAGAGATCTTTAAACTTTAGGATACAACAGAAAAGTAGCCATTCTCAGGAGGATAAAAAAGGTCATCTTTCCCATACTATTTAAGCGACTATAGGGGTACATTAACATAGTCTGGTAATAAAACCTATGAGATACCAATTAGCAACCACTAAGTCACTGAGCTCATAGTGGATTTGTTTAAAAGACTGAATTTGCAGCCAGAGATTGTTCATGTATCTGGCACAATCTTTATGTCCACTTCCAAGAAATGTACCAGTCCCTGGAATACCAATATTATTTTTTAAACTAGAGGCCCAGTGCACAAATTGGTGCACCAGTGGGGTTCCTTGGCCTGGCCTGCAGGATCGGGTTGAAACCAGCTCTCCGACATCCCCCAAGGGGTCCCGGATTGCGAGAGGGCACATGCCAGGCCTAGGGACCCCACTGGTGCACGATTGGGGCCAGGGAGGGATGCGGGAGGTTGGCCAGCCAGGGAGAGATTGTGAGAGGGCTCCAGGGCATGTCCACCGTCTCACTCAGTCCCAATGGGCCAGACTCCAGCAGCAAGCTAACCTACCGTTTCGAGTGTCTGCCCCCTGACGGTCAGTGCACGTCATAGGGACTGGTCAACTGGTTGACTGTCTGCCCCCTGATGGCCAGTGCACATCATAGTGACTGGTCGACCGGTTGACTCTCTGCCCCTTGGTAATCAGTACACATCATAGCGAACGGTTGAGTGACCTTAGCATATCATTAGCATATTATGCTTTGATTGGTTGAATGGATGACCGGACAACTGGACACTTAGCACACTAGGCTTTTATTATATAGGCTATCCATCCCCTCCCAAGAAACCATGCTTATACCATCTAAGGCTGACCCCAATTTAAAGATGTGCATAGCCATCCTATTCCCACGTATAAAAGAGAAAATTTTCAAGTTAGAAAATCCAATTTTAACTGGGCCAACAAGTGGGCCAACAAGTCTCTTTTCCCTATCATGGGAAGGAATTTTCCAAAATGGAGTACTCTTATATAGAAAATGGAAAATAGATCAGATTGAGGGGGGAAGACTACTTTATGGACCCCCCCCCCTCCCCAATACACATTTGTTCCCATATCCAACCTTGTTTCTGACTTTTCTTAAAGAGATCATTACAAGGGCCAAAGCAAAGAATGAAGTTTATTCACTACATTTTTTAAGAGCTTGAACTCACCTGTTTTGGTTTGGGAATCAGGTGCTGTGATCTCCATGATGAGATTTTCTAAAGAAGTGCCTTTGCAATTGATTTCTTCCACCAAAGTTCCCTTACTTGCCCAGTCATCTAAGAGCCCCTGTTTAAAGAACAAAACAGCTAAGGTAACATCTGGGAGCTTTCTCCTCATAGGAGAGACACCCATTCTTCTACATATACTCCCTAAGTTTTTATAAGAATTAAGAGACCATCCACATATATTGACCATTTCAAGATCTTGGTTTAGACAGCCAAGGTGTGAAAGAATGATCTCCTGGAATATTCAAGACCTTTTCATTCATGCCATTCATTGATTCATCAAATGTTTATTGAGCATTTACTATAGGCCAGGCATCATGCTAAACACTGTGGATACACAGTAAGACAATGACACAATTCTAAACCAAGAGCTCAGATTATCTACTGCATTATAATGTGATAAATGCTGTTACAGAAATACAGACAGTCAGTAAGCCCTGAGATCACAAGAGGACACATTTAGCTTTGGCTAGAGGGAGGAAAGCTTTGAGTTAAGGTTAAGAGTTTGCCAGGTGGACAAAGGGAACAGCATGCATATAAAAAATAAAAAAGAAATGGTCACTGGAGAGTAAAATGAGGAGATACTGAGATATAGAGAAACACACAGAGTCATAGGTTACGTTTTGTATGTTCAAGAGAACTTTATATTGGGTTTGAAGTCAAAGCTCTCACTTCTATAGGAAGCCATTAGGAAACAACAGCATCTGCTCTATGTCAAAAATACCGGGTTGTATTGTCTCTGAGATGTGGATTGCCTGCCACAGCAGTAAGACTTTATTCCTTGCAAAGCTGGGACATATCCTAGCCTGCAGTCCCTTCCTAGTATTCCCTGAAATCTACTTAGTTTGCTTTTGATTTGAAGACCCAGAGCCATGAACATCTAGCAAGCTCATGCAGCCTAGCTTCAGACTGAACCTTATCAAGTCTCAGCTTGTCAATTCTTTATTACTCAGGCTTGATTCCAAAGGATTACAGTTACTGAACTATGTATTGACACAGGATATTTTAAAATTTTGAGGGAAATACAGTGACATCTGTTGGACACCATGTGAACAACTACTATTAAGTTGTTTGGACCTGACCACTTAGCAAGTGAGGTTTTTTTATTGTTGTTTTTGGCCTGGTGTTGCCATGAAACATTTCTTGAAACACTAAGGGTATTGTGAACCAAGAAACTGGGAACCGCTGCTCTAGGGAATTTCCCTACAGCAAATGCTCCTGGAACAGACTCTGTGAAAGCAATCAAACTCTTATCTGTTCAAGAGAAACCCTGCTTTACTAAGACAATGGGGACAAATGTATAAGAGTTACTTGGAGGCTGGTTTCAATTAAAAGAAGAATGTGTAAGAGGTATAAGCAGAGGCCCAATGACTACAAATAAAAAATGGTACAGAGGGATTCTGCAGGGGATGGGACAAAAGGGGTCCTAGTCTTGAAACTACCTCCAACCATCTCATTATATCATCTCCTTTATTAGTTGTAGGACTAATTATGTCCTCGATTTCCTAATCATATGTTTTGTTACTTGCTCACATATAATTGTCTAATTCTCAAACATACAATGAGAATTTAAGCTACTCAAGAACTGGACTTTTACAAATGTTTTTTTATGACCTACCATAGCATGAGAGGTATCCAAGAATAGCTGAAACTTCAGAGATATTATTCCAAAATTGTATTTTTGGTTTTGGTTTTTAAATAGATTTTTGGTGCTCAGTGCTTGGGTAGGGGTAGGTGTAGGTAGGACTTTCAGTTCTAATGTAGATGGATAATTTGGATTTCTCACACCACTTTCCCACCATAACTGGAAATGAGTCCATACATGCTTCTAAACTGCTGTCTAGCCCAATTCCTGGAGATATTTTTGTTCACCTACCTTCAGGTGTTCCATCTGCTTTTCCAGTTCTTTAGTACTCATGAAAGTCTCTGCAGGTGGAATATTTCCTTCAACTTCCTTCAACCATTTCTGGAAGGTCCCAACCAGCTTCCGGAATTCATCCAATTGTTCCTGGCAAGATGATGCATCTTCCTCTCTGTCAACGGAGAGGCTCTGTTACTTGCTAGACTAAGCTGTGTAAAGTCAACCTGAACTAAAACTAAGTTCATCCTGGGACTCTAGGAATCATTTCCTAACAGTACTTTTCTTCCCATCATCTTTTCCACAGCAGCTTTGGCTAAACAACCACATATAATGTAGGAGAGCATAAAACTAAGGAATCTGTTGCCCTTGTTTGGACATTCTGGGGAAAGGAGTCTTCAGTCTTACTCTAAGCTAAAGTGAAAGGGAGAAAAACTACAGGGAGCTTGCTATTTAGGTTCTATGATACAATGGAAGGAATGTAGGCTTTGGATCTTAAGTCCAGCTCTGATACTTTTTAGGTATTAGACTCTTTCAAGGCCTAATTAAAATGCTAATTCCTTTAACAAGGAAAATGCTAAAACAAGAGGCTCTGAGAAGTTAGAATGAATACACTAGGGAATAAAACAAATCCAGGAGAAAGGAGAAATCAATTTGGAATTAAGTTTGGAAATGGCATCAGAATGGGGAAGAAAAACAAAGCTTGCCTGGCCTTCATCCCTCTCTCCTTCCCTAAATTACCTGCATTGATTTGAGCAACTACTTTCCTCTAGGCCAGTGGTTCTCAACCTTCTGGCCCTTTAAATACAGTTCCTCATGTTGTGACCACCAACCATAAAATTATTTTCGTTTCTACTTCATAACTGTACTTTTGCTACTGTTATGAATCGTAATGTAAATATCTGATATGCAGAATGGTCTTAGGCGACCCCTGTGAAAGGGTCGTTTGACCCCCAAAGGGGTCGTGACCCACAGGTTGAGAACCGCTGCGTCTAGTCGCTAAGGCCATCATCTGCTAAATCAAGATTATATTTATGGCTAAACCAAGAGAAAAATCTTAATCAGCTCTTAAGTCCACGTGAGGTGTTCTAGTGGAGGAATCATGGCTTTTCAACAGTGAGTTGATTACCTGAAATCAGCCACCTTTGTCATATATATTCCCATGTTTGCCTTAAAAAAACCCCAACCCAGACACTCTTCAAAAACAGCAACTTAAATGTTGTCAAGCCTTGGCCAGGTGGCTCAGTTGGTCTTGTACACCAAAAGGTTGAGGGTTTGATTCCAAATCAGGCACATACCTAGGTTGCACATTCAATCCCAGATTGGGGTACATATGGGAGACAACAGATTCATGTTCTCTCTCTCTCCCTTCTGATGGGGAAAATGAGACATTTGTGGGGGGCTAGTAATCTATAATATTTTTTTTTATTTTATTGCTTAAAGTATTACAAAGGGTATTACATTACATATGTGTCCTTTTTCCCCCCTCCCACCCTTGACAATCCCCTGGCCTCCCCTACAAGACATTTTTGGGGGGCTAGTAATCTAAATCTGTGCCAGTAACCTAATGCACATTCCTGTTAGCCTATAGTCTAGTCACTACCCCTTCCTTAATTATCTGGTTTTGCAAGACCTGTTTACCCAAGTACTCCCATTTTACAGAGGCCATAAACCATAAACAATACACAACCCCCAGAGGGGGTTATCAGTGCTGGCACCAGGCCAGGCCTTTACGTGTGGTCTCATGGCCCCCATCCCAACACACAGGCTTTCTGCAAAGCCTGGGAAAGGTCCGGAAGTCCCATCCATATTTGGGGGACAAAGAAACCAAAAGGGTACAAAGGGAAAGCTTCCTCCATATTGGTTGGCTCGGGATTTGGAGAGAAACAGTCTCCCTGAGTCACTGTACCAGTATATGTGAAACATCTGAAAATAAATGTTTTTTTCCTGTATTTCTGGTACTCTTGTGTATTTTTCGATTGCCTGGTAAATTCTGTAACACTTCCTCTCTCTAAAATCAATAAACATATCCTCTGGTGAGGATTAATAATAATAAAAAATAACTGTTGTCAAAACAAGCAGGGTGAGTGCCAATATAACCCTTAATTATGTCTGAGAAGTCTCCAATTTTTCTCTTTATTTCAAATCCTGCCACAATCCTACTTGCTGCCTCAAATTTGTTCTGTTTGGTCCAGGTGACCTGGGCTTTTGATGGTACAGAGAGGGAACTGAGCCCCCTTATTCAGAAGGAATTCATCATTTAGTAATAGAAAAACCACTAAGCATCAAGTAGATTGGGTAGCTTTGGTTGAAAGAGACACTTTCCAAATAGTCTATCCCTCTGTAGCAGAGATTTTTTTTTTTGATTTTTTTTTAAAAAAAAGTTTTTATTAATTTTCAGAGAGAGGAAGGGAGAGACAGAGATTGAAACATCGATGAGAGAGAATCATCAATTGGCTGCCTCCTGCACACCCCCTACTGGGGATCGAGCCTGCAACCCAGGCATGTGCCCTGACCGGTAATCGAACCATGACCTCCTGGTTCATAGGTTAACACTCAACCACTAAGACACACTGGCTGGGCCATAGCAGAGTTCTTTTCTGGTAATGACTGGTGAGGTAATAATTTCACTCAACAGCAAGAAAAAATTAGCGCCCCGTACTGACCAACACATATGGGAACTCACCTTTCTTTACCTATCTTCTGTAGCTCTGTGAAGTCCTTTTTGAGGTTCTGTATCCTGTCCTGGTGTTGAGACAGGTCTAGTGCAAAGCCACAGGAGCTCAGTTCAGTGACCAGATGCTCCAGAGTATCAAGGCTGTCCTGTTGGTCTTCCATTTCCGAATTGAGCTCCTGTCAAGCAAACAGGAAATGTATTAAATCCTCTGATCCTTATAAATAAATACACACTGAAAGATGAACAATACCTAGGTGGTATAACAGAATGAAAAGAATAGAGGGTTCTGGAGTGGAAAAGACCTAAAATTCAATCATGGCTTTGCCACTTACTAGGTTGTGCTCTTAAGTTATTAAATTTCTCTAAGCTTCTACAGGCTATCTCTTCTGTAAAACAGGCACTCTCCCCACTATTAAAGATATAGGTAAGAGAAAATGGGTGGCATAAAAATTGAAAAAGAGTCTGGCCTGTACGGCTCAGTGGTTGAGTGTTGACCTATGAACCAGGAGGCTGCGGGCTTGATTCCTAGAGTGGGTCGTGAGAGGGACAGCTGATCAATGATTCTCTCTCATCACTGACGTTTCTTTCTTTCCCTCTCTCTTCCTCTCTGAAATCAATAAAAATATATTTTAAAAAATTGAAGAAGAGGTAAAACTACATTTTCACATTATATGAAAGTGTACTTGCAAAATCCAAGAGCGTCAACAATACAACTAAATCAAACAATAAAGTAATTCAGTAATTTACCAAAATATAAAATCAACATATTAAAATCAAACGTGAAAACTTCATAAAAACTTTGTCAGGATGAAGTTTCCATCAACTTGAATCCCTGACTGACCACGATAAGATAAGTATCCTACTGATTTAGGTTGAATATATAGTATGAGCGAAAAATAAATCTAGGTATGTTTCTAAAAAATGGACAAATAATATCTAGATTGCAGGATGGTTGTGATAATTCTTTAAGATAATGTAGGTGAAGTTTCCAGGATATGGACTGACATTTTATGTCCTCAGTAAACGTTGGTCCCTTCCTTGCCCTGCTTTTCCCTTTATTCTGTCAATTTGGCAGGTATAGCCTCACCTGGATCTGCTGGAAGAAATGTGCAATATCGTGATCTGGCTGATTTCCAGAGGCCAGCATCCGACTTTTGTTTTCCATGAATTGCTGCAGCTTTTCCGAGAGATGTTCAAACATCTCTGCCTGGGGCAGGAGCTTCTTTAGGGAGCTCTCCTTCTCTTGCTGCTGCAGACAGAGCTGTTGGAAGCGCTGGTTCACCTCCGCCAGTTTGCCCTGCAGCACTGCTGCTGTGGTGCTGTCTGCCGTCTCCATGAATCGGGTCACCATCTCACGAGTGGCCTCCAAGCTGCTCTTTTGCCGAGCAATGTCCTGCTTCAGTTTCTGTCATCAAGAAGATGTGTCAACTCCTGGCTTACTTATTCTAGGACAGGGGTCCTCAAACTTTTTAAACAGGGGACCAGTTCACTGTCCCTCAGACTGTTGGAGGGCCGGACTATAGTTTAAAAAAAAACTATGAACAAATTCCTATGCACACTGCACATATCTTATTGTGAAGTAAAAAAACAAAACGGGAACAAATACAATATTTGTATCTGCATGTGGCCCGCGGGCCATAGTTGGAGGACCCCTGTTATAGGATATCTGAGCCACAAACAAACAAACTTCTAATAACTACACGTTTATCTCCTCTGGAGGGTTGGAGGATTGGACCTGAGCCCTCAGAACATCATATATCTCATCCTCCTAGTTCTCTAACCCATTCCACCAAATGACCTTGCTATTGCCATTGTTCTTGAAGTTTAACAATGGTTTGGAAATTGGATAGCAATATCTTCACATGGATTAGTCATCATGTCTAAGTCTCATCATCAGAAGATTCATGAACATAAATTCTTCTCTTGATACTTTTTCAAAGTGATGCAATTATGGAACATGGCAAATACACTCTATGGAAACTCTGGGTAGAGGTCTTACCATATTAGTGGCCAGGGCTTCTTGGATGACTTCTGACGACAGGGATGCCACCTGTTCCTCTTCCAGATTTTTTTCAACTTCCATGATGGACTGCAACAAGCTGTCCAGGCTTTCCTGCACACTCTGAGATTGGGCAATTGCCTTCTGCAGCAGAGCAGAGCGCTCAGCCAGGCTAGAGGAGAGGCTTTGGAAATGGCTAAGTATGGAATCTGGAAAAACATGGCCATGAAAAGAGAAAGTGGAGACTATTTTTGTGTTGTGCTTTAAAAAAAAAAGTATTAAGTTGCATGTTAATTATAACAACAGACATTAAGACAAACAGAAGTAATAAGCTTAAAGAACATCAGTATTTGAGCCAGATTCCATGAACATTATTTGTTTAGCACCTACTACATGCCAGAAATTGTGCTAGATACTGAGGACTATAGATAATTGGGATAAAGTCCTTGCCTTCTTCAAACCTAAGACTCTGAAAGAGAGGGCAGGCAGAGGAAGGCACAACTAACCATGAAAATAAAATCCTAAGTGCTATAGTGGTACTAAAGAGTACTAGAGAGAGGAAAAAAAAAAGTTTAATTGACTTGCCCTGGCTGGTGTTGCTCAGTGGTTTGGGAGCATCATCCCATGCACTAGGAAGTCATGGGTTCAGTTCTCCGTCAGGGCACATACCTAGGTTTCAGGTTCAATCCCCAGTTGGGCACATCCAATCTCTGTATCTCTCTTACATCAATATTTCTCTCCCTCTCTCTATCTGTCCCTTCCTCCCTCTCTAAAATAAAATTTAAAAATAAATAAATATTTTAAAAGTAAAAGAAAAAAAAAAAGAGTACTAGAGAGGCCTGAAAAAACCCCGATTATTTCTTATCTTTTATTTCTTTTGGGAGGTGGTGGTGGTGGTGAGGATTTTACAAAGGAAGCAATCTCTTGGCTACATCTTGAAGCATGAGTAAGAGTTCATCATGCATGGGAAGCCCTTATTTAATGTTATCAGGTAAGCAACAGGAAAAACGTCAGGATTAAAGCAATGAAGAAATGACTAGTTTATTTGGAAAGGAAAGACGTAGGGTGTATCTAGAAGGCAGAATGCCTGGGCGAAAGGGGTTGAAGCCAGATTGCAAAGGTCCTTCAATGATATAAGAATAAAGTTCATGAGCGGGTGAGCTATTCACGTGTATATATATCCTCAGCACCCAGCTAGCACCAGATACCTGTACAACACAATGGGATCAACTACGGAACAGAGGTGTACACTAGGAATCAGACAGCACTATGCCTGTTGCTGTTTCATACCTGTAGTTTCTTGAACACACTTGCGGTCTGGGGCTGGTTTCCCTTTAATTTCCATGAGGTCACAAGCTACTTTTTGAAGTTTTTCTACAGGTACTTGGTGTTCAGCCAATTCCTCCTGCAACTGCTGCTTGTTGATGAAAAGGGACAGAAGAAAAACATCTGAGTGAGTAATCAAAGCTGGTTCTAGGACCCAGAGTGAGTTGTATGATAAGCTGCACAGAATAATTCTCAGCTTAACCAGAGCCACCGATATTAGAATAAATCGTTTAGGAATGAGATCTTGTCCAAGGCATCCCAACCATTGTTTTTAACCTAAAGGCCAGAGTTTGCTTTACTTTTGGGTGCTGTAAGCCATGCAGTACAACAGCCTGTGTCCTGGCTTACCTTTGTTGTTGCAAGCTGCTGTTGCAGGACCCCAGGGTCAGAGGCCACAGTATCTGAGAGGAGCTTCTCCACCTTGACCTCACAGGCCTGCATCCAGGCCTGCAGGCTGTCAGCGCTGCTCTGGAACTGCTGATAATGGCCTAGCAGCATGTTCAGGTGAGAGCCCAGTCGTGTACACTGTGCCAGAGAAAGGAGGGAAAGAAAGTTTAGGCCAGGCCAAAGGCAGCAGCATCCTAGGCAGAGTCCAGAGAGAGGCTGGGCTCTGTTACGGGGAACTCACTGTGGATGCAGTTAGGGGTAGTGCCCATGGATAGATAAGAAGCAACTACCTTTTTATGAGTGGGTTCCTCATCATTTGATCCATTCTATTCACCTCAACTCTATTACACACTGGGGAAGATTTAGTGAGTTGTATGGTAAGCCATCAAAGAAATATGCATCAGGTTGCAAGAGAAATGGGACTGAGAAAAGTGTCTCTCTGAGGGTTAGAGGTATTGATACAAAGCACAAGACGGGTGAGAAGAACTGACTCGATTCTATGCCTTAGAAGCTAAAAGGAGTTCTCTGATAGGAAGATATGGATTTACCCCTGGGTGAGAAGAACTGACTACATTCTATGCCTTAAGAGCTAAAAGGAGTTCTCTGATAGGAAGATATGGATTTAACCCTGATGCTCTGTCCAGGAATACAGACTGTGCACTGGGTTTAAGTTCCCCCTGCGCTATGTCTCGAGGAGCCCTTGTGGGCTGGTCATGATACAGAAGGCAAGCACCTCCACCAGCACCTCTGGGGTGAGACGCGCTGCTGATATTGCTAGGATCGGGCACTAGCCGTGAGCCTTCATGTTTTGCATTTTTGCACTGCTCATAAAGATGCTCTATCTGTGGTCAGTATACAAATTAGCTCATTCCCTGTGTCCTGAGGTTTCTAAGTCTCAGAAACCACCCACAGTTGTGTGAGGGCTGCCACGATCGGTTCACCAGAGGCTGCCAGGAGCCTCTCCCATACCTTTGAATGGAGAGCAGTGTATCTCTCTGTTGCATCCTTCAGCTTGTCCTTCACTAAGGTTCCAGCTGCTGATGGCTCCCTGCCTTCTTCCAGGCAGTTTTCAGTGTCCAGCACTTTCTGTCCTGAGATGGTCACAAATCTCAAGTCTCCTTTGTGGGAAATTACATCCTCCGAGAAGCTCCCCTGCCGCTTTAGCAGGGAGGGGAGGGATTCGGGGCTGCTGTTTCCCTGGTGCATGTTCTCCAGCTCTTTCTCAGACCGTTCGAGCCAGTTTTCAAACTCTCTATGGTCCTGCAGAAACTTCTGCAGCTCATCCCGTAGTGTCTGCACCTGCTTCAGCCCCGCCTCTGACTGGGCCAGGGAAGTCGCATACTGTTCCTTTAGCTCTCCTAGCTTCTCCTGCAGTGTCTGCCGTTCCTCAGGTGTGAGATTGTGGCCATGCTGGTCCAGGAAGGCCTGAGCTGACTGGGTGGCCAGGATGAAATTTTGCTGCTGAGATAGCAATTCTTGGTGATGGGCCTGGCAAAAAATCCCCCCAAACAAAGGACAATTAGCAGGGACACCACAATAATGTGGTTATGTCTACAACTAGAAGTAGAGAGAGATTTTCATAGGCCACTTTTATAGCTGCTCAGAAATCACCAATTTCTCTCTCTCTCTAAGCATTATGCCATATTCCAGCTGAACTGACACATACCGAATCTTAATGTTTTCAAAGACATTTTACATGTATTGTCTCATCTGATTTGCTGCACAATCTACAATGTAGGAAGACAATAAAATATCCGTATTAAAGATGGGGTTAAGTGAATACCAGGAAGATGTACTACTGACTAAGGTCATGCAGGTAGTTAAGGGATGAATTGTTGACCCGACTCTCTTCACTAAATCATCCTAAGTCTAAGAGAAGGTACAAATGGCCAACGCATAATTACCCACATGAATGGAAGGAGAGAGTAAGCTAGGTGAGCCATACATGGGACAACTGCCAATTCTTAGCTATGAAATATGTCAGTCAATTATCTATGGAGACTGTCCTAACAGGAAAGATCTAGGGAAATTAATGCATTAAGTAAATGAGTTATGCATTAATGAGAGTGAGCTGTGTTTCTGGACAGCACAGGTAATTTGTGCTGTCTCCATGTGCTTCCATGTGGACCTTTTCTCTATTCCCAGGGAACAGAAGTGAAAGAAGGACAGTAGTGGTTGTTCGAACAACGTTCTTCCCGAGTCTAACAGAAGTCAGAGGGAGTTCACTCAGTGTTCCTAACTACCTATATTGTTGATGCAACTACCTAGAGAAGGACTAAGCCTACTTTTCTTCAGAATATTGTCTGGTTTCAACCTGTATCAACCGCAATCTGATAGCCTCAGATTCCAACACCCTCTCAGGGAAGCTGGGGTGAGAAACATATCCTGCTCAAATAACTAGTAAGGAGCATCTAGTACCACAGCCTGTCTATGTACCATCCTGATGCCCCCTTCTCATCCTCCAACCCATCCACCTATAAGTAAGGCCGTTTCCTTCCTAGGATGGAAATACTACTTGGTCAAGCTGACTGATGCTAACAGCAAGAGGTGTCAGGAAGGCTCCTAGGACAGCAGAACCATCTCTGCTCTGTGCCAGGGCTTTGGGGGACACACTACAATGAACCTCCCAAGCACAGAATGGGCATGCCAGAGGCAGAAATCCCATTAGTACACAATAGGCACCGGTCCACACAAGCCGTTCAATAGAAGCACTCCAGCTAAACCAAATTTTTTGTGCTAGGAAGGTAGAACTACTGAAATATGTGATGCATGTGTTAAAGTGCCCTGAATATATCATTATCTCTCAACCACGCAATATAATGTGCCTGCATGTGCCAGCTAATGTCCCAGGAGACGGTTTATCTGGTTAGTTCACTGATTTATCTCCAATGCCTGTCATATAGCAGATGCTCAATATTTGCTAAATGAAGGAATAAATGAGTAGAGAGAAATAGTAAGAAAGAAATGGTTTCATGAGTAAAATAGGAAGCCATTAAAAGGATGTAGCATTTTAGAAAGATTACTTAGTGTGGGGGATGAATTGGAGGATTAAAGCCTACAGGCAAGGAGTCCAGTAGAAGTTACTATAATAATACAAGTCCAAACTACAATAATATCTCCAGATGAAGACGTGGGCTGCCTGTGAAAGAGATATAAGCAACATGGCATTTGATGGCTGATTCGATATGGGACAGTGAGGCAGGGAAAGGAGGTTTGAATGTCTAATTCAGGCAATTAGTACAGGAAGGACAATGTGTTTGATCAGGAGAGGGGTATTATAATGAACAGGCATTCCATTTTTCAGTTTGAGATGCTTGTGATTCCAACTTGTCAAGAGAAAGACAGATTCATATAATGGCTTGAAGCTCAGGACAGCATTTGGGCTAGAGACAAATATATATATGCAATTATTTAGTACAAATGGTAATTGAAGTATCATGAATGGATGAGACTACCAAAGGAAAGTATATTTTGAAAGATGAGAGCAAGTCTAGGACTATGTTAAAAGCTCACCAGTATGTGAAATGGTGCCTGGGGGAAAGGAATACAGATTATCAGGGGCAGAGGAGTGCTATGTGAAGTAGTGCTATGTGAGTATTTCAAGTGCCAAAGCTGCTGAGACATCAAAGAATATGAACTGAGAGGTGCTCCCTGGATTCAGGAGCAAGGAGGTACTGGTGACTCGCTCAGGGCAGAAGAGAGTCCCCAGCACTGTGAGGGCAAGCAACATCCTCACCTTCATCTTCTCATACTGCTTGTCCAGTTTCTCTGAGGCCTGGTTCACGCCCATGTGGCCGTCAGTGGTATCCAAGGCGCCTTTCTCCAGGCTAGCTCCTGACAGCTGCTCCATCTGTCCACCAGGTGACCCCACTGAAGCCACCCAATCCAAGAGAGCATCAATCTTACTCCTGTTCTCTGCCAGTTCCTTTGCTGCTTTACTCTGAAAGGAGTAAAGGGAGTCTAATGAGAAGGCCTTAGATACTCAGCTATTATAGGTTACAGGTGAAGTCAAGAGGAAAATGTTTATGCTAAAGAAAATGAGAGGCTCTAAGACTGGGTATAGTCAATCTTTGAACCCACAAAAAAGAACGAGCAGCTAAATCTGTTGAAAAAATAATTACTGAAAATAATCTCTAGATTTTTGTGTATATCTTACTGCTTTAAAAGATAGGGAGAGCCTTTGCCAGTGTGGCTCAGTTGGTTGGAGCATTGTCCCATGCACCACAGGGTCACAGGTTCGATTCCTGGTGAGGGCATATACCAGGGTTGTGGGTTCACACAGGAGGCAACTAATTGGTGTTTCTCTCTCTCTCCCTTCCTGTCTAAAATCAATTTAAAAAAAAGGGGGGGGGGAAATCCTAGGATTTAAAGGCCCTTATTTTATTAAGAGGTGATTTAATCCTGACACCCCAGCAAGGCCTCTCGGCATTCTTTCTAGGCATGCAAAAGTGATACACTGGCTTGGCAGGGTAAGAGATAACACAGCCATACTCAATTACCTGGCTGCGTCTTCCTAAGGGAAATACAGACTTCTCCTATCCTTTCCTCTGCCAAACAGAACACCGAGTACTAAAACAATTTTATGACTCAAGTATTTTAATTGATTAAAAAGGATATGCCAAGGGATACATTCACATAGTTCAGACTTCATCTTCAGGTAACTTATTTCTATTTTCTCTACCTCCCTGTTAGCTTCAGAATCCATGGCTGGACAAAGGATTCTAATTCAATCTGCCAGTGCCAAGTAGGGTGCAGAAGACCATTTGAGACTTCACCTTCTCGTGGGTTTACCCCAGTGCCATGATCTCCCTGAAACTACAGTGAAAAAGCTTGGAGACTCCCCAGATACTTCCCCCCACACTCCTGGATCACCAGTCTAGATTCATGTAAGAAACATGCCATTTGCATTTTCCTCCCAGGGTACCACCCTTCCTCACTAAATTCTTTCTGACATTTTCCTATTATTCAGAATACTAAAAATACAGAATGCCAGATTTTTTATTTTTTTTGTAATATAAACTTCCTACCAATTATTCCTGACTTAAAGTTTTTCAGAATATTAATGAAAATAAAGTACTAGCTCACAGACCTGTTCCTGGAACAGCCCCTTTTCATGACTCTTGCTCTGTGTAAGGCAGTTCCTCCTCATCACCTTTCATTTGTGTAGGTGCTAATATTTTCTTTTTTGAAAAATACCAAGTGTCACAGCAGTCTGGTTACCTTTTCAGTCTCCTGCTGTAAGGCTGATGTCACTACTTCCTCTAGCTCCTTCTGGGCCACCCGCGTCCGTGCCTGAAGAGCCTCATACTGCTCCTTCGCCTGATGAAGTTTTTCCCGAAGAGTTGTCAACTCCTGGGGGCTCAGCTTGGTCTGGTTCTCTTCCAGGAACCCTTCAATGTCTTTGACAACACTGGCAAATGAGGCGGCACGATTCTGAATGTCGTCCTGTAAATCCTAACACATGAAAACAGGAATGGCAGAGCCTTCAACTTTAGTTGCCTAAGACCTAATAGGACGAAGGTGGAATGACTGGCATTGACTTATCTGCAACAGATGTATGTCGCTAATATTTAATTTTTTAAGCAAAATTTAAATTTAAATTTCTGAGAAAACATTTAGTGAAGACAAAAAAGGAGACCCATAAACATGGTGAATAGCAGAGATTTTTATTTTGTAATGAGTTATCCTCAAAGAGATCATTCTCCTATAAAGAAGAGTTGACAGTAGTATTCTAGCTGAGCCCTTCCTACTCTCCTTATCCTCACTGTAGCCTGTAAGAACCAGCAAGGTGTGGGTACTGCCTAGTCTCCAGCCTCATCATTCCTAATCTTCCTTTTGTTCTTTTTAGCCCAACTGACCTAGCTTTCTTTCAGTTCTGGAATATGTGGTGCTTGATCCCATTCCCACCTGAAGACAGACACATAAGCCTCAGCCTGCATATTCTCTTCCATCTCCCACCCCTGCATTCCTTAACCCCTACACATCGTTCATTTCTCAGGTTAAGGGACATTTCTTCAAGGTAATGTTTTCTGACATTCTGGACTAGATTGAGTCTCTGTTATATGTTCTCATGTAACTTTTCCTTTATATGTATAATAGTTAGTAATTATTTGTACATTTTTGTGATTATCTATAATATCCATCTCTTTCACTAGACTGTAAGCATCATGCGAGCAGGGTTATTTACCATTATATTGCTAACACTAAGCACGTGCCTGGCACATAAGCAAGCCTTTATAAATATTTGTTGACAAAATGCAAATAAATGAATTAACTTATACTGACCTTCAAGTCACTTTGGTTCTTCTGCAAAGCAGAAAGATCCTGCTGGGAGGCTCTACCTTGGTGGCCTACCAATGCTCTTTCCGCCTGTCCTATCCAGCGGCAAAGATCCTCCAGTTTCTCATGACAAGTATTTTGTTGTTTCTGCAAGGTCTAATTAAAATGCAAAGGGGCCAAAAGACAATTAATAATCCTCGTTTTACAAAAACAAGGTAACTCCCTGAAATATAAAACAAGGTTACAGCTTAAGATGGAAAAGTTGGTGAGAGACTAGAACAGGAAAAAGCACAGAATCATATTTAAAAAGCTCCCCTCATCTGTTGATCTGGGTCTGTGGTCTGGATTATAATGAGGGGTAATTTCAGGTGAGAATGCTTCCAGGTTTTGGTTTGGGAGCTCCTTTGCCAGACTGCTGTTATTATCCTTAGAAATGGAACAAAGAGCCCAAATGCTTAAAAGCCAGAGATGATAATAAATAGTGGTTCTGACCAATTCCTCTACCAGAACCAGTGGTTCTGATCAATTCCTATTAGTCAAAATATGGAAAATTATAAGGATGTACTAGAAGGAAACTAAATCAAGAAACTGGACAATTTATAATCTAATTGAGCTTCTTAATAATTTAGCAGACTTATAAATTCAACGTCTCACAAATGTAGACACCCTTTAAATCGGAATGAGGGGCTTGTCTATTTTGAGAAAGAAAGTGCCCAACATTAGCAACTGGCTGTCGTTCAGTTGTCTACACTGATATCAAAGAGAAAAGCCAGGCCCAAGGGGAGGGGGGGAATATGTTTCTGTGCCTGATCCCAGATCTCATCTCAGTTGCCTGACACGGAAGCACCTGACTGAGCAATTGAGCATGATGTGTCCTCCTGACCATCCTTCTGAAACCATTTTCCACCAGTTTCTACCTTCTGATGGCATTTTAGTCACCTGCACTTACAAACAGGTGCCAAAACTGGCCCTCTCTCCCCTCTTTAGGACAAATGGAAGGGCTCTGCAAGAGAACTCCTAAGAGCTCTTCAGTTGTAAAACGGGATCTTCATGGGTTAGGATGGGTGCAGACTGAATCTGAAAAAAGCAAAGCAAACAAGTTAACACACAGACATACACATGCATTCAGGGCAAATATAGAGAAGCAGAACATTTCCGACAATTACAAGGTTAATAAACATTGTGGAATTAATTATGTGCTCAGAGAATGTTCACATGCAGTTGTAGCACCGATTGCAGCTCAGAGGCCTACCCTGGATCTGGGCTGTGTCTTACTTAAGATGGCTCAGACCAACGCTATTTCAGTAACTGTCCATAGGCGATATACATTTCTAAGTGAGGACAGTGCAAATTTTCAGATTTGAAAAGTAACCTAAACTATTTCATTAGTATTTTATTTAGATTTTAATAGAGTTGAAACAACTAAGCAGTAATGGGGGGCATATAAAATTGACTAACCTAACTTCCTTTAAGCCTGACTCAAAAGCTCTATTCTACTTTATACAATATTTAATAAAGCAGATCCTGAGATGGATTTGCTGGTGGTGATAATGACAATTCTAATATCATCTTGCTGAATTCCAATTTATTATTCAAAGAGCAGAAATGGTATAAGCATCATTCGTGGCATTCTAAGGTTGTTACCATTAATACAATAATGTTAACTTTTGCAAGAAAGGGTCACAACGAAAAGTGGTAGGGTGGTTAGTTTTTTCCCAAAAATGTATCACCGCTGCTTCTACACATGGTTTTCCAAAATAAGCACCGGGCACGACAGTGTGAAGAAAGGTGCTGGAAAATAATGATACTTTAGAGCAGCAGTCACCAATGGGTGGTCCGTGGACCACTGGTGGTCTGCGAGGTCTGAAAGGTTGGCGGCTGCTGCTTTAGAGAGCCTAAAAAATTAATATGATTCTGATAAAAATTTCCTTGTCAGCTGCTGGAAGGTTGTCAAGGAATCTGAGTGTTAATCATTTGAAAAGCCCAGAATAAAACTGACTTTAACACTTCTTCTCAAGGGTCAGAGTATCTAAATGTTTTTAACAGCCTTCAAAAGAAGGCTAAGGGAGAAAAGAGGGCTGGGATGTGATTTTCATTGGAAAGTCAGAGACAATGAGACACAGTGTGGGGAGAGTCTTATAAAAAAGAAAATATTTGCACATGCATACACATGTAAACACATGTATTCTCTCACACGCATACATAAAACCAAAACATGGCAAGAAAAACAGCCTGCTGTAAACTGGCCTGAATGACATGAAATTTCAAAATTGGTAAACGCAGGCTCCTGGAATCATGGTAGATGTATTCTGGCCAGAAAACCCAAACACAGGACATCCCAAAAGACAAATTGGGCCCAGCTGCTGGTTCAGCCTGACCTTGACCAGGGCTGCCTGCTCCACTTGTTGACGATGACCCTGCAAGGCATTCATCTGAGCTGCAGTGTGCGCCACAAGGTCCTGGAAAGACCCCTGCAGTTCATTCAGAAGCCTCAGCATCTGCCGGTTCTGCTGGGGGGACAAGTCCTGGGCATGCTCGGAGAGAAAGAACTGGACATCGAACGCAAGAGCATCCAGCTGAGATTTCCTTTCAGCCATGGGCTGTTTCAAATCCTAAGGTAAGTAGAAAAAGGGGGGAAAAAGAAATAAAATTTCGAATTCTCTACTGAAGCAGAAACTGTTGGTTTTAATAAAAAACCAACATAATCAATGAGAGGCTAATTTTCTGTATTGTTGTAACTGACACTGATCATCCCTAGAGCCAAATAAGCACTGGAAGTCTCCCTCCCGCACTTCTGGTCTCTCCACACTCCTCACGAGTTATCATTCAGCTTCCTTTAATATGTACTGGCATCCAAATGCAGCAAGCTTTCATGTGTTTACGTTAACAGAACTACATCAGAACTGATCTCAGATCTCTGATTTTTTTTTAAAGTTTGAAAAGTACAACATCAATTTCTGGTCTGGGCTATATCTGCCTAATTTATTTGTATTTGTCCAGCAGTTATTGGTAGGTCAGAAGTGAGAAAATATCCAATTTATTTGTGGTTCATTAAAACATGGTTTTTACAGTAAATAATGTTGCTTATACATTTTACAACTGTGAAGGATTACAGTCTTTCTTATATAATAGTTACAGTGCTCCCTTAAAGCAGTAATAAGTGCCTAAACACTATAATTATCTATTTTCAGACCATTAAAAGCATGCAATTTTCCCACAAAAATGTAGTAGCCATCAGCTGTTACACTGGATATTTCAATGGCAATAAAAATAATTAAGATATCTCTATCTCGCCAAAACCAGTTTGGCTCAGTGGATAGAGCGTCGGCTTGCGGACTGAAGGGTCCCAGGTTCGATTCCGGTCAAGGGCATGTACCTGGGTTGCGGGCACATCCCCAGTGGGAGATGTGCAGGAGGCAGCTGATCGATGTTTCTCTCTCATCGATGTTTCTAACTCTATCTCTCTCCCTTCCTCTCTGTAAAAAATCAATAAAATATATATTAAAAAAAATATATCTCTATCTCTATCACTTTGAAACTGAGAGCAGCCATCAACCCTGCAAGGCAGGCTGGGAGGGCTTCTTGGCTATTTATCATTAGACCATGCTTCCTTCAACTGTGAACACATGGACTGGGAAACTATCACTACGAAAACAAGGCTTAGACTGTGGCTTTCTTCCCATGAAACAATTCATATAACTTACAATGGGGGGAGGAACCAATGCATGCATGAGATGCTACGTTTTTATATCTTATACTAAGTCACAGAGATTTTTCTCACCCTTGCTTCTTATAATACCCTGCAGTGAACCAGAGTCTGCTACTCATTCCCCCAATGATATCTTGGATAAAAGGGTATAAAAGAAGAAGGCAGGTCAGTTCTTACAAGATAAACAGGAATGAAGTTGTATACGAGGAGCCTGACCATGGACAAACCTTTGTCTGCTTCTCTTAAGTCTAGGGAAAAGGGAGAGGGTGGAACAGAAGGAGGGGACATCTCTGGTTCTGCTCTGACTTTAAAGAGTTTAAGCAAAGGATGGAAAAACCTGTGTGAATAATATCTAATAGTATCTTAAGTATAACTATCGCTCCTGCGCCCCTCCCCAAAGGAACAATGTTCAGGAGAAAATTCTCTGGCTCATATGTATCTCAGAGCCTGTATCTTTCTCTCACTGACTTATGAAAAGCACCAATTAATTTGGGGCTTAACAAGAAAAGCATCTCTCTAGATCAGGAGTTGGCAATCTATAGTGCTGGCCAAATGTGCCTGTCAACTATTTTTGTAAATAGTTTTATTATAACACATCCACGACCATTCATTTATGTACTGTCTCTGGCTGCTTTCATGTTTCAATGGCAGGGCTGAGTGGATGCCAGAGAAATGGGCCATTTTGAGTATGACCTACAAGACCTAAAATATTTACTATCTGGTCCTTTACAGAAAGTTTGCCAAGCCACAATCTAGATCATTGACCAAAAATTCGCCTGAAATTGATGTGTGTGCATAGGATTAGATCTTGGGCAAAACAGAAACAGGAACAGACATTAGATGCTCAGTTATAAAGAGGCCATTGGCCGAAACGGGTTTGGCTCAGTGGATAGAGCGTTGGCCTGCGGACTGAAGGGTCCCGGGTTCAATTCCGGTCAAGGGCATGTACCTGGGTTGCGGGCACATCCCCAGTGGGAGATGTGCAGGAGGCAGCTGATCGATGTTTCTCTCTCATCGATGTTTCCAACTCTGTCTCTCTCCCTTCCTCTCTATAAAAAATCAATAAAATATATTAAAAAAAAAAAAAGAGGCCATTGATAATAATAGGCCATTCTGCAGACTCTCTCAGAGAATAGCTGAAAGGAAAAATAATCATAATGACTGAAGTGCCAGAGGTATAATAACATAAAAAACGAAACATAACAGACTTTATTATCTCTGAAATGAAAAATTAAATTTTCCAAGAAAGGTAAGTACTGGTTTCTGTGGCAGGAAAATTGACAACTCAAAAGACAAAAGCTTGAGAATGGGTGCAAATTTTACCTCACATTGGTGGAGACACTGATTCAGGCTGTCAGCATCTGTTTCACTGCTACATTCCTTGCTATTCAGAATGAGAATGGTATTGCCAACCCAGGTTTGCAGATTCTGAAGTTTGCCTTGTAGCTGTTTGTGCTGATTTAACACTCTAGTCTAAACAAATAAATGGCAAATTAGATGATAAAAGTCTCCAAACCTGCCCGGACTTGGTGAATAAAACAAGAAACTACCTTTTTTACTTCCACAGCATTCTGCAGCTGGAGTAGTCTGGAACTCCAGCTGTCACTCACGGAGTGGAGGGACTTTTGAAGATTCTTGGCATCCTTCTCCAGAGCCTTCAGCAGTTGAGCAGGGACTTCTTGAGGCTGGCTGATGATAATCTGACTCACACACTCCAATTCCTGACTCACCAAGGTGGACAGATCCTTTAGCTCCTTGTCTA
Organism: Myotis myotis; assembly: GCF_014108235.1. Lineage (NCBI taxonomy): Eukaryota > Metazoa > Chordata > Mammalia > Chiroptera > Vespertilionidae > Myotis > Myotis myotis. The sequence continues at coordinate 24,995,531 of NW_023416324.1, read as the reverse complement.
ACACCTGAGGGGATACAATAAAGTTCCCTTCAAAATCAAGACTAGAAATCTTGCTATATCGGATCAGCTGTGAAGACATTTTTCTCTCACCTCATGCCTATAAAGGCTTCAGGGCTTCTAAGGTGTTTTGATATACAGTCAACAGTTTCTTTGGTTCTCACAATCACTAATTCTTGAGGTAGGTGTGTAGATATTATAATTCTGGATTTACAGAAGAGATGCCTCAGCACTTAAATGTAAAATTGTGTCTGAGGTGAGCCAGACAGTAAGCAATAGAGCCAGGACTTGGATTCAGGTATTCTGACTCAAGTCAATGCTGGGTCCACTATAGCTTGCTGCCTCTCTGAGAATGTCATTATGTCTTATTAATATTATGTAAAATAAGTCAATCAAAAAGGACAACTCCCCCTCTAAATTCCAAGGGGGCAGAACCAAAGAGCATAAAAATAACCCAAGCCAGCCTTCCTACTCAGCTAGTCTACAGTATTCTAATCTTCAGTAGAGAAGCCCGAAATCCTGTTAAGGTATGGAAAGCTAGATAGCTCTTCTGGGCATCCTCCTTACTTCCCCTTCAGCCACTACCCAAGGTCATACTTGGATATTGAGAGATCTGGTAAACCTCTACAATCTCCGCCCTCATTGTGTCTCCAATCCTGTGACGACTCTTAACCGCCAGGTTTGGTGAAAGCTACTCTTCCTTCCTCTCAAGGCTGCCTAAGTCTATGTCCTCAGGAACCTCACTCCATCAGTGATCACTTCCTCTCTCCTCTAACTTCAAGTTCTCCTTTTCTTCTTTCTCCTCAGCCCCGGAAATCTACTCAAAAGATTCCTCTTTCAGTCCATCTCCTCCAGCCAGTGTCCTACCTCCTTCCTTGCCTGCGCTTCCAAGCTTCTGGAAAGAACGATGTACATTAATTGTCCCCACCTTCCAATCTCCCATCTATTCTCACTGCAACCTAGTTTAAAGCCCACCAAACCACTCCGCTGAAACCACTCCTATCAAGTTTACTAGTGACTTTCAGGTGCTAATCCCCCTTTTGCCCTCACTATACTTGGTCTCCCTACTGTAGTTAACACTGCAGACTACTCCTCCCTTGAGTCTCTTCTGTAGTCTCTTCTGTTGTAGTTTCTGTGAACCAGTATTTCCCAGTCAGAGGTCTCCAGTTACACCTTTCCAATCTATTTTTTGTTCTTTAAATCATGGTGTGTTGAACATGTTTTTTCTTCTCTACTTCCTCCAAATTGGTGGGCCTGGAGAAAGGAAGTCTCTGGGAACTTACCTTGGCCTGACATCGCAGATCCTGTAGCTCTGCCAGGCTACGCTCCACAGGTTGAATCTGTTTGGTCCTCATTTCAATGTCTCGTAATAGAGACAGATAGGAGACCAGCTTCTCATCATGCTCTAGACAGAGTCGCCGGTTAAATATATTCTGTGAAGCCAAAAAGAAAACTCACTCAGGCCTGACATTCTCCTGCTTTTGAAAGCAGGCTGGATCTTATTGATAAATAGAAATTTTTATTACACTTAGGGTGGGATGAAATAACAGGCTATTTTGTCTATGTCTTCTCAAATCAATAGAGAAAAAAGTGATTTTATTAACTTCCTCCAGGAGCAGAAGCTCATAATTATCAATCTGTAAGCATCCTTTTAGCAAAGTTTCCAAAACTTATTCTAACTTTAGACAGCATCACCCCAGTATTTCAAATTAGCTTCAATGTTAGTTTCTACATTAAAACCCTTGCAAATTTCAGGAAAACATCTGAGCCATTGCCTAAGTTTCCAACAACTGTGTTAAAAACAAATAATGGTAAATTAAGTTATACTGTTTTTTGAATTTTTATAAGAGTTTGAGCCAAACTGATGACAATTTCTGGAAAGCAAGATCTCAAATACTCCCCAAACTAAGTTATACTTTATAGAATTATCTAATGTCCTGAAATATATGCATGCATATAATTATTCATATGTAAACTCAGTATCCAGTCAAAAATTTTATCATTAAACCAGTTATATCTTTAAAAAATACACACACACACACACACACACACACACACACACACACACACAAAATGCAACACTGGGAGACTTACTTTAGTTGCTCTGGAGGGCTCCGTGCTTACACCTTCATTTCCCTTTCCCCTCGGTGCGGTCAGGGAGGGAGTTTGTTCACTTCCAGGACTTTCTCTGAGCTTTTCTGGTGGTGTCTCCTCATCCACCTTCATTGTAGGGTATATGAGGGGCACTGTCTTTTCCTCACTGGTCTCTGCAATAGCAGGACTCATGGTGGCACCCTGTTGCTCGGTACTCTTTTTTTGAGATACATCTTTGGACAATTCCTCTGGAAGAAGAGACACGAAGACCCTGGGAACTCCCTGAGTCACTATACCTTCAAAGGACCCTGCTTCTGCACCTGTAACTATAGGGTTTGACATTTCTAGAAATTTCTCTCCAGTTATTTCCTTAGTTGCTACCATTTTAGATTCAAGAATCCCATAAAGTTCACTATCACTTTTGCTATCCTGATGATGAAAGTCCTTTCTGACTTCTTTTGGGTCTACTATAGAATCTACAATTTCTTCTAATTTAAGAGCTTTTGTTGAGTCAAAAGGTACTTCTTGGTATGATTTTTCTTCATGTTCATTAGATGACAAGATCAGATCTTTGGTTTCCTTAGTCTTAGAAGTAATACAGGAATCTTCACGATAGTTGGTCTCCTGTCTGGTGGTTCCTTGAAAAGACTTGTCTGTTTTGGAAATTTGGGATGTGTCAGCAACTTGGGCTTTTCCAACTGATTCCTGGTAGTGCAATGGTCTTGGGGTCACAGAAGAGAATGCTTCACTCTGAGCCCCTCTTGTAATTTCTTGTGATAAATTTTCTTCTGGTTTTACAGTTAAGCAGAGGCTTAAATTTTTGACTTCTCTTTCATTGACTTGATTAGAGTTGAAAAATGTTGAAGCATCTTGATTTCTTACGGAAACTCCTTTGGGTATCATTGGGGAAGAAGGGTCCTCAGCTTTACATAGAATAGAAAATCGCATCTCTCTATCAGCTTCTTTCCCTCTTTCAATTATGGCAATTTCCACTGGTTGACTCTTTATACTAGAGTCATGGTCACTTCTAATGGCAGTTTCTTGGTTCAACTTTACTTCTGAAAGAACTGTTGGTCTGCACGTTTTGACACTGTCTCCTATAACTATCACCTTCTTCTCTCTCTTCCTTTTCTCCCTAGTATTTGTTGCTTTCTGAATAACCTGCTCACTCAGAAATTTGCCTAAAGTTTCACAATTTGATTCTTGTGCTTCTGAAATAATTTCTCTTTGGTTTTCCCTTATGTTTTTATTATCTAAGTCTGCTGCAGACTGTTTCATATGAGAAAGAATTTCTATTTGTGACACTATTTTTTCCTGCTCTTCATTTGTATTTTTTTCTATGTTGGTACTAGTCACCTCTTTGAGTTTAGAATCACAAACTTCTGAGTGAGGGCATGTCACTGAACCTCGGCCCAATGATTTGCCTTTACAATCACTAGGAATTATTATACTGACAGACTCTTTAGCATCTGATGAAGCTCTCTTCTTATCTTGATCCTTACACTCGAATTCTTTTAATGAAATTTCCCTGCCCTTTGTTGCCTGCTCCTCACCAGAAAGTCTCCTTTTAACCTTTTCTTGTGCAGACTGACTTCCAATTTGAAACAATTTTCCATTTTCTTCTTTATCACAACTCATTTCTGCAGTCTGATTAGAAGCAATTAACATTTCCTTCCTTAGAAATTCCTTCTTCAATTCACATACTTCAATTCCATCTTGCTTTTCAATCTGAGACCCCTGATCACTGGACTCTAAAGTATCTATTTGGATCAAAGTTGCCAGTTCAGGGCTAATAAATCCTTTCTCAATAGCTTCCTTTAAAGTCACTCTTTGATCATTAAATATGTCAATGATTCCTCCATTTAGTACCTGATGAGATGCAATAGTTCTGACCATGTTTTCATCCACCAATTTCTGTTTCAAAACTGATGCCAATGTCAGTCCTTGTCCTGTAGCAGTATCTATGATTCCTCCATTATTTGCCTGAGCTTCTAGAACTTTCAGTGTTGATGCAAAGTCTACTTTTCCCAGCTGAGTTGCTTGAGACAATGTAAGAACTTTGTCACTCACTCCATCTTTAATGTCTGAGAAAGGAATTACTTCTAGATATCTCTGTCCAGATTCAATATCAATCTTACATTTCTTTACCAATTCCGAATAGGGAACAATTCTGTGATTCTCAGGATCTACAATCCTATGCATCAATCCTGAAGACAATATTGCTTTATTAGTTAATAATCCTTCTTTTTCAGCTTCTGCCAAGGTCAATCCCCGGCCAGAAATCAGATCCACAAAGCTTTCAGTCAATGCCTGAATTTCTTGGATTTCTCCTTTCAAGTCTGGGTTAACAAGATCTAATTTTATAGCTTCAGGGAGGGAAATAGTTTCCTTTGTTTCAGGATGAAAAAACTGATGGAGACTTATGTTCTCAACTTTTTTGAGTTGCTTGGCTAAATCTTCATCAATGATGCCATGTTTAAAGGCATTATCAACAGAAAGTCTCATCCCAGATATATGGTGAATGATACCTCCATCTACCACCTGTTTAGTCAACAACTGAATGGCCTCCTCTCTCTCCAGAAATCCTCTGTCAATGGACTGCATAACTGTTAGAGGGGCCTTGCTATCAGGGGCCATAATTCCAGTTGTTTCCATTTGTAAGCTAATTAATCTCTCCCTAACTGTTTTTTCAGTATCTTTGCCTTTGGAAGCTTTTTCCAGATTTATAAGCTCAGTCTGGTCAGCACTGTCCACCAAGCCAAGATTTAAGGCCAAAGTCACCGAAACCTTTTTGCCTCGTTTCAGGTCAATGATTCCACCCGTCACCACCTGCCCCTCTAAAATTCTGGTGGCTGTCTGTGTGTCAAGTAGTCCAACTGCAACTGCTTCCTTCACGGAGCAGAGTGTGTGGGTACGTGGGTCTAAGACACCACTAATAGCTTTGTCTGCCATGAGGACATTATGCAGCAGTTTCTCGTCCATCAGACCTTCACCAATGACTTCTTCAGTCGTCAAAGATTCGCAAGTCTGAGAGTCAAAGAAACCCCGAAACATGTTCAGCTTTCCCATGAGTTTCACAGCAGTGTGACTGGGCACGATACCGCTGGCTATGGCTTCATTCAGTAACAGCTGTTGACCTGTTTGTTCATGAAAGATACCACCATCGAGTAATTGTGTAGATAATCTGTGTAAGGTAGCTTCTTCAAGCAATTCTGAAGGAGGACTGCATGACAAGGAGGTTTCACGACCATGATCTGCCTCATCTGTTTTTTCTAACATCATCATACTACCACCTATCATGTTTTGTTCTTCTGGACTTTGTTTATGGTCATCCTTACTTCCTTTGTCCAGAGAATGAACATTCATGTCATTTTCAGACTTGAGTTCTGAGTCTAAATCTAGAGTTTTCTCTACCTGAAATTGTGACTTCTTGCTCTGGGATTTTATGAGAGGTCTTCTAGTTTTACCCGGAATATGTTCAGTTTCAAGTGGGTTTGCTTGTTCTTTCTGACATATAAAGGAAGCATTTCTGAGAGTCTGCCATTCTTCATTCGGTGTTTCATTAGAAACAGGATCTTTTTCTACCACCGTGGTCACATCTTCTGTTTCCTCAGGGGGTACTACAAGGAGAAATCCTCTGCTGATATTTTCTCTGGTAGACACTTCTGTTAGATCTTTCTTTTTGGTACCTACTAACTGCCATTTAAACTCTGATTTAACTTGACCTCTGACCTTCAAAGTATCAATGTTTGGATTTCTCACTTTTTGTTCTCCTACAAATAGGTCTTTTTCAGGGTTCTCTGTAGGGGAACCTTCTGTTACTATAATGGTCTCTTTGCCTTCTGCTTCCATGCAATTTGCTTGATTGGGATATTCTTTGTTCTGAGAAGAGTGGAATTCACGTGACCGCACAGTCAGCCTATCACAGAAAGTTTCTGTTGTTTCCACATTCACTGATTCTTCTAATTCCCTGGAAGTTTCTGGTTTCTGATGTCCAATTCCAAACACTTCTAGAGGATTTGCTTGATATTCACCGTTTGCTATTAGTGTTTCTATCAGCTCATTGTCTAGCAGGAGCACCCTCTGTCCATTCCGCACATTAATGTAGCTGTGAGTCATCAGCTGGAACAACAGCGTATCGCTGTGGCTTGCCATGCCCTCAGTTTGGCCCTTGCTGCTCGACAGACCTGATGCTCCAGGATTAATGTTCAATTTGCTTTGTTCTGAAGAATCTGCTAATTGCATGTGGGGCATCACATCAGGTATGCAAATTGATTTTAAGTTATTGGCAAGATCTTTGTCCAATATACCATTTTCTATTGCCTTATTCCAGGACCAAATCTCTGTGGTTGCTGGTAGAAATAGAGCTTTAATATGCTGTCGTTCACTAAGGATTTTATGAGCTAGCTCACTAGACACAATACCTTGTTCCAGGGCATCTGTCATTGGGAGGATCTCTCCAGATTCAGGCCATAGCAACCCCATGAATGACCAAAGGGACTCCAGAATCACAAGGGCAATCTTAGCAGCTACTAGATCACTGCTCACTGCTTCATCTATCGATAGCCTATGCCCCGTGACAGTGTCTATGATACCTCCTGTCTGAAGCTGCCTTATGAGAATAGCACAGGCCATATCTTGGTCAATCAAATTATGTCTTACAGCCTCTTCCACTGTAAGTCTGTGTCCTGTTCTTGGGTCTACTATGCCACCAGCAAAAAGCTGAGCTTCTAGCAGCCGGACAGTGACCTGCCTATCTATTAGGCCTTCCTGAACTGCACGGAAAATGCTAACCTTCCGGCCTGATTTCAAGCTCACCATTCCTCCTGCCAATTGCTTGACAGGCAGCAATTTCAACCCTGATTCTTGGTGGACAATACATCTCTGAATCAAATCCAGCAAGCCGACTTTCTCAGCTGTGTTGGGGTCTATCAAATTCTTGGATGATCTCAGGTGAGACTCTAACTCTGAGTGAAGCCATTCAGAAATGAGGCCTTGATGAAAAGCCTCCTCTAGGTTAATAAAGTCCTCATTAGGGGGGAGACTGAAGCCTCCGGTTGCCAGGTGAGCTTCTAAGATTTTCAGTCCAACTCTCTCACTGATAATTTTCTTCTCAATTGCTTCCACTACAGAAAGAGGGCCTTTGCTCTCACTAAACCTGCTTATTAAGGACAGCGTATCCTGTAGCTCCTGGAGCTGCTGGTACATCTGGTGATTAATGAGGTTTCTGGCCAGGCCCTCCTCCAGAGAGAGCTTTTCACTGGTCTCAGGGGCAATGAGGCCAGACATGATAACCTGGGATTCCAGGAGCACCAGGCCTGTGTCCTGGTCAATGAGGCCCTTTTGCATGGCTCTGAAGATGGGAAATATCTCCACCGTGCCTAGGTCAATCACCCCAGCAACTGCTCTGCAACCCTGAAAGAAAAAAAATGAAAAAGAAAACTAAATTAGAGAAGCACAAGTGTTGAAAGGAGCTATTCAAAGAATGATACTACAGGGTAGGGCAAAAGTAGGTGTATAGTTCTGAGTATGCGAAACAATTTATCCTTGTATTATCACTTACTGTAGTATTTTCCACATGAACTGTAAACCTACTTTTGCCTCACCCTGTATATCAAATTCTGACCACAAGAAATATCCAGCCTGGGAAGGGCCCCAAAGTGTAGGAAATACTCTGAAGCCTGACAGAGTTAATGCTAAAAAAGAATTTGTCTAAACTGCAGAATGTTTTACATGGGCAGAAGAAGTTCATAGATTACTTGAGGGATGACAGCATTAAGCATATCTGAGTGACAAGCTCTACAAAGTAGCAAGCAGTGAAAGTGACAGGACAGCTATTTCTAGGACTAACTCACCACAAAGGTTCTTAAGACACATACCAGTTCCCAAAAATGAGAATTCAACCCCATATAACAACTTCTCAGTGTTGTAGAAGCTTCTTGAAGTAGTATTTTCCTGCTGATGAGTTCAGCAGGACCAGTCCACAGGACTAGAAGAGAGATTTAAGCATCCCAATATCCACACAACAGTTGTATATCTCAATAAAGGATCCTGTGTATTTTATTCAAGCAGCTGCTTAGCAACTGGGGCAGTCATACTCTTGGTGGTTAATGCTAGCACTTGCCAAAGCAATGGCTGAGTTAAATTAGCTTTAGGTATTGAAATTAGCAAGTCAAGGAAAGAACAGACTTGGGACCTTTGCTGTTGGAACCACTAGTAACTTTTCTTCTAGTCCAGGCTAGAATGGGTAGTAACCACCACGATTACAACTACCAATTGGTGGGCACTTAATATATTTACTGAATACTAATATTTAAGTCTCACAACAATCCTAAGAAAACAATTATTTTAACCTTTAGTTTAGAGATAAGAAAATGAGGCACAGAGAAGTTAAGTAATGTGTTCAAAGTCACAAAACTAGTGAGTTCTAGAATCAAATCAAAGTCTGACTCTGAATCTTGGGGTATTATACTTCCTTCCCAGTTGAATCCAGAAGAGTATGAAGGTTAAGTATAGTAGAGTTACATCTTCCAAAGGAGTCAGGTTCTGAGGTGAGTGAATAAGGTAATTCTTACATATTGTCTAATTTACCCTTGCAAAAAAAAAGCCTAAAAGCAGCTCCTTAAGAATTCTTATTTTGAAGCCTTTTATCATGAAACTAGAGGCCTGATGCACAAAATTCGTGCAAGGGGCTCAGCCCTCGCAGCCCCAGCTTTGTCCAGAAGGTCATTCAGCTGTCCAGTCTAATTAGCATATTATGATTTTATTATTATAGATGATGGTATTCAAAAATTAAATTACTCAAGTGTTTTACCACTTACAATACTTCATCCCTTTTACTATTCTCCAATTTTCTAGTTCTTCTTGTTCATGTTCATTATCTTCATTTTCTATGGATAGTTTTATCTGTCCTTCTTTGGTCAGTATTAATTTCTGATCCTTATTTAACTCTTTAACTTATCCATAGAGGATCTTGTTGAAACAATTGCCAACCACTTCCCTGACGCCTAAATAACGCATTTCATTGCTGTCTCCATGAGAAGCAGCACCAGAGGAACAGGTACTTTGCCCATTCAGTGTCTAGAAACAGTACCAGCAGTCCAATAAACATTTCATGAATAAATAAACATTGATAAATAGTAAGAAAACCCTTAAACTCACTAACCTATTTCCCCCAGATTTTAAAAACATTCACTGAGGATTTCAAGCTTGTTTAATTGCACACTATAAGAGATACTGAATGGATAGCAATGAGGAAACCAATTTGGTTCATTTCTCCATATCACTATATTTGTTCAAATAATGAAATAACTGACAAATTCTCCATACTATTTAAAATATATTAATCAATATACAGCCTTTGTTTTCTGACCCAGAATATAGAGTTAACTTGTATAAGGTAAATGTATGCTATGCAAATCTATTAGGTATCTGTTCTATAGAGAGCAAAAGAGAAATCACACAGCCATATGACTCTTGAGATATATGAAAAAACTTCTTTGAGAAAATCCATGTAAAACTATTCAGAAGCAGAAAATATGACAAAGGAAAATGTTCTTTTGTGAACTTCTAATTTCTTCTGTGAGATTCACGGAGTCTCAGAAAGCTAATACTGAAGAAATGCTTGGAGTCTAGCCTAAGAGAAAAGACTACTCTTTTCTTATGAGGGAGTTGTTCCTTCCAACTCCCTCATAAGTGGAGGACAGGCAGGAAGCACTGAGCTGGGAAATATCCTGAGAAATCCATTTCAGTCCCACCAAACATGGGCATCCTGACCTAAACAAGCAGAAGAGGGAAAGAAGAAGAGAAAACATAAAAGGCTTCTACTTACCAGAGTTGCAGGGCACGCCTTGGGCAGATAAGAGAGAGAGCCTTACGGAGCAGCTCAGCCGTATCGCACACACAGTGTAAGCTTGGTGTTAGCATCCAGCATGCGACTTTTGTTTGTTTTTTTTGCAAAAAAGAACCCCAAACAGGTCGTCCTCTTTTCCCTTTGTGCATTTGTGCTTAAACTCCAAAGGGTTAGTGAAACTTGTAAGCAAGGATGTCAGTTAATCAGAACAATACTTCACATGAAACACACAAACGGTAACAGGGACACATCATGCTCAATGTAGTGGTGCTCAGCAGCTTGTCTCTTTATTTTCTCCTTTTTTTTAACCTTTCAAAATGAGAACTGGATGTTCTCAGCAAGCAATTGTTAAAACTTTTCACATACACCCTTATATGGTGAAGCAACAAGCCATTAGAAGTGGGCTACCTTACACAGAGAATGCTAAACCAGCACTTCTTTTTGAAAATCTATTCTCAAATAAATCATAGCTGGTTCTGTCTTATGGTCTTTACAACTCTAGCTCCTGCTGCACAAATTTCATATCCAAGGACCAGAGTCAAAGAATATTTATCTGAATATCATTTTGAGCATCATCTAGACTAAATTTGGTTACCACATGATTTTTAATTTTGGCCTGCCCCACGTAAGTTGGCCATTGCTTCACAACATAGGAAATAAGCAGGCAAACACACATATATATCCCAGAGACACATGTATATAATATGGTAAGTTTACATATACACAAGTATCCAGGAAGAACTTAGGACAACCAGCAAGAACTTAACAACTTCCATATGGTCCAGGAAATGAACATGAGTGGGAACTGGTAAAGATGTCACATGATGGGATGACCATGGGTAAGGGGAACCAGCGTCTCAGTCAGTGCAGCTAATCCACCAATTTGCTTTGAAGATAAACATTTCTTATTCATTTAGTACATATGAAAAAAAGTATGAGGGAAAGAGGTTCATGATCTTTTTCCCCCAAAATTCAGAACTCTTAGCTAATGACTTTTGAGTAACAATGCCACAAAGGAATAATCTTATTGCTCTGTGACATAAAAGTTATGTTCTCCTTGACTGCAAAATGGAAGACAACAAAAATGGTGAACCACATCTAAAGAGTTAGCCATAAATGCCTTCCAGAGTTTTGACTGACCAACACATCATGGAACCCCAGGTAAGAAACACAAGACAAATGGCTGCTATGGTGAGGTTAAAAAAATTAAGTCACATTGGTCATGGAAAGCTAGTGATCATGACTTTCAATCAGCAAGGATACTTTCATACCATTCAAAAGGTACCCTCCCAACATTTGGAGAGTAAAATTGAAAGTACCTTTTGTTCTGTCTGCTGAGCCAACTGGCTCTGAAGCTGGTGAAGCTGGTTTGCTGAACCATCACACAGGTCATGGTAAGTCTTATTCAGGGCATTCAATTGCTCAGATATCTGTTCCTTCTCTTTTTCTGAGAGTCTGGAAGATGAAGCATTAAAGCTCTTTTAGAGAAAAGCCTTCCTCCAACTCATGTCTATGGCTTCACAATCATCACTTCTCCACCTTGGATGGTATTGTTCTTGGTCACTGCTAACTGTGGATCATCTGGTCAGAGCTCCATACTCATTGAACACTTTGGCTTCTAACTCATAGTTTTCCTGTTTATCTCAAATCAAGTCATGATTCTTGATGATGTCAATGATCATGCCACCAATTGTCTATAACACCCTAAGCTTGTAGTCCTGCAATTTTCTCAATCCCAATGGCCTCCACTCCCCTTCAGCCCCATCCATAAAGGGCAAATTTGGACCCTGCTGTTATCTAAAATTCTTCCACTTCTGAAATTTTAAACTTTAAGAATCTACTATCTGATTATGGCTCCTAATTATACCCCTACCTTTCCAGTTTTCTTTCTTTACTCCTATACTGCTTTTAAAATTGAAATATTTTAAACAAATTCTCATTTACTCATTACCCAACTATCCAGCTTTACCAAATGTTACCAGGTTTGCTTTAGATCCTTTTCTTAGAAATAAAATATTACAGATATAAAGTCCAATGTGTATGTGTCACCAACCCCATTACTTTCCCTTCCTCCCCAGAGGCAATCACTATTTGAATCGGGTAAATTTTGCAAGTCCCCTTTCTCATTCTACATTATGTTTTTGAGAATGAACCCTGTGATTTATATTACAACTATCCACCAACTTACTGAGATTTCCCAAGTCTTCCTTGATGTTCCATTTTCTCTTAATCAATCCTATTATATTTAGTTTCTCCTCTTTTCCAGACCCCACAGTCATCATCTCCATCAGTTCCTTACACGCTCATTAATCTGATAAAACTCCAGCCCCAGATCAATCAAACTCTGCTCCCATGTGCGGGCTGCTAAGTATAACCAGTGAGAGAGAAATACCGCAGCCAGAGATCCTACTGGGCTCTGACCTCCACTGGACTTCAGTGCAGTCTGAGTTAATCCTTCCTTCTTTCCCCTCAACACTACTCTAACTTTCGGCAAACAACCTCTCTACCTATTTCTTTTTTTAAAAAAATTTTTTTAGCCCTAGCCAGTTTGGCTCAGTTATAGAGCTTTGGCCTGCAGATTAAAGGGTCCCAGGTTCGATTCCAGTCAAGGGCCCATACTTTGGTTGCAGATTCCTACCTGGTCCGGGCCCTGGTCAGGACGTGTGCAGGAGGCAACCTATCCATGCATTTCTCTCACATCAATATTTCTATCTGTCTTTCCCTCTCTCTTCCAATCTCTTTAAAAATCGATGGAAAAATATCCTCTGGTGAGGTTTGAAAACAAAAACTTGTTTTTATTGATTTCAGAGAGGAAGAGAAAGAGATAGAAACATCAGTGATGAACGAGAATCATTGATTGGCGGCTGCCTCCTGCACAACCAGCACCGCGGATTAAGCCCACAACCTGGGCATGTGCTCTGACTGGGAATTGAACCATGACTTCCTGGTTCATAGGTCGACACTCAACTACTGAGCCACATTGGCTGGGCTCTCTACCTATTTCAAAGACAACATACAGACCACTGGGCACTAATTCTCTCACTTTCTGGCTTCACTCCTGGCATATTAACCTATATTCACATCTTTCTTCCCTTTTTTTAGAATTTTTATGAGTTTATTTGAGCCCAACTGGTGAACATACGTCAGGGAGAGAAAGATCTCAAATGCTCCCTTTTTATTTAATTTTTAAATTTTTTATTCACACCTTTCTTAATCTCCTTTTTCTCAGATTTCAGAAGAAAAGCTGTCTCAACCTCTGTCTAAGATGTACTTTCCACCCAGTGATGAATCTTATCCTCTCTCACATCCTCTGGCACCTCTTTCCTAGAACTTCAATCTTTCCCCCACTACGTCCTTGAGACATAGTCCATAAACACAGTTAAGTCCCACTGATCTCTTAAGAAAACAAAACTCTTTATTGATTATATTCTACTCTAATTATTTCTACTTTATTATTTCTTCCCTTTCCTATGGCCAAGCTTCTTTAAAGAGTGTCTAATTTCAGGCCCAGCTGGTTTGGCTCAGCCTGTGGACTGAAGGGTCCCGGGCTCGACTCCAGTCAAGGGTACATGCCCAGGTTGTGGGCTCAATCCCCAGTAGGGAGCATGCAGGAGGCAGCTGATCAATGATTCTCTCTCATCATTGATGTTTCAATCTCTCTTTCCCTCTCCCTTCCTCTCCAAAACAAAAATATATTTTAAAAAAAGAGTGTCTAATTTCATTATCACTACCTTCCTCACTTCAAGTGCTCTCCACTACACTAAAATCTTACATTATCCCCCAACTTTTCACCAGAGTCACCAAAAACTTCCAACTTGCCAAATTGAATAGATAGGTCTCAGTCTTGACCTTTCTTGACTTCTCACCACTCCCTTCTTTTTAGAATTCTGTTCTCTCTTGGGTTCTGAGGTATAACTCATCATTTTCCTTTTACTTCTCTAAGGCTTCCTTTACAGGGCGAGAAGCATTGAGATGCCCCTGAGCCCTTGTAAGCTAATCCACTCTTATGGTTTCTTATGCTGATGACTCAAATCTCCATCACTTTAGACTTCTCTTATTCATTCTAAATTTACATATGCAGTTGCCCATTGGATAACTTAATGTGTTAGGTGCTTCCTAATACATACTAGGCACTTCCATTCAGATGTCCTGTGGGGTCTTCACGTTCCTAACATCTGAAACTAAAGCTGCCCTCTTCTCCCTCAATCCATAACTTCTCCTGTGATAGCTCTCTTGGTGAGTGGCATCACCATACACCCAATGGCTTAAGCCAGAAACCAGAGAGTTATATCTGATCATTTTTGTTTGTCACCAAACTCTGTATTATAAATTCATCATTCTTAATCTCTTTAGAATCTCTGTCTGCTTTACATCCCTCATCATATCTTGCCTATATTATCAGAACAACCTCTTAACTGGTCGCTCAGGCCTCTACTCTTGCCTGAGATCAACACATTCTCTATCAAACTGTTCTAGAAACCTTTTCCAACAAAATCCAATCATGTTTATGATCCCTCCACAGAGCCAACAAGGTAAAATGCAAATTCCTCAGCATGAACTACAAAGCTCTTCATCATCTGAATTTTGCTGCTCTGAATTCTCCAGTCTGAATTCTCATCATGACCCTAAGGTTTAGCCAGGTAGATCTGGTCTCCTCGGTGTGCCATAATCTCTCATCTAATACCTACTTATGACCATGCTTGGCCAAGAAGATCTGTGAAGTTTTAATGGCCTCAGAGACTTGTTCTCTCTTGGTTGTCAGCTCCTCTGCCAGAACCTATTTAGTAGAAATAAAGAAAAAAGCTTCAGAATCTAAAAAAATTAAAGCATCAAAGATTATTTGAAGTAAAAAAGGTAGAAATATAAATAAGATAACTTCATAAGTTAACATTTACTGAGATAACAATCCCTGCTGGGTGGCCCATATGTGACTTGTATTATACACCTAATGCATTATCATATATTATTGTATCCAGGAAGAATAAGATAGACCTCCTACTTACCTGCTGTTCTAAAATAGCTTTTTCAATGTCTGTCAATTCTTTGGTCTGGGATGAGGTAGCTTTGCTTTGTGTATTCCTTGCTAGGGTAGACACCCAGCCCAAAAGTTCTTTCACCTTCTCCATGTGTTCCTGTTTTTCCTCTTCTACCACTTTCTAGAACAGGAAATAGAAAATCAGTATGTTGGTTCATCTTATTAGACTGGCCTAAGTTCAGATTTCCTAAAATAGAGACATGAGAGTTACCTAAATCAGTAAGCAGTTAAAATAATCCCCAATTAAATGTAATTTACCGAGCCTAGAGCACTGCTCACAGGTGCCTAACTATGGGATATAAGTTCATTATATCCAGGTTAGCACCTTTCTTAAAAAGCACATTGTTTTATATGTGATGGATATTCAATAATTAGTGATTTTAAAAAGCCCTTCACATATAGCAGCTTACTTATTTTCATAATTCTTATAATTACAGGTAAAGAAATTAAAGTCTACAGAGATTAAGTGAGGTAGATACTGACATAAAGGACGTATTTTGCTAATTTACATAGGCAAAAATTGCTATGGGTTAATGTTTCCAAAAGCATTTCTTTTTAAAAGAGTAGTTGGATATGTGGAAGTTTATTTTACAAAGACATAGATTTTTTTAAATTATAAAACCATAATTATACATAGTATTCTAACCTGTTTTTCCCCCAAATAATATATTTTAATTATCTTCCCTTGTCACTGCATGTAAACCTATTTCATTATTTTTAACAGCTTCGTAGCATTTCATGTATAGAATCTGGATGTTTCCAATATTTCCCTTTACCAAATCATGCTTTATTTATGACTTTTATTCACATCATTCCTTCATACTTATAATATTTCCATACTAAAGGTACTTAGAAGTGGGGATGTTGGACATAATATAGTCAATCCTCATAATTATTCATAGATTCCATATTTATCTACTCTCTAAAATTTATTTATAACCCCCAAATCAATATTTGTGCATTTTCACAGTCATTCCCAGACATGCTCAGAGTGGCTGCAAAATATTTCAGGTGCCCAATGTTCCCAGTCAGGGTAGAATAAGGTGACACTCTGTCGCCTTGATCCAGCTTTTATACTGTAAACAAGTGTCTGTTGAGTGCCAGGGTTTTCTTATTTTTGTGTTTTCTGATAGTGGTTTCGCTGTTTAAAATGGATCCAAATGCAGTGCTGAGGTGCTCATGTCTTGCGTTCCTAAGCACAGGAAGGCTGTCATGTGCATTATGGAGATAATGTGTGTTATATAAGTCTTGTTCAGGAGTGAGTTATAGTGCTTTTGGCCATGAGTTCAATGTCAGTGAATCAACAAAATATATTAAAGTCAGGTGTTTTTAAAGAAAAACACACATAACACAAGTTTATGCATTTTCTGTGGACAAAAATGTTGTAAGCAGAGGCTTGTAGGAACCTAACAATATATTTCTCCAGCTGCAAAGAGTACAGTATTCACTAATGCAGTGTTTTCAGCAACCTCATAGAACACAACTACTATGAATTAAGAAAATTGGCTGTGTGTGCACTTTACATTTTGACAGATGAGGCACAGGTTTTGGGGGTTTTTGTTGTCTTTAAATATATATATTTTTATTTCAGAGAGGAAGGGAGAGGGAGAGAGAGTGAAACATCAATGATAAGAGAGCATCACTGATTCACTGTCTCCTGCATGCCCCCTGCTGGGGGATCAAGCCTGTAATCCGGGCATGTGCCCTTGACCAGAATCAAACCCAGGACCTTTCAGTGCGCAGGCCAATGCTCGGTCCTGAGCCAAACAGGCTAGGGCTGAGGCACAGGGTTTTAAATTCCATTTTCAAGATGATTTAGGACCCAACTGTCCTTACCTCCTCCTCTTCCAGCCGCTGGAGCGCATCACTGATATATTTTACGTGCTGAGTTGTTAAGGTCACCAATGCTGTATAGCGAGTCCTTAAGTCCATGAACTATGGTTAAAAAAAAAACAATTTAGATGAATTACTCACCAGAAATATAAATTTAAATAGTTGAAAATAAGAGGAAGTTTTCATGAAGTCACATGCTCAGCAGAAAGGTGAGCTGTAAAGCAAACTGCAAGGCCCAGACAAGGAATCCCCTTAAGGGAAGACAGTGGTACGTGTCCTTTCCCCACCCTTTCACCTCTTGCGTGATGGCATCTGAAGAGGAAAGCATGCGACGGCGCTTGCCAGGGGATTTCTGCTGTGATTCCACAAAGGCCTTGTATGTCATTAGTTGCAGTTCGTAGTCCTGAGGAGGAAGAAATTCCACTGTTTACATCGGGCTTTATAGCTCACACACACCATGTAACAGAAATCACATATTTCATTACCTGAAGGCATTTTGGTGATCTTTTAAACTGCAGGTTAGAAAGTTTTCCTGTAAAGGGCCAGATGGACACTATTGGGCCATGCTATCTCTGTCACAGCTACTCAAATCTGCCACCGTAAATGAAAGCAGCCATAGATAATATGTAAATGATAGACTATGGCTGTATTAGAATAAAACTTTACCTATGGACACTGACAGCTGAATGAAGTTCCTGTAAATTTCATGTGTCACAAGTATTATTTGCCCCCCTTTTTTTTTAAAGCCACCTCTTATGGGACATATGAAAATAGGTGCACAGCTCGCTTTAGCCTGTGGGTTACAGCTGCTGACCTCTGAGTTTGCAGTTTGTTTGCTGACCATCCTTTTCATGCATGGGCAACTGAAGCCCAGAGACAAGAAGTGAATTTCCCTAATTAACTAGAGGGTGAGCAACAGAGTCAAGATTAGAATCCCTAAACCAGCGCTCTACTCATACGGCCATGCTCTTGCCACGTCCCCTGTAATCCTGAGAGTGATGCCCTAGTCAGGCCTCTTCATCTCTCACAAGACAAGTACAAGAGCTTCTTAGTTACTCTCCACCAGAGTAACTTTTCTAAAACAAAGATGGCCGCTTTGTTCCTCTGCTTAAAAGTTTTCAAGAGTGAAAATTTCTCAAATATCAACATGCATACAAATCATCTGGGAATCTTGTTAAAATGCAGATTCTGATTCGGAAGGTTGAAGATTCTGCATTTCTAACAAGTTGCTCCTGGTTCAAAGGCCACATTTTGAGTAGCAAGAATAGAAAATAAAGCCAAAGAACTGAACAAGGCCTTTCTAAGGTCTAAGGCTGGGCCCAGCCTCCTCCTAGCCAAACCAGAATATTCCCTATCTCCTCATATAATCATTGAATGTTCATTCCTCTGTGCCTTTGATTATGCAGTTCCTTTTGCCTAGAATATCCTGCTTTCTGTTGTCTACTTAGAAAACAGAAGGCAGGAGGAAAACATGAAATGAATTCCTTAAGCGACCTAAAGAAAAACAATAGTAGTAGTAATAATAAAATAGCAATAATAATATAAGCACGTGCTACCATTTACTGAATGTATTTTAGGTTTGCAGCATGGT
This sequence comes from Myotis myotis, assembly GCF_014108235.1. Classification (NCBI taxonomy): domain Eukaryota; kingdom Metazoa; phylum Chordata; class Mammalia; order Chiroptera; family Vespertilionidae; genus Myotis; species Myotis myotis. The sequence continues at coordinate 24,977,129 of NW_023416324.1, read as the reverse complement.
CCTATGCATACGTTATCCCATTTAATATTTACAGTCACTTGGTGGGGTTGTTACTGTTCCCACTGTGTACATATTGCAACAGGTAATCAGAGAGGCTAAGTGTTCTAAAGCCTGAAAATGGCGCAGCTAGGATGTGGACGCAGATCTTTGTGACACTAAGTCTTCTGCTATTAACTAAAAAAATGCATTCATTCAAAAACTATTGGTTGCGCATCTACCATGTGCCCGCCATTGTTCTGAGTGCTACACACACAGTGGAAAACAAGCCAGAGGAAACTTTGCCCCTCCCCTGGAACTTACATTCTAGTGAGAAGACACAAAATAAACAAATACATATATAATAACCGCAGGTCATTTTCATGTAAAGATGTTATCAGAGAAATGGGGGGGGGCAGATCAGATATGGCCTCATAAACTACATAAGAGTTTAAAATTTTATTATGAGTGTGAGATAAAGCCTTTGGAAAGTTTTGAGCAGGAGAATGATATGATCCAATTGACGATGCTTCATCTATTGTAAGGTACAAATTTCCCTCCATTTTTGTAGCTCCAGAATTACTAGTAGAATATGTTTTACAATCAATGGCATTTGCATAAGTGGCAGAGTTTCTTCTGACAGTGCATATAATAGGTGGTGTCTGAAATTCTGTGACATGAAGTATGTTCTAAAAGGTGATTCTGCTACTGTGTGGGAAAACAGCCTGTGGGGAAGAAGCAGTAGCAAGCTTTCAGCTTGGAGGCAGTGCCGTGGTCTAAGGAAGATGCCTCACTTAGATGTGAGCCAGGGAAATGGTGAGGGATGGGCAATGAGAGGCAGTCAGGTCCAAGACACTGGAAGATGGAGCCAGTTCGTTCAAAGACTGAACATAAAGAAAGTTTAAGGCAAAAAGAACTGTTAAGGATCACTTTGGGGTTTTTTTGCCTCAGCAAATAGGAAAATAGTGATACTATATCCTGAGATAAGCAAGATGAGAGAAAACCCAAATATTCTATTTTTGACATATTAAGTTTAAGAGGCCTATGAGTCACCTAAATGGATAGTCTTCAGTCGTAGCCGACATCTGGTGCCTCATGAGCATCCTCCAACGTGGGCCATGAGAAATGCACAGCTGCACTAACTGAAGGATGGGCCAGCCTGCAGCAGAAGAGCTGCAGTGGAAAACCTAGTGACAATGCAGGGCTTCCTAAGCTGAAGGTCACTTATGTTCCTTTTGGGACATGGCAGAGTTACCTTTACAACCGTGGAGTACTGCTGGGAAAATTTTTGACACTGGTCCAGTTTTGTCTGATTTCTCTCAATTTCTGCAAACAGATCCTAGGAACCAAAATATCACACCATTACCATCACATTACCATCACTGAAACAGCTGAGCATCTTTTAGGTTCTAAGGTAGTGGTTTTCAAACCTTACCTGCATCACAATCATCTGGAAGACAGCATAAATCAGATTGCTGGGCCCCACCTCCAGAGTTTCTGATTCAGTAGGTTTGGGTTTAGGTTTGAGAATTTGCATTTCTGACATGTTCCCAGATGATGCTACTAGTCTGGAGTTCACACTTTGAAAAGCACTGTTCTAAGTATTTTACGTGTATCCCTCCATTTAATCCCAAAAACAATAACTTGGAGGTCAGTTGAACAAAGAATAGATTATGTTCGTTTTATTGATGGGGAAATAGAACATGGAGAGATTAAGTAATTTGCTTAGTGAGCAAACCAGGATTGAAATCCAGGCAACTTAACTGTAATGCTAAACAAAACAATAGACCCCAAGATACCAACACATAAAAACTGCTTTGAATGATATAATTTTCTTACACTCACAGCTTTCCCTGGGTTTGCATTCCTCCATATTCTAATCCTTCTAAAATAAAATTAAATATCAAGAAACAAAATAAACCAGCCCTGGCCAGTTGGCTCAGTTGGTTGGAGCATTATTCCATACACTAAAAGGTTGCAGGTTCAATTTCCAGTCAGGGCACATACCTAAGTTGCAGGTTCAATCCCCAGTCAGGATGCATTTGGGAGGCAACTGATGTGTTTTCTCTCTCCCTCCCACTCTTTCCTCTCTCTCTAAAATCAATAAAAACATAACCTCAGGTGAGGCTTAAAAAAATAAACCAAAATAAGAAACAAAATAAACCAAAATAATACTTTCTTTTAATCCTTACCTGAGGATATTCATTCCATTGATTTTTAAATTGTTTTTAGAGAGCAGAGGAGAAGGAGGGAGGGGTGGGGGAGAGAGGGAGAGAGGGATAGAGGGAGAGAGGGAAAGAAGGAGAGAGAGAGAGAGAGAGAGAGAGAGAGAGAGAGAGAGAGAGAGAGAGAGATGATAGACACATCAGTTGGTTGCCTCATGCATGTGCCTGACCAGACTAGACAGGGAAAGAGCCTGCAACTGAGGTATGTGCCCCTGACCAGGAATCAAACCCTCAACCCTTTGGCCTGAGGCTGATGCTCTAACCACTGAGAAAAATTGGCCAGGGCAAAACCAAAATAATTTTCATCTGTCCATCAAGTGATTTCAATATTATACTCAAAGACACTCAGCATTAAAAGGGACCTTATAGGTCATCTGGCCTAAATGCAACACCAGTATCTTGAGACCATCCTGCTGAACCCTTTTCAGAAGACAGGGCTCAGAATGTCTTACCATTTAGGGGAAGCTTAATTGCTAGCACATCATCTTCTTTTATGATGAACTAACCCCCAGCCCCTGCCAACTTCCACTGTGCTCCTGCTGCACCCACCGTCTGCTGGCTGAGCTGCTCCGATAGCACTCTGCTGTCCTCTGCCTGGCCTGGCTTCATCCTTTCCTGCTGGGCAGTGGTTTCCTCAATCCATTTGATGAGAGTTCCATGGCAGGCTCGGTAATCTCCCAGAACTTCCTGGATACTTTCTAGTTCAGATTGGCTGGAGAAGCAGAGAAAAACTGCCGTTAGGTATTTGGTGTCAATATAATCAAGTAAATGAGACAATTCCCTCGGTAGCCTATGTGTTCAGTTGAGCTCAACCACAGAGGATACATCTTTATTTGAGGGGAACACCAATACAATGCTGAGAGTTATGCATGTACCCAGTGCCCTATGGGGTAAAAAGTGAGTAAAAACAGTAGTGGCCCTGACTGGTTTGGCTCAGTGGATAGAGCGTCAGACTGCGGACTGAAGGGTCGCAGGTTCGATTCCAGTCAAGGGCATGTACCTTGGTTGCGGCCACATCCCCAGTAGCGGGTGTGCAGGAGGCAGCTGATTGATGTTTCTCTCTCATCGATGTTTCTAACTCTCTATCCCTCTCCATTCCTCTATGTAAAAAATCAATAAAATATATTTTTAAAACAACAACAACAAAAAAAAAACAGTTGTGTCCTGGTGGCCCTGGAAACTGCCCAGGGCCTGGCATCCCATGATAATCCTTGTCAAATTTTTTACCTAGACTGCCAAGGATTACCATGTTCCCAGTAAGGTAGTACTGACGGTACACTTCTGTCCCTGATGACAGAGTACCTGTCAGGTTACCCCAGCTATGATTTATGATTACTCTAATTTCTTGGGGAGGGCAGTGGGGGTAGGATGGGTGAAAAAACAGTAATTATTTACTGTTATTTCTTATAACATTTTTGTTATCCTAGCTAGCCTTGGAATAGTAACTCAAGTATAGAGAATCAATCCAAACTTATATGAGTTACTATAACTCCTCTCCCTATATATCTGCCTACCCAGCCTAGCTCCAGATAAGTAGTTTTCGATCTTTCTTATTCAAATAAGTCATCGGAAGTAGGATCTCAAGTTATAGGGATAAAACCAATGAATTAGCAAATGAAAGAAATTCTGCAAAGGCCCACTATGAAAATGATTCATACTAGATTCAAAGCTAGTAGAGTGACGCCTGAAACCCAGGTGCTGTCCTTGAGAGAAGACCACCAAGTCCCCTTCCCATTCTATTGTCATCATGACTTAAGCAGGTACGGCCTGGACACAGGAGAGGCACTAGGACCATCACTGCCGACTCAAAAGCAAGACTCAAGTCTACTTTGGGATTGGTGGTCCCAACTTCCTGTCACGTATCTTGTTCAGAATTCATAACATCATTTCATGTCTACCTCTCCCTATCAAGTCCTCCCTATCAAATCAAGCATACACAGATACAAGTCTAGTTTTGTTTAAAATCTAGTCCCTGACCACTAACAGGAGAAGAGGGTAGGGCTACCACTCACCGGGTCTCAAGCTGGGCAATGACTCGGTGCCAACGTTCCTGCAGCTGGGAGCCTTTTTCCTGATAGCGCTCCAAATCCAGGCTTCGCTCTGGGGTCAGACGATTCAGCTGCTCTGCCACCACCTTGGCCTTGGCAATTTCCTCATCCAGGACTGAAAACACTGAATTCTTGTCCTTGACATCACTGAGCCAGTGCTATTCAAAACAGGCACAGCAACACAAGATTAAAAATATTCCATGCTAAGAGGGAAGGAAGGCTCAGACTAAGGTAGACAATAAGGACATGTTGTCACATTCTATCTGTGATTCAGAAGCTAGACCCCATAATGTCTGTGCCAGAAAGGCCTCCATGTCCTCAAGCACACTGGGCAGCCAAGGGCAGGCAGTACAGGAGAAGAAATGTGCAAAGAACTTGTGTTTGGAACCTGGCTCTATCACTTATAAGTTATGAAACCAAGGTAAGCCATTTAGCCAGTCTGACTCTTGGTTTTCTTATCAATCTATTCTTTGAATACATATTAAAATATATTAAATATGATATTATTCCTAGTTCAAATACAAACTTAAAGTCAGTGTCATACTATCCAAAACTGTATTTCTCTGCTACCTCAAAGCCCTGGATATATAGGGATGGGCAAAATTAGATTTACAGTTGTAATACAAATAAATAATACAATTAATAAGTAATAATACAAGTAGAAACTCTGTCTTTCACATACAACTGTAAGCCTACTTTTGCTTTACCCCTGTATTAAGTCAACCTCCTAAGAAACTCAGAGCAACCAACCCGTAATGTAGACCGATGGGACTCCAGAGCTGAGAGATCTGCTGGTACTGCTTCTTCTTGACTCAGCTTGATCTCATAACCTTTGACCAAGAGTTCAGCATCCTGAATGCTACGCATTATGACATCGATTGTCTTGAGCCTGTGAGGATAAAATCACTTTCATTAACACACGAAATGGGCTACAGACCTGGAACACCAAGGAGAGGTTCCCAAAACATAACTGTAAAAAAGCAATTTCATAAAAATAAGACAGCATGGTATATGTGGTGCCAATTTAAGCCAATTCAAAATAAAATTCTAGGTGGCAGTGGGACACACACACGCGGTAGACTCTGGGAGAAAAGGTGAGGCCAGAAACCCACTCAACACTATGAAGCATTGACAATCTGCTTCTCCTCAAGGTCACAGGTGGAGACAGGTAGTAAGAGGGAAGAGCTTCAAAGACTTGTACTTAGTTTACTTAAATTTTTTATTCTTTAGTGTCCCTTTTTCTTTCTCTTTCTCTCTTTTTTTTTTTTTTTTAGTGGTATCTAATCTAACAGAAATGGGGTACAAAAGAATCCTAACACTGCAAATCAACTCCCCCACTGGCATTTGTTCAGTGGGGCCCAAATGTACCCACTCCATACTTGAACTAAAGCCATGGTCTCTTATCATGGGTACATGATCTTCAAGATCTGCAATCTCTCTCGACTGAAACACTCCGGGCACCTCCCCTTCTCATCCCAATGGAAACATTGCCATTTGGACCCAAGTCCTCAGCTCACTCACTTATTCAGATAGACAGTGGAGAGACCATATACACGGTCCATTTTCTCTACCAGCAGATTGAGTTCTGAGTGCAGAGTTGAAACACTTGAACCAGATGGGGACTGATGAAGAAAACTGTTGCATTTCATGGAAACAGCATCCAAGTCTGACCTCAGTTGTTGCAAATCGTCCTGGGTATGCTGTCAGGAACAAGACATATAACAAAGATAGAGATAGATTAAACAAGTTAGAAAGAAGTCTTTGTTTGTAACAGCAAAATACTGGAAGCCACCTAAATGCCATTTATAAGAGAGTGGTTGAATAAACTCTGAAACAGCACTGCAGGGGATGAAGAGGGAAGAACACACACAATAATTTCTGAACAATGTACCTGGACTATTAACATACTTTTAGGCAAACAACAGAAAGAACTACAAGTAAACGTTGAACTCCAATTAATAGGTTTGTTTTTTGTAGTAATATCAGTTAGAAATTCTAAAAGTACTCTCTGTACATGTAAGAACTGAATAATAAGTGCATTTGCTAAGGATAATATAAAGTAAGTTTTTCAGTTTTGGGGAAGGGAAGATTAGAATAAGCCCCGTGGAACTGAATAGAGATAAGATACATATAAATCATAGATGTTGTTGTTGTTTTGTGTGTATATGTGTGACAGACTGATATTGATATACTTTTGTGGTATGTACATGTATATATAAATATGTGTGTACAACATAGGAGTGTGTTTGTATGTGTGTTTGCATATGTGTTTGTAAGTATGCACTTTTCTAGCTCTATCTGCTGAGCAGTCCTAAAGCAATGACATCCCAACAACAGTGAACACACTTAGCACCCAAATCTTGGTTTCTAAATAACATTCTCCTCCTAAAAGAAGCAGAACTCCTTGGAGAAATGGCTGATCCCAGGGTTGGGGCTGGCTAGGGCAAGGTGAACCTGGAATATTTTGTTTTATTGAGAATTAATAAAGCACTTAAAGAATAATGATGACATGTTAAAATGACATAGGAACTAGGAGGGTCATCACCAAAAATTGTGGAGTAAGAACTCCAAAATTCCATCCTTCCATTAGAGCAACAATTAAGCTGTCAAAAACACAAAAATGACATAGGAACCAGCTTGAAGGGGCTACCAATTGCTAAATTTGCAATATTTTGAACATCAAAATAAAGGTAGTATCAAACTACAAACCACTGAAAAAAATATGAATTCATCAATCTATAGTGACATAAAGGAGAGAGGTGGGGAGGCAAGCTCTTTCCATTTGATACAATAGAAATTAAATACTGCAAAAGGAATGACAGAATTAGAAAATGCCTTTTGGCAACAGTCATACTAATAATTATTCAGTCAAGAGTCAACAAAACTAGTTGGTGAAAGTTTGCTGTAAAATAGGATATCTACATACGAGGCTCAAAGTATCTCCCCACAAATTGATAGTAATTACAAAGAAGAAAATAGCAACAAGTGATAAAAATTATCACCAGTAATGGGACAAATCATCATCACATGTCTCCTGGTATTATTCACCAAGGACACAATAACACTTCTGTAGTATTCCTGCCAAAAATGTGTAACCTATTTCTAATCATAAAGAAGTCTCAGATAAACACAAATAGAGGGACATTTTGAAAAATAAAAGGCCTGCGCTGTTCAAAAATGTTAAGCTCATGAAAGACTATAAAAAATAATGGTTTCAGATTAAAGAAATGTAAAGAGATATCACAACTAAATGCAATGTGTGATACTGGATTGAATCCTGTACCAAAATTACTTATATTTTTTTTTTACAAGGGGGATAGGGTGGGTTGGGATGCTACCCCAAAAAGGGTTATTAGGTCAACTGATAAAATTTTAATAAATTCTTATATCAATATTCATTTCCTAATTCTAATTATTGTCCTATGGTGATGTAAGAGACTATCTTGTTTTTGGAAATGCACACTTAAGTATTTAGGGGTAAAAGGACATAATTTCTGGAAGTTTCTCTCAAGAAAGAAAATATTATGTATACATAAATGTTGAAAAAATGTAAAGCAAATGTAAAAAATAGTTAACATTTGGGGAATCTAGGTGAAGGATAAATCTAGGTGAAGAATAAAACTTCCGTATATCTAAACCCTGGCCCATGTGGCTCAGCTGGTTGCATCCCATACACCAAGGGTGGCAGGTTTCATTACTGGTCAGGGCCCATGCGTGGGTTACAGGTTTGATCCCCGGTTGGGGTGTGTGCAGAAGGCAGTGGATTGATGTACCTCTCTCAGATCTCTCTCTCTCTCACTCTTTCTCTCTCACATTGATGTTTCTCTTGGTGTCTCTCTTCCTCTCTCTAAAATTCAATCGAAAAAAAATAATACTTTTGTATATCTGAAAACATTTCATAAAAAGTGAAAAAAAAAAAAAAAAAAGGAAGGTCTTTTAGAAGAGCTGAATATTAACCTTCATCTCCTAGAATGTTTTATTTTGTAGGCACAAATAGATTTTGGATCATTACAGAAAAGTAAAACATTTCAATATAAGAATTACAGGTTCATATATGATTCATATAGGTAAATTAGATCCCTCTAGGCCAGCGGTTTTCAACCTGTGGGTCGCTACCCCTTTGGCGGTCGAACAACCCTTTCACAGGGGTCACCTAAGACCACCCTGCATATCAGATATTTACATTACGATTCATAACAGTAGCAACATTACAGTTATGAAGTAGCAACGAAAATAATTTTATGGTTGGGTCACAACATGAGGAACTGTATTTAAAGGGCCAGAAGGTTGAGAACCACTGCTCTAGGCCAATGAAAATTACACTGCCCTCTCAACCTCCTCTTCAAGCTTAAGAAAAATTAAGAAAGGTAAGAAAAAAAAAGACTCCTCATTAGCCATTCTTTTCATTCCCTTAAAGCTCTCAGATCAAATCTAATGTATTTTTTTTTTTGATGGTAGATTTTTATTAAATGGCAAGTATTCTGTGACAGTAAGATCCTGGAGCAAACAGGCAATAAAAATATGGAATGCTTCACAAATTTCTGTGTCCTTCTTGTACAGGGGCCATGCTGATTTCTGTATTTTTCCAATTTTGGTATATGAACTGCCAAAGTGAGCACCAAATCTAGTATTCTTCACAGAGCTCTCTCATACTATCCCAAGTAGAAATGTTCTGTAACACTCTAAATTCCTAGACAATGTTAGTTGGAAACACGCCAGGTGCTATCTTACAATCTCTCTCTCTCTTTTTTCCTGTTAATACTCACCAGAGGATATTTTTTTCCCCATTGATTTTTAGAAAAGAGTGGAAGGAAGGGGAAGAGACAGAAAGAAACACCAATGTAAGAGACACAGCAATTGGTTGCCTCCCGCACATGCCCCATCCAGGGCCTGGGATTGAGCCTACAACCCAGATATGTGCCCTTAACCAGAATCAAACCCGGGACCCTTCAGTCTATGGGCTGATGCTCTATCCATTGAACAAAACTGGCTAGGGCTTTACAGCCTCTCTTATACTGAAGTTTCTTGTGACTTAAACATTTTATTCTTTTTTTAAGTACACTATACGCCAAAGGCAACTTTTCTTTGCGTGCCTTTGAGCACTTAATAAAACAACTAGTATTTGCTGCTTTTACTTCAAAAATACTACCCTACATTTTTACAGCATTTTATTTTTCCAGAAAGTTTATTATATGTACTATGTTACTTAATTTTCAAAACAAGTCTGTGACTCACATATTATCTCCATTTTATAAGAAAGGACACTAAAGATGAGAATTAATTTGCTCAAAGTCACAGAGAAAGTGCACTAAAACCCAGAGTAGAATCTGATTCTTTCCTTCACATTTTGAGTCCATAGCTGGCAGTAACCATGTAATAGAAAGTAACATATACATAAGAGACAGAGCAGAGAGCATCTCTATAAAGCAGCCTTTAAATACAAAGCCAAATGCAGCGCTTAGAGCAGCTCACCAGCCTGCTTGCCTTCCCAACCATGTAGGAAACTAATCAACATTCAGCAATACAGTGGGGGCTGAAGCCAAGCTTTTCCACAGGCAAAGGCACTTACAGGCCGCCGGGAAGTAGAAGTAGGCTCGCCATGAGTCTATTGCCTTATTGCTTAGGACCCACGCTCTCTTGCTATCCAGTTCATTCTGAAAGCATTTACTGTGCAGCTAACATACCCCGCCCGCCCCCGGGGTCTCTCAGGGCTTACCTCTTGCTCTGCAATCCTTAAGGCACTGGCCTGCCAGGCATCTCTGTCAGTCCCAGCGCTGGCTGGGGTCTGAATTCGCTTGACCAGCCTCTGTTCACACTCTTCCAGGCGCAGTCGGATGATCTTCAGCTCTGAAATGTACATCTTGGCGACAGTTTCCTCTTTGTCCTCTGTGAATGCACAAGCACAGAAGACATTACGCACCACAGTAGAGATCAACAAATCTGGGAAAAACAAACTCACCCTCAGACAAGAGGGTACCCATGGTTCCAGCAGACCTGATATTCCACCAATGAAAGCAAGGCCTTAAATGGGGAACCTAATGCCTGATCCTAAAGTCCCTAAATTATATAATTATATAAAGATAATTACAAATATTATCTTAAAGGATCCAAACATGTTATTTCCACAAGAAAATGTGATGGGTTGATTAGCAATAAAGACTAAAATATGGCCTCTTCTTCCATGATCTAAATTCATCTCTACAAGTTTTTCTCTCAGTGTTTTAGTGTTAGTGGTGACAGTACTTTCGCGTTTATAAGCAGGGTCTTGCAGCACCCTCCAACTCTCATTCCACCTGTACTCTTCCTTTTCCCAAGGCACACACACCATTCTCCATGGATTTCATCAGGTGCTGGAAGTGGGTTTTGCAAGCCTCCACTTCCTCTTCCAAACGCAGCCGGTCCGCCACTGAGAAGAGCATGGAGTCCCGGCTGTCCTGCAGAAAGTCTTCGTAGTGGGCCTGGAGGGTCTTCATAACTTGGTGGCACTCCTCTGGTGCTGACAACCGAAGCTAGACAGGAAAAGCCAGAAAAAATGTCAATAGAATGGGAACATCATACTTTCTCTCCTTTTTTTCTTCTTCTACATTTAACACAGATACAAAATAATGTACAAACCTTAATTGTAATTATGCTGACTTTTCACAAAGTGAACCTGTCCACGTAACCAGCATTTAGGTTAACAAGCAGAACAGCACTAGCACCCCCGAAGCACCCTTTGTGCCCCCTTGGACATAACCCTGAATATCGGCTAATTCACCATATTCCCCTGCCACATACACTAGTGCAAAAGAGATGCTGATCCTGCAGTCAGAAGCCTGCAATCTCTCCCTCCGCCAAGAAGACCAAATACGTTATTTTCATCAGGAATTTCCTTAACCATTCAAGCTGCTGTTTCTAGTTCCTAGAGCCTCAGGCCCTAACCTGAACCAGTCTCCCTGCTTCCATTTTATTCTGATTGGGTGAGTAGGATCTCAGTGACGAAAAGAAGCTCCTTCTGAGAAAAGCTGCCAGTAGGAGGTGAGCCTGGAGTGGCGTTTTCACAAGTACCTTTTCCAGGTTCCAGGTCTTCACAAGGTCGAGGTCTTTCCTCAGATAGTTCCAGGAGATAAGGCTTTTGGTGTTGACATGTAGCTGATGCCAAAGGGCCATGACCTTCTGGTAAGACTGCTCCACTCTAGGAACAACGCAGAACCTGGTTATATCTTTTCTAAGATTTGAGGCCCTCTCGGAAAAGAAATGTGATTATTTTAGCAGAACTGAGCTTATATGCTGAACAGAGAAAGGCAACAAGCCAAATACTTAAAAAAAATGCACAGCATCTTTAGAACTAAATTACTTTGAGATCTCAAAACAATCTAATTTGCTGCACTATTATGTATATTATGTCAGCACACACTTAGCAATCTCATAGATGTTACCTGAATGTAACATAATTATGAGAGGTTAGAGAGAGAAAATATTCAGAGAAAGCAATGGCAGAGAAAATTAGAGATAAAATGTCATTTGGGATTGTTGAAAAATGACATCGATACTTAAAAAGTAACTTGCTATGTTCTATATATTTACAAAACTGCTAAAACGTTTAAAAGTTAAGAGCAATTAATCATCTGGTATATATATAGGGGGAAACTGCTTGAGAAAATTTTTTTCTCAAGCATCCCATGCCTAATTCAGTCTCTACTTTTGGAAGACAAACTCACAGATACACAGACACATGCAACAAATACCAAATAAGCTTGAACTGAGAAATGTGAGATATTAATGTAGGATGAAAAACTAGAAGCCAGGATTGTCAGTTAAAAATAAAAGACATTAAACTCATTAGTTTACTAGAGGCCCGATGCATGAAATTCGTGCAAGGGGCTCGGCCCGCTCGGCTTGCCTCGGCCCTCGCAGCCCTGGCTTTGTCCGGAAGGTCGTTCGGCTGTCCAGTCTAATTAGCATATTACGCTTTTATTATTATAGATCTTCCCTTTTTCCAAAATCCCACTAAATTATCAGCAAAGTTGAAATAAAAGTTCAGGAAATTTCAAAGAACAAAAACACAAAGAAATATAAAGCAGAAAGAAAATTAGAGAATCAGTTCAGGAGATCAAATGAGAGTTCTTAAAAGCAAGAGCAGAACATAGAGAAGGAAATAACTAAGCAATCTAACAAAAATTTCCCCAGTGCTCAAAGATGTGAGTTTGCAGTTTGTATTCAGGGTAAGCACAAAGACTCATCTGAGAACAGAGCATCCCCTCCAAAGATTAAAGACAAAAAGGATTTCAAAAGCTTCAGAAAGAAAAATATTTCACTCGAAAGGTTAAAGTATCAAACTGATATGTATTGTGACTGTAGTGGAGGATACGCAATTCTGTGCATCTGTCAAAAGCATAGTACTGCTCACCACAAAGGGAGAATTTGACAGTTTTGTAAACTTAATAAAAAAAGAAAGAAAGATAGAATTGGGGGGTGAGAAGAAATAAACCAAAGAACTTATATACTTATATTCGTAGCCCATGACACATGCAATAGGGCAGTGAAGACTTGGGCAGGGGGAGTAAAGGCTGGGAGGTGGGGGTGGAGGGGATGGGATTTATCTATAACACAATTATCAATAAAAAATATACTTTAAAAAAAGAAAGATAAAGAATGAGAATACTACTGTACTTCTCAACAATAAACCCTGGAAGCTAGAAAACAGTGTCTTCAAGGCTTAGAGTGAAATAATTTTTAAAAGAATTTTATTATGAAAATTTGTAACTGACCAATTCATTATGAAGAGAGAAGAAAGACATTTTCAGATATGAGAGATCTCAAAACCTTTACTTCTCATGGACTTTTTCTCAGGAGGCTCCTGGAGAGCGTACTCTCCTAAACCAGGGAATAAACCAACAAATAAGACTTGGTTTCTAGGAATCAGAGGCCCACACAGAGGACAGGCAAAGCAAGTCTTCCGGGTGAAGATGAAGGGAAAGGCCAGGGAGGCGGTACTGAGGCCCACACAGCAGGTTCAGATGGAGAGACGTTTCCCAGAGAAAATAACAATAAAAAAAGTACCTATAGTGTTGGGCTAGCCTTTCCCAGTACTGTAGGAGAGTTTGGGAGTAAATTCATAATATGAAAATAGACGACTAAGCAAACTTAAAAACGAAACAATTATTGGTACAGCCACTATGGTAAACAATCTGATGACTTATCAGAAAACTAAGAATAGAGTTATCATATGACCCAGCAATCTCTCTTCTGGGTATCCACTCAAAAAAAACTAAAAAATGTGTATTTTACAAAGACATATGCATCCCTATGTTCACTGCAGCATTATTCACAATGGCCAAGACATGGAGACAACCAAAGTGTCCTTAGACAGAGGACTGGATAAAGAAGATGTGGTATGTATACACAATGGAATACTACTCAACCATAAGAAAAGATGAAATACTATTATTTGTGACAACATGGATGGACCTTGAGAATATTATGCTAAGTGAAATAAGTCAGTTAGGAAAAGCTAAGAACCATATGATTTCACTCATACATGGGATATATAACAAACTCGTGGACACAGAGAATGTAATAGTTACCAGAGGGAAGTGGATAAGGCAGAAGGGGGCCTAATATATGGTGGTGGAAGATGATCTGATTTGAGGAGGTGGACACATGACGCAATATACAGATCCTGTAGCATAGAAATGTACACTTGAAAACTATATCTTCCTATTAACCAACATCACCCCAATAAATTTAATAAAAATTTTTAAAAAATTATCAACTCCAGCCCAGCCAGCATGGATGGCTCAGTGGCTGAGCATCGACCTATGAACAAGGAGGTCACAGTTCAATTCCTGGTCAGGGCACATGCCCGAGCTGCAGGCTTGATCCCGTGTGGGGCGTGCAGGAGGCAGCCGATCAATGATACTCTCTCATCATTGACGTTTCTATCTCTCTCTCTCTTCCCCCTCTTCCTCTCTGAAATTAATAACAACATATTTAAAAATAAAAAAATAAAAATTATCAACTCCAACAAAAAGTTATACAAGAAAGCAAGGAAACAATTTACTTACACGTACATCTATTCAATCACCAACCATTCACTCTCTCCTTCGACCACCACCTACCGAGCACCTACTATGTGCCGGCAATGGTCCCAGTGCTAAGGCTACAGAAATAAACAAAACAGGCAAAAACCTCTACTCTTTTGGAACTTCTAACAGGAGGGGAGATGCTGGGGTCCAACCCCAGCAGGTCCAGGGGTCCCCAAAGGTGTGGACGGAGTCGGTGAAGAAGGAATGACATGGAGAGGGCGTTCAGATGATCATCATAGCGAGGTTCTCTAGCCAGGTTCTGTAGCCATGTTCCCTCGCTAGGTTCTCCAGCCAGGTTCTGTCCAGGTTCTCCAGCTAGGTTCAGTCACCAGGTTCTAGTCAGGTTCTCTTGCCAATTTCTGTAGTCAGGTTCAGTCCAGGATCTTTTGCCATGTTCTCTCCAGCGAAGTTCTTCTGTCTCTAGGTTCTGTGTAGGTTCTGTCTTCTGAGTTCTGTGTCTTGCTGTCTTGTTGCATCTGTATTTATACCAGTTGATTCCAATCCTATCAATCTCTATTCCAAAGGTTAGGGCGTTTCTTATCTCCATTCCAGGGAGTAAAGATTATGTAGCTTAAGCATGATTGTTCGTAGTTAAAATGATTAATTACCCGCCTGGCACTTAGTTAAGAGGTTTTATTCCCTAACTTCAGGGGAAAATCCCTACCTGGGGATTCAACCTTTCTCGGAGAGGTGACCTTGGTTAAAACACAGCGCCAAGAAGGTGAGCAAACATATTAAGAACAGTATGCCATATATGCCAGGTCCCTTGAAACAGCAAGCATGGACCGGCTCCCGGCAGGGAGAGACAATAAACTAGTATGTAATCTGTTAGGTTGTATTAAGTGTTATGAAAAAAATTAGGATGAGTAAAGGAGACAGAAAGTGACAGGCAGTGAGTGGGGTGGGGTGGTAAGATGAACTGAATGCAGCTAGGGAGTGAATCACATAAATATTTGAAGCCAGCAGAGGAAGTGAAAGGCCTGAGGCAAGAATATGCTTGTGGTGTCTGAGAAACGGGAAAAAGATGAGGGTGACTGACTGGAGCTGAGCATAAGCAAGGAGAGTGGCAGAGGATGGGTGAGTTTAGAGAGGAAAGACACAACAAGGGTAAACCTCACAACAATCCCCTATAGTAGGTGTGGCTCAGCTATAAACCATTTAATATAACCACACAAAAATACCAGTTTAAACAAAAACTGTGGCATAACTACATTTGGAAGATGGGAAAAGGAGAAGTGTATGCAGGTATATGTGTAGCAAGCTAAATGTTAATATCCAAGAGTAGGAAGTCAATAGATAATTTCTAAAGTTGAAAAAAATCAGAAAATAGCAGGAAAAATAATCACATTATTTATAAATTGGGAATTAAAACCAGAAAAATCTGCTCAAAGAGTTAAAAATAATTGACTCTTAGAAGCAGAACTTTGGGGTGGGGAGGGTAGTTGATAGTTTTTATTTTAAGTGTTTTGGTATAATTTAACTCTTAAAAATATGTACATATTACTCTAATAAAATGTAAATTAAAGAAGAAAATTAGCTGTCACTACATAAATCAATCTTCTGAGATTAAACTGTTTATAACCAAGAACTTTTTTTAAAAAGAACTATCACCAAATATATCTCAATTGAAGATAAGCATTTACTGAAAATCTACTATGTGGCTGGCAGGCTAGGACTTGATATCCTAATAGAAGATCTTTCCCAAAAGAAACTTTGAATTTTAGTTGCTCTGTTCAAGGAGATCAGTTCTCCCAGGTCAAAGAGCAGAGGCGGCAGTGCAGAGCGGCAGTTGGGCCAAGTTACCTGCTGGCCATCTCAATGGCATCCTTGTTGGGTGGAGGAATGAGGAAGCAGACCGACGGCACCATGGCCTCATTCCCTGTGGGGCTGATCACTTTCCACTTGGTCCTCTGGGAATTATCTTCCAACACACATTCATCATTCTTGCAAATGGTAATCTGAAGAGACAGATTTATAAGTTATTGCTAATGGATAAATCGACAAACCATTATCACCTGGCGCCTGATCCCAAGGCTACGAAATCCTCAAGAAAAAATCATTTTGGAGACGTGCTATCACTTAGTGAGAGTCCCTGATTCCGACAAAAAGATATCATGTAAAAATGCACAACACAGAAAAGGCTGAGGACATCAAATAAATCCAGGAAGCAAGTGTTTATGAAATGCCTGTTACATGTCAAGTAACTCAGGGAGTGAAGGGTAGAAGGAGACAGTAGGACCTCCAAGAGCAATCTTTCATACATACAACCATAAGAGTGAAAATTAAAGGGACATGAATACTCTCAACTTTGCTTTTGATACTTCCTCCCCCTCCCTTTCTGTTGTCCCACCCAAATCCCTGAAAATGTTTAACTAGTTGGAATCACCAGTTCTTTCTCTTCGATAAGTAACCAACAGTATTACCCCTATTTTATAGACAGAATCGAGACAGAAAAGTACAGAAAAAGTCACTAATTCTTTTGTGTAACAAATACTTATTGAGTCTACTATCTACCTGGAAGTATGCTAGGCCACTAGAGATAAAAATGGAGACAAACATGGTCTATATTCCACATATTCTGGTGGGATATATAGCTACAAAACTATGTGACACATGCAATTTACTGGGAATGCACAGGAGGGACATGACTCAGTCTTGGCTAGAGAGGTAGGTCCCTGAAGCCACGTTAAGGAATTCAGACTTTCTACAAAGAAAAGGGAATTGCTGTGGAACTTAAGCAGGGGAATGACACTTGCTTATAAGTGATCACGCTGATGGTAGAATAAAGAATGCACTGGATGGGGAGGCTGTTGCAATGATCTAAGTGAAAGAACCTTGTTTAAATTCTAAATTTTAAAAACTCTCGTATTTGATCTTACCTCATTATCATAACCTAACCAAAGGCTTCCCTTCTCCCTTCGTTCCCTCTGGAGCCAGAAATATCCTTCCCCCCTTACCTCGATCTGCCGGTAATCACAGATGGCCTTCACAGAAATGGTGCTCTTCAGCACGTGGTCGGGACTGCGTGGCTTTAGCTGAACAATTGTTTTTGATCTCCCAACAAGACTGGCAACAGAACTCTTGGACTGTATAAGCTGTTCCTTTTCATCCTACAAAATGAGAAGAAAATCAAAAGGACACTGTTGCTACCCAGGGTGACTAAGAAAGAAAACTGAGGGCTCCACTCCCTCAGAGAATGTCATTTCTCAGTTAAATAATCCTTGGTGGAGCCATCTTAGAAACACAAGGATACAGAAAAAAGGAGAGACTGTTTTTGTCTTCTACCAGGCGCTTTTGTACTCAAATTTTGCAGCTTTTTCCCAGTGCTCTTTCAATTAACCAACTATAAAGCAGCATGCAAAATAACGAAACATAAAACAAAAAAGAACGCCTTGCTGCCAAATACAGCTTTAAGTTAGCAAAGGATTTCCCCAAATAAGTTCAGAGAACATAGAAGTTAAAAACAATAATAACAACTATGTTATTATTGTTGTTATTATTCAATTTTTCACTGGTAGAAGCCAGTTCTTGCCTTCTGCTTAGGAGAAGCCAGAGTTAAGCTCTTTGAATTTTTTAAAATAATTATATCTACCACAAGTGTTTTACTTTCTTAAATTGAATCTAACTTTCTCCAGAAAGATCTTAGGCCTTCAACCAACAATCAATGCGGTTGGTGAAGGCATCATGGCAAATGATTTAGGGTTTACCTTTTAGTATCTTGCTGTGCGGTAGGCATGTAAATTTGATTGGTTTGAAAGCAGTACCATGCAAAATTAAAACTCTCAAGTCTCTGCAAACCCAATTATCTTAAAAACTAATGAGCCTCTTATCAACAAAATTGGTAGCAATCTACTGCCAATTCCATTAAAGTAAAAGATTAACCAGGATGTCTCAAGCCCATTTTGAGGTATAAAAACTCCCCAGAAGAGGGCTTTCTCAGGATGGAAGTAGATGTAATGAGAATAAAGAGTTAATAATGTTAAGAAATGCCATTAAGGAATTAAGAATATGCAAGTAAAAAAAGAAAGAAATGCTTAAATAAACTACCTTTGCCTGTCCCGGGGAGCATGATTGGAAGAAATACAACTTTAACTTATTAGTTAAGAAAGAGGAATGGAATATATCAGGGAGACAGCCACACGGTTCCATATTGAGAGCTGGTCTACCCATGTCATTTTCCTTGCAATAAAGAAGTCAATTTCTGTCTAACCCACAGCCAAACATCTCAAACTCCAGAGACCAAGTGCTCAGTGTGGTAAAAGTTCTGCAAAGAACCAGAAGCCAGGACAGATGCTCCCGAACCTGACGGAAAGCTGAGGACAAGCTGAGGAGCAGACCCAGGTGACTCCATGCCCAGATGATGCCGCCAACCCGATGCCCCTGACCTGGAGAGGAGGGAACAGAGCAGCGACCCTCGAGAAGAGAAGATATAACAACTGCAGAGAAGTTACCCTACAACAGGAAGGTACTCTGTGGGAGGGAGGAGATAACAGCCAAGGGTTATTATATTCCTCCTTCATGCTTGAAGCACCTCCAAGAGAGACATTCTAGAGACAACATTGGAAAAGTCAGCTTTTTACCCTCCGTTCCAAATTAATTAACAGACTATTTGCCCACGTAAAACACTGAATGTAAACCCATTCATAGCTTTATTTTACCTACAAATATATTTTAAAAATTAACTAATGCTCACAAATGCCCAAGTCTCACCCACACACAAAAATGACACTGTTTGGTGTTATTCTGCTTCGCTTATCGTTGTCTGTTGAAATGTGACAATTCCCTGGCTTCTCATACAGAAAAAGTAATTTCTCTATTACATACATATTTCTGTCTTACTGTGAGATGTACCTTGAGCCTTGCCTTGACAACTCTATGTAATAATACATTCAATAAATGTAAGTAGCCCTGCTGCTGATTTTATTACCAGCACTCCTGAAGGAATAGTTCATTGGAGGACATAAATGTGAAATTGTTTGGGATTAAATACTGAATGCAGTAATATCTAAAAAGTAAATATTGCTACATAAATAAACTGAATATTGCATTATATCTAAATAAGATTTAATGTCCTTAATTAAATTCCATTTTCTAGTACCTCATCATTACCAAAAGAAAGTTGCCAAGGAGGAAAAATTTGGTTCAGGTCTAGTTCATTGGGAGTTTTTGTTTTGTTTAGTTTTAAAAATTCTCTTCACATGAGAGACTTAAAAAGAATTTGATGTCAGTTAATCCCCTTCGACCCTACACCTCATCTTTGGCTCCAACTATTAAATTGAAATAGATAGGAACAATGCAAAGAAAGTATGATGAGCACGAAAGTGGCTCAAGGGGAGATGAGTAGGCCTTTACTTCAATAACATACCCAAAAGGAATCTTATTAGCAACTTCTTTAAGGAAAGAAAAGAGAAAAGGAAAAAGAAAGAAAAACTGATTAAATTCAATTAGAATGTGAGACAAACGTTATAACAATGACCCACTGCCCTGTAGCTTTCAAGGATATAACAGCAGCAGCTGAGGGTTTACTCTGTTTCTCAGAGTATGTTTCTGTAATCATCCCACTGATGCAACACCCACCATTGAGTCCTGGAGCAAGTCCTCAAGGCGGGATAAGCTGGTGTTGTGGTCACAGGAATATTTTCGTTTGATGGAGTCTTGGAGGTTCCTCAAGAATGACTCCAGGTCTCGTGCATCACTGAAGAACTGTGGGGATAGAAGGAAGGGGTGCCTTGTGTTCATTACATCACAACACCAAGATCTTAACTGAGAAAGAATAATCCTACTCTGCAGAGTTGAGCAAAGCTGATGAGACTCTCCGGAGAGTGAGAGTTCACTACAAAGGCCACGGAAGTATAAACCGGAGGCTTTATATTGCCTCGGCCTGGAAATAGTGATGGCCAGCACAAAGCCTACTGAACCCCATGAGAAAGTCAGTCTGCTTCACCCTCTCAGAAATCGCTGCTCATTCCTCGTGACTTCTGACTAGTGACAGCACTTGGTTGGGAGGTACAGTTCACAAAAGCCTAGATGTTGAGTCATCAAATGTTTTAATTCATTGATGTAATTACAAAATGATCAGGAAGATGATTTAACTTAGGACAAAACCAGAGATAACAGTTTATTTCCTCTGCCCATCCTCACTTGAAAACAAGTAGAATATTTTGCATGCTGTGACAAATTGTAGGAAAAAAATGATCCTAATATTTTACAGGTCTTCCCTTTAAGAGATGGAGTCGATTTCTCCTCCCCTCGAAGATGGGCATGGCCACGTGACTTCCTTTGGCCATTGGCATGGTAACACATGTGACAGCAGAAGCACGTGCGTGTGACGGGGCTTACTCTCTCTTGCTGCTTGTGGAACACAGGCACTCCGTGAAGAAGCCCAGGATAGCCCATTGGATGCTGGAGACTTGTATACAGACTTGTACTCATCACCCCAGACAGTCAGACATGTGAGTGATGCCAACTGGGACCAACCAGCCCCCAGCCTGCCTGCAGCCATGAATAAGCCAGGCAAGATGAGAACAACCACTCAGCTGAGCACAGCTCAAACTGCCAATCCACAGAGTCATGATCTAACTAAATGATCGTTGTTTTAAACCACTAAGTTTTAGGGTGCTGGTTTATACAACAGAAGATCACTGACACAGATAAGTTTTTTTTTTTAATATATTTTTTTATTGATTTCAAAGAGGGAGAGGGAGAAATAGATAGAAACATCAATGATGAGAGAGAATCATTGATCGGCTGCCTCCTGCACGCCCCCCACTGGGGATTGAGCCCACAACCCGGGCATGTGCCCTTGACCAGAATCAAACCTAGGACCCTTTAGTCTGCAGGTTGATGCTCTACCCACTGAACCAAACTGGCTAGGGCCACAGATAAGTTTTTAACTTTGCCTTTCCCATATATAGGGGTGAACAAAAGTAGGTTTACAATTGTGAATACACAAAACAGTTTATTCTTGCATTATTATTTCTTAATTATTGTATGTCCATATGAACTGTAAACCTACTTTTGCCCACCCCTGGGTATATGCACAGACACACAAAATCTCTTGCCAGAATAAAAACGAATATTCTTCTCATCCTCTATAATATACACACACACAGTTACACATAAACATGCACACAGAAAAACACAAAGCCCACATACCTGAAAGTAAGCAGTATTCTCTTTCACATGCTGCTCGACACACAAGCACAGCTGCTTCATCCACTGCAACTGGGACTGGACAGCGGCACTGTAAGCCTGCAACAACAAGCACAGACAGCAGGGCATGAGATTAACTGACCCAAAATACATGTGCAGTGCTCTCTTCCAAGGACAACGCTGCTCATGATAGAGAGGATACAGAAGATACATGGAGATACTTGATTGGCAGCTGCTCAATGCTTCCATAAGCAAGAGGCTTGTCTTTTGTCCAACATGATTTTGTCAGAAGGGGTTACATAGAAAAGGCCTCTTCCACACTCAGTTGCAAGTAAATGATCTGGCCAGCAAAACCCAGACATAAATAAACCCTCCGGGATTGCTCCACTTCTCTGGGCAAAGGCACCACATCAAGAGACAGGACCTATCCGGATAGTTATTCGGAAAATATGTGGTCCAAGCCATTTTCCCCATGAAGTTAGGATTCAATCTTGTTCCTTGTAGTATTGTCCACAGACATCAAAACTGTTTGCAGTCTAGCCGAAACCGGTTTGGCTCAGTGGATAGAGCGTTGGCCTGCAGACTGAAAGGTCCCGGGTTCGATTCCGGTCAAGGGCATGTACTGGGTTGTAGGCACTTCCCCAGTAGGGGATGTGCAGGAGGCAGCTGATCGATGTTTCTCTCTCATCGATGTTTCTAACTCTCTATCTCTCTCTCTTCCTCTCTATAAAAAATCAATAAAATATATTTTTAAAAAAAACCTGTTTGCAGTCTTTTGGGGGCTGGGATGAAAAGGGAGAAACCCCAAGACAAATGATCCTGGACATTTCCTCCAGGTCCTTCAGCGGAACAAAGCCTCTGCTTTGAGCACTTTCATGAACAATCACCTCTGAGCACTTGGCCCTTACATGTTCTCAAGTCACATACCTCCACCGTCTGCTTCGCTGGGTGGTTCTCAAGCGATAGCAGCTCTGCTGTATCTTGTAGGGACCGAAACACATCCTGTTTTTCCTCCAGTTCCACTGTCAGCTCCTGAGAATTGAATTCAGTTTTATGCATTAAGTGCTATTAAGGGAAGAGTAGCAATAAAAGGCTCTGTTCCCTACTCTACTTTTAAAAAGCCTGCAACAGTGTGGCTAGTGCCAAAATGAGATGCATGAACAGTACATGCCAAAGGATTTCAGAGAAGAGCAAAAATGCTGGAATTACTGGCAAATGATTCACAAAGGACTTGGGACCCCAGCCAGAGCCGAGTAAGTGGGGAAACACGGGATGAGCACTGGAAGCAGAGAACGGAAATGGCATGGCTAGAGCGGCCAGTTCATGTCAGCACCCACCTAACACTGCACCTGACACACCAGTGGATCTGTACCACTGACTGGTGGGTTTTGCTAAGACTATAGTGTCCTCCTCTGGCTCGAAATTCTATTCACATTACAGGACCCACTTTAGATGCCAGCTCTTCTGTGAAGCTGGGTACTGATCCTTGGGATCAGATTTGACCGCTCTTCCTTGATGCTTTCCAAGCACCTTATTTACATTTCTTTCATGGCTTTATTTCTGTCTGCATACAGACTGTTTATTGTATTATCATATCTATTATTTCTTCTTTACTTCAGAAAAATCCTATACCACTCTCTATTTAGGAATAGCTTACATTTAAAAAACAACAACACACTTCTAAATTAACGGAATTAAAGTATCTAAAGTAAGTGTTAGTAAAAACGTTTCCTATTTGCATAGGGTTTATAAAATGTTTAAAAATCCTCTGAGACATACTAAAAGTAGCAAAAAAATAACCCTACTTACTTATATACACCTTTCACTGAAAAGAATATAAAGCATTGTCCCATAGTCCAATGCTGAATTTTCCTTCCCAGTCTCTTTACAAATAAAGAGATTGATCACAGCCAGTGTGTCTCAGTGGTTGAACATTGACCCATGAACCAAGAAGTCACCTGTTTGATTTCCGGTTACGGGCTCCATCCCTAGTAGGAGGCATGCAGGAAGCAGCTAATTGGTGTTTCTCTCTCAATGTTTCTATCTCTTTCTGTTCCTCTCCCTTCCTCTCTCTCTAAAAACCAATAACAACTTATTTTTTAAAAAAGAAATTGAGACCAAAAAATTATTAAATGAATTAGAGAATTCAGCATTCTGAGAAGCCAAGAGTATACTTCAGTTAAACAATACTAAGATTATTAGTTATTAAATCTTACTGAGTCTTTTACACAACCCTATGAGGGGCACACTGAGCTAGTAAGTGGAGGGTACGTTAACATAGGTCTAGTGCACTCTGAAGCCTATAATCTTAACCACAAAGCTATATTGCTTCTAAAATGACTCTACTTGCAGGCTGCTCCATGAACCCAAGACTCTGCCTTTCTCAGTGCCTTCTGGATTTCCCTCTCTCCATGGATACTTCTCACATATACAGATGCATTAAGCAGGGTCCCTAGTTCTGTCTAGCAGAAGGAACCCTAGCTCTCAGCAGGCTAGACCCTCTGTCTCCTTCTGCTGCTATTACATAAATATGAAAGGCATGTTATGCTAGACTCACTGAGAAGTAATTTTTCTTGGCTGAGATATTGGGATTGTTGTCACTCCAATCATATGCTAGTTCCTCTTCCTCCTTCTCATTCAACCAAATCAACTCAGCTGTAGCTCTGGAAACAAATTTATGCAGGCTTTGAAGGTGCCTCATCCGGAAGCTAGAAGTTTCCTAGACAAAGCAAGGATTACAAGGTTAAACCACCAGCCTTTCATCTACAGAAGATAGCACACTTGACATCAAAGTGAAGGATAACTCAGGAAATGAATTTTGTCTTGTTTTTTTAGACTCTGGGTGCTTCTCCATTGGCTTAGATTTAGTACAAGTTTGGCACAGGACTCCAGAGCCCTTGGCAATTTTAGCTAAAAGTTGGAACTCACCTGGCCTTTGTGGGGCCCCCTGGATAAAGAATAATCCTGGGCCTGTCATACTCTGAGCAATCTTGAATGACAGGAAGACTACAGGGAGAAGTCCCTTCCCTACCAACCTCAAACTTTTAGTTTTGGTGCTTAAAGCACAGGTAACCACGGCTCTGGGAAAGCAGGGTAGCTCAAATAGCCCTACTTACGACTTTGTGGGGCAGTGGTTCTGCTCCATTAAGATAATATTATATACATAGGAACAATGGCAAAGGACATGATGTAATTTAATAAACAGAAAACCAAAACGGCCAAATTAGGGAAAGGAGATGTTTGGAGGCAACCAGATTCTCCAGGAACAGAACACAGAGTTAGACACAGTTTACCTTCAATTTACAATACTGCGTCTCCAGCTTTCCAAGAGTTTCAACATAACTAGTATGAAAATTCTGAGACATTTTTCCCTGGTAAGAAAAGAATGAAACAGGAACACATTAGAGAAAGGATAAGTAAACTATATTTATGACACGGTTTCAGCTATGTAAACATTATGTCTGCACACAGGTAGAGACTACTTACTCTGAGAAATAGAAGCTTAGATCATAAACCTCTGGGTCAGCTTTTACAGCTTGGAGCAGCACTACACGAGGAACAGTTTAGCAGGGAGAATACAACTGACAGACCACACTGTCTTGTTATTCCAGTAATTCTGGAAAGTGTCCTTAAAAAAAACCTATGCCTAATGATTCCAAAATTATTTAACTTCTTTTTTGAAGGGGAGAGCTGAAGTAAAAGAAAAGAAAATGGGGCCCAGCCGGTATGGCTCAGTGGTTGAGCATTGACCTCTGAACCAGATATCACAGTCTGATTCCTGGTCAAGTCACATGACCGGATTGCAGCTCAATCCCCAGTGTGGGACATGCAGGAGGCAGCCAATCAATGATTCCCAGATCATTGATGTTTCTATCTCTCGCTCTCTCTCCCTTTAAAATATATTTTAAAAAAGAAATTAAAAAATGGGAAGGTAGAATGAGTAAAGAAGAGAGACTGAACAATTTCTCTACACCAGCTCTCTACTGCAGACAGAAGGTGAAGTAGAAAGAGCATGAACTCTGGACCAGAGGGTCTGAGTTTGGAAACTGCATCCACTACTTACCAATACTGACCTTAGCTTTCAGGATCACTTCTTTTTTGCCAAAAAGAGTTAATAAAAAAAAACACCTTTCCCACAAGGTTATTTCAAAGAGCAAAAGGACACTTCGTGTGAAAAGGGAGTTTGTTGTAAAGTGCTGCTTATGGTTACCACTCCTTGCCAAAGCCCCCTTCTCCTTAGATACAGCTGCATTGTGCATACTGCCGTTACCCACCCTGCCTACCTCCCTAATGGGCTCTGACTGCCACGCACCTCATACAACCTGGCCTCTTTGACACTTGAGCCCAGCTCCTCCACACTCGTATGAATGTGCTGCTGTGTTTCCAGCTGCAGCTCCACACTAGGCAGGTCATTGCCCCACTCTGCTCGCTCCAGTTTCATCTGAAAAAGAAAAGCACATATACAATAACTTACTGCTAAGGGGGCAGGAAAAGAAAACTGTCACAATCAACATTTGGACAAGGGGGCGAGAGGTAGAGGACTGGCAAAAGGGTATCTCCTTAATGACCTCTCACAGAAAAATATGCCATAATCACCCCCCAAGGAGCTAGAGACTAAACCCCATTAGCTACAGCAGCAGAGGCAGGCTTTTGCTGCTGCATTGTGGGAAGATGTTCCTAAATTCACCAACCAGGAAGGTGTGTCCACTGGCTGAAGATGCTTAACTTTACAGTTCAGGCATTTCCCTTTATAGAGCTCTTCATTTCACAATCAAAATGTATATAAGAAAGAAATATCTGAAAATAGTAAGCTTCATTCACGGCATCACCTATTGGCCAATGAATTTTAAAACATTAGCATGTTTTTGAATGTTTTTATTTATTGGTACATGGAGACTCCATCATCAGGAGATGGGAAATATCTCACATAAACAAAAGGGTTAGAAGGATAAGGAGGACAATATTGAACTTGAACTATTATCCTAGAACAGCTGTCGCCAACCGGTGGTCCACGGACCACTGGTGGTCCGTGAGGTCCAAAAGGTTGGCGAACGCTGTCCTAGAATACATGTATATAGTGCGCCCTAGGGATATAAAGTACAGCATAGGGAATATAGTCAATAATATTACAGCAAATATGTATGGTGTCAGATGGATACTAGACTTATTGGGGTGATCACTTCATAAGTTATATATAAATGCCTACTCGCTGTTGTACATCTGAAAGTAATATACTATTAGGTCAACTGTAATTGAGAAATACTTTTCTTTTAAAGTGCCCCACAGAATTGTGAAACAAAGAAGCCTTGCTTAAATATAAGAGTTATGGCCAAACACAAAAAGTGAAGAATAAGCTTCTCTGCCAATGAGGAAATTTCAGAAACGGTAACAGAGATTTATAGACTCTGCAACTTCTCCCACAAGCTCCCACTTGGAGCACAGTTAGCTGAAGGGAAGAAATTCTCTAACGTCTTTAAGTTAGAAAAGTCTATGCTATTCAGTGTGGAATTTTGAGGATGTGAGCTGATCCAGTCCATTTAAAATTTAAGAAAACAGGGGTCTGGGTCCTAGGCAGCATCGATAATTAAGGGACACAGAGCAACATGGTCCTCTTAAATAAGTTGCTGTGCACTGTACAAGCATCTGGAATATTCACCCACCTGCATTTCTTCTACCCAAGACAGTAGTTCATACACAAATCGGAGATTGCCTTCATCTTCAGAGGACGAGATAGACACAAGTTCAGCCCGAGTCATGGGCTTTCGGAACCAGGAGGTAGAAGAAGAATGGGTTCCCTTGGTCAGGGGTTCTGCCTTCAGATGAGTAGTGGTTAAAGTAGAGGGTGGAACCAGTTCAAGTGACGTGAAGTGGCCCTTCCGATACAAGTTTGTGCACTCTAGGCGCAAGGTGACCAGCTCATCCTGCAGACGCATAACCCTGAAATGTAAGAAGAGAAAGGAGGAGGAGACTTACATTTGTAATGTACTTTTTAAAATAAAATCCCCTATCCATTTGACAAGGATGAGGATATCAGGAAAGAAAGAGAAAGTGTTATATGAATGCAAAATGATATTATTAGCATCTTCATTGTACAGAGTTGTAAAAGAGGCAAATATCAAATTACAGTGTTAACTAGAGGGAAGCAAATACCTGTGTATGTAACTCGTAGGTGGTATAACAAAATAAACAACAGATTAGGGGGTCCAAAGATGTAAGTCTTAGTCTTGGCTCTGTATAAGCCATGTGTCTTGGGTGATCTTCATCCCCTTTGTGGGTCTTGGTTTCCTCCTCTACAAAGTGACGTATCGCATCACCAGCATTCTAAACCAGATCTGGTACCCACTCCTGCAGGCCACTCTGAAGTATGTGGGGTGTTATAAGATACCACAATGATTAGGAAACCCTACACTTACTTAGTGGACAGGGCCTGCAATAAAGGGAAATTGTCCTCCACCATGAGAATTTCCCAGCCAAAATACCTGTAGTATTCCTACTGAGACACTGAACTCTAAGGTCAAGTCACAAGATTCAATACCTGACTCTTGAGCCATGAGCCTCAGCAGTAAGCAAACTTTCTGTATGAGCCCCATGTTCCTCACCTAAAAGCCAGTTCTTCTAGCTGGTAATAATTCTCATCCCGTAGGATCTGGAGATCCACTTGCAGCTGCCTGATAAGACCTTCGCATTCCTGAATGTACATGATGACATCTGACTCGCACTGCACTGGTTGTCCTGACTCCAGGTGAGCAGCATCCTGAGGGAGAAAGGGAGAGTAAGAGTGGGAACACTCCCATTGCTCCCACCTACTAGGACTAGGGAGCCAAGGGGCCCACTGAAATCCCAAGAGTAAGGAAGTAGCACAGCTGGATGCCTCAAATGTTAACTCCAACTACTGGAGCACAGGGCAAGGAGTGGAAGACGTGACAGAAGAAGTGAGACAAAACAGTCAGAGACTTACAGCCTGCAGTGTATTCTTAGCTAGTGTCAGTTTTTCTTCACAGTTCAAAGCACCATTCTGGATTTTGTTTGCAATTTGTAGCAGCAATTCCAGCCTAAAATAAGATCAAAACCATAGCAAGTGTAGGGCCCAAAGCAGCCCAGTAAGTAATGTCAGATCCTCTTCAGGCTCTGGGCTCACCTCTCTACAGCTGGTCGAAGGGATTTCTCTCGCTCCAGCATCTCGATGATGAGCTTTCCCCACTCTTCTTCTACATCATTAGGGTGATAACCTTGAGGCAGTTTAATTCGGCCAAATTCAATCCACACCTAAAAAATCCCAGAGATCCTTTTAGTCCAAGCACAGCCATGCCCCCAGGCCCTGGTTTTAATTTATTCTTTGCCATCACTTCTTGCTTCTTTACCCAGCCATTCAGCAGTTTTTCCCATTGTCTAATAAGAGACAACAATGGAATATTTAGCAGTACCTCACCTTGAGGCGAGAATAAAATAATCACCTCTAAAAGCAGGGACTCCTGCTCTAAAGCCTTCCATTCCTGCTACATGTTACATAAGTCTTCCTGTCCTCTCAATAACCCCCATTCAAATGCCCATCTCTATAGCTGCAAATTCTCTAGGAATCAAAATGTGAGTGGAAGTCTCTTTTCTTTCCATCTTAGGGAAGACTTAGCTTCTCTTTGAGAAATGAGAAAACTCACACAAAACTCTAAATTTCGGAATAAAAGTATGTTACTTTTTTAAAAAGATTTTTTATTGTTTTTTGTTTGTTTTGTTTTGTTTTGTTTTTGTTTTGTTTTCTTTTTGGAGAGAGGAAGAGAGAGGAAGAGAGAGAGGGAGAGAAACATTGACGTGAGAGTGAAACATCCATCAGCTGCTTCCTGCACACCCCCTATCAGGTATGGAGCCCACAACCTGGGCATGTGCCCTGATTGGGAATTGAACCAGCAACCTTTAGGTGCACGGCACAATGCCCAATAAACTGAGTCACGCCAGCTAGGGTTAAATGTATTTCACTTTTCAATAGGCCCTTTAGAAAGTGTAGATGGTTTCTATTGCCCCTTCCCACAAATTTTCAAGACCAGCCGAGGGGGATGCCAGGTTTGTCACCCTACCATATTGCTGTTAATGCAGGTTGGGAAGAGGATGCAGGAGGTCTAACAAAGACACAACAAAAGAGCAAACCAGCAACCCCCAAGTCTCAGCAAAGGATAAGCTCCTTACCTCCAATAATTTATACAATTCCTCAATTCTTGCTTTTTCTCTCTCCTTGGCCAGAATTTCTGTTTCTTTGAAGTGTATATACTGGTTATAAAGTGCCTACAAAATTAAAATTTGGTGAATAAATGGGTACAAACAATG
Organism: Myotis myotis; assembly: GCF_014108235.1. Lineage (NCBI taxonomy): Eukaryota > Metazoa > Chordata > Mammalia > Chiroptera > Vespertilionidae > Myotis > Myotis myotis. The sequence continues at coordinate 24,947,345 of NW_023416324.1, read as the reverse complement.
TGGCCCAAATTTTGGTACCACCTCACCCAGAAACCAGCAGCAGCAACAGCTCCGAGACTTATTCCTTAGAATTAATTTATAAAAAATCAATGCACGTCCATAATTTTACCTTTAGTTCAACAGGGTTCTGGGGAAAAGATTTATCTGACATCAATAGTGTATGCTGTTTGATCCAGGGAATGAGGGAGTCCACTCGGCTTTGGTATTCTTGCCACCTGGAGTCTACTTCCTAATGTCAAAGGGTAAATAAATATCACACATTTTCATTCTGATTAGCAGTATGAAAAACAAACACATCAGAAAGTAGCTCAGGCCACCCCAAACCACATAAAATCCGTTTCCTGTTCAATGTAACACTCAGAGTCCCAGTTTCAAAGCTCCTCAAGGGCTCGCAAGATGGGATTCAATTTCCTGACACCTAGAATAGTCTAGGCTAGATGCTACAAAATTAGTGACAGACTCACTCCCAGGGACCAAGGACAATGACCGTGTATGAATACGGTGTAGATTCAGTTTGCTCTGTATAAAAATGCTCTGTATACAGTGAGAAATATGGTTGATTCAGTACATTCTACCCAAACAAATCAAAGTCAGAAGGTATTTTAAGGGTTCTTTTACCGTAGCACTGATCCCTTCTCCACCCTCAGGGACTTTAGGGAAGGCATCATAAATCGAAGACACATAAGTGATTACAGACTTTTCATCGGGAGATGGCACATCCACATCTGAGAGGAAGGGTAAGAAATGTCTTAGTCAGAACAAAGGAACCTGCCAGGAGAAGGAACAGTAAATACTGCCAAACTTACTTAACTTGGGTCCACTCTCACCTTCTGCGTCCAGCAGTCGGGTGACGCCCAGTCTTTCTGCCACTTCGAAAGCCTGCTCCAGGTTCTCGCGGTTACTCTGGATCTGTACCCTCTCCATGTCTACCAGGTCAGGCCTGTGAAGGTCCACCAAGGCACGCGGAAGGTCACCGTGTACATGCCACACGCGAGTTCACACAAAACCTGAACAGTACCCAGTACTAATCCCATTTCCAACTACCCTTCAGGAGCCCAGTGCTGCCTAATTCGAAACTTACACAGCAGCAGCCTTGTTGTATTTCATGGGAAAGGTATCATCAGCTACGACAGAGTGGAAATGGGGGGGCGGGGGGGGCATGTTTATGACCACTAAAAGTGCATTAATTTTTATCATTCAAAAATCCTGTCTTCCTCGCTCATCTCACTCCAGCCACCTGCTCTTCCTCAGCTCTCTAAGCAAGCCTCCTCGTCAGGCCCTCTGTCCTCGCTACTTCCTCCAACCGAACACGCTGACCCCTAGAGGCCTGCGTGCTCACGCCCTCATGGCTCTACTCCAACATCCTCATCCGAGAGACCATCTCTGACGCTCTGTCCAAAATACCACAACCCCGCATCTGTCACTCTCTATCCCTCCATTGCACTTAGCACTGTAGGACGGCAAAAATGTATTTGTATGTTGCCTAATAAACAAATAACCTCCATGAAAGCAAGAACTGCTGTTGTTTTGTTCACTGCTATCTGTGCCCAGTGCCTAGAACACTAGGAGTTCAATACATATTCCTCTTTTAACTGTATACAATGAATCAGATTCTTGGTTGAGAGGCAGGTGATATAATAATTAATTACAAACAAGAGATGAGAAGAAACCCCTCCAGGCATACTGAAATTCTACTGCATCTACCTGTACCGATGAATAAGTGCGTTGAACATCTTCCCATCACTCCAGCAGGAGGAGAAGTTGGTGCACTTGATCCCTGTGTAACCAGCTGTCACCTTCTGGGTCCATAGGAGCAGCTTCTCCTTGGCAGACATGTCCCCGGACTCGCCACTAATGTAGATGTCAGAGATCTGCCAAAAGATAGGACATGGAGTAACCTTCTCTCTTCATGCATTATGGCTCTTGGTAGGAGGTTTGGGCAGGGGAGGCACGGCGAGGCAACAAAACACCGGTCCCTCAGACATCTCCATTAGGTGCAGTATGGAGTAACCGCTTCCCTGGTGGTCAGTACCAGGGACAATCGACAACAGGCACTTTTGAGTCTCTGAATACTAACTTTATAAACTCAACTCATAATCGGCTAGATCAAACATCAGCAGAAGATACTTTAAAATTCAAAAGAAACCAGGGGTAGAAACTTTTACTAATACTTTATTGAGTATGAAAGAAAGCTGCAGGCTAATCTTACTAAGATGTCCAAAGAAAGGCTATGAGAACAAAAGAATATGGGTAGCCTGCATGGAGTCTTGAAAGGGGAAATCAGTAAGTACTGCATCTAAGATTTTGACAGTAAAATGGTGACCTACCCAGTACATTCCAAGATTCTTGTCCCTTGATAGATACATTTCAATCAGGCTGCCAAACTTTGACAATGCCAGCTTATAAATTCATCCTACAAATCCATCGTCCACCCACCACCTCTCTGCTCTGACACTATATTCACCTGACAACCTTCAGATTATTATGTCCTTCCCATATAATATCCTAAAGCAACAAAATGCAGAGTGGCATTTCAAATACTGTATCACCGGGCAGTTAAATTCTTTTTTTGTTTTGTTAATCCTTACCCAAGGATATTTTTCAATTAATTTTTAAATTCTTATTGTAAATTAATTAAATTGCACCAATCAATCTCTAACAAGTATTATCACACTGTAAGTCATTCCCCTAAAACTCAATCAACTCCAAGTATACGGGGTGAGAAGGAGCTACAGGATTGCAAAGCTGAGGACCCAACAATAATGGGTAACAGCACCCAAGCCGTCATCCTGTAAGTCCAGTGAAAACAGCCCCTCCCTGGTGCCAATTCTACTCCAGTTCTCCTCAACATTTCTAGCTGTTGTTTCAGTGACTAGATAACCCCTCACCAGTGACCTATCCCAGTACTTTCACTATAGCCACTTCACATACATACTAAGGCAACACACTGTTGGGCACAGGAAATAGATTTATTGAAGTTAAAAGGGACAGAACTTGAATAAACAAAGTGAAATCTGAGTTTTTGTGTTTTTTACTCAAAAAAGAAATTCCAGTTAATTGACATTGCATGACCGTATGTCCGGTACAAGCACAGCCCGTCTCTCTGATAGCATTGCTTATCTGCCAATCACAGTATCTTTGTATATTGCACTGAAAATAGTTCAATGAACAGCTTTACTTCGGATTTTCTACAAAGCTTTAATGAGACAGGGAAGTGTCTGGCTCCCTGGAGGGTTGGATTAAGGTCCTTCCTAGACTGTGACCTGAATGAGAAAAATGGGATTATTGTCACAACCATCTCAGGAATTAAATTTGGCGTTTGTCCCTCTCTTCTTTTAATACTCACACGTGATGTGCGCAGTGCTGTCCTTTGGAATACACAGAAGCTTTTGCTTTAATCTGCCAAATGCAGAAACCCAGCTTCAGTGTCGGGGAGCTTTCTCCCGCCTCTGGATTTTTAAAAGGCAGCCTTGCAGAGAGGGAGACAGCCTTGCTACCATCCAGAGACCATGCATGCCTGCCTTATGAGGCTTAATTCATTCCTTTTCTGAAACTTATCTAGAAACTTAATTTGTTCTTAATAATTGAATAAGGATTTACTAAACATCTCATCTGTGCTTAACACAATTCCAGGCACCACAAAGAAGAAAGAAGCATAACACCATTTATTTATTCTGTTGTTATTTCTCGAGCAACCAACCACTATATTCAAGGAGCTGTGTTTAAGTCCTTGGTATCTCAAGATAAAAGCACAACCCTGAGCTCAAGTTCAAGCCATTTAGTAGGGGAGACAATGTACTGTACAGAGAGGTCAACACTGACAGAGATAAGCAAGTAACCCAAACCAACAATTCCAAGGACCTTCTCTGGGACAACAAAATCTATGCTGAGCTTTAAGATAGGAGTAGAAATTAGCTAGGTGAGAAGGGGGAAACAAAAAATGGACATGCTTGCTCTGCAAGTTCTTAGTTAAGACATGCCATACCTGGCTGAAATAAGACAGTCCCCAAACTTTCCCAAATGGTAATAGGTGAATGGAAGAAAGGAATTGTGGTCCTCTTGAATATATAAACTTTTTGAAATTTATTTACACATACAATTATTTAAAATTAAGCAGTATATCTAATACATTAATTTTTTCTTTTTTATATGTATTTTTATTGATTTCAGCGAAAAAGGGAGAGGCAGAGATAGAAACATCAATAATGAGAGAGAATCATTGATTAGCTGCCTCCTGCACACCCCCTACTGGGGATGGAGCCCACAACCTAGGCATGTGCCCTTGACTGGAATCGAACCCAGGACCCTTCAGTCCTCAGGTCAACGCTCTATTCACTGAGCCAAACCAGCTAGGGCTATAATGCATTAGTTTAATGCCTTTTCACTTTTACATTTCATAAAACCATGTTATTCAAACTCTGCATCTTTGACATCAATGTCTTTTCCACCAATAAATCTACTTTAAAAAAATAAAGCTGTTGTTTGAATATTCTAGAAAACATCTACATTTCTAAGATTTCAGAGATACAACATTTTTTAAATCCATGCAGTCACTGGAAATTTCACCCCAGCCAACAAAAATCCAGTTGCATGACACTGGGTTAGTTTTGGCTTCATTCATTCTATTGGTGTTTACTTATGATTTCTGTAATGTGACCACTTGCTGTCTGTGGGTGTTTTATAAGTATCTGAGTAACTTTTTTAAGTTTTTAATGTGATTACTACTTATATATAATTATCTTTAACACCTCAAATTAGGAGGCTAAATTCCCAAGAACAGTAACTAAAACTTTCTTAAATTTTTGGTCTCTCCTTTTTGTTTAATCAGTTATGTCAGTTGATCTCTACAAAAATTAATATACTAGTAAATTGAACTAGCAGATGGTGACCCAAATTCATTCATCCTTTTCCATGAAATGACTATGATTTCACTGACAGCCCAATAAGAAACTTTATAAAGTAAAATACAAAGAGAATCTCTTTTTTCTGAGGGCTAATTTCCGGAGGGAAAAAAGTCTTACCTTATATTAAGTCATATGTGGTAGATCACATGAAAAAGTTACATATAATTTATGACCCAAAGAATCAACAATAATATAGTACATGAAGATATTCAAAAGAGGATCTTGGCAGAATGAATACTAAGTATGGATTGAAGTGATAAAAAGTATTTCTTAATGAAGTATGATTTTAATTCACACTTGAAGGATATTATAGAACAGAGGAAGAGAAAGAGGAAATGAATTCTAGGCAGAAAGTAGATACAAAGATTGGAAGTTGAAATAAGTTAAAACAGGAATAGTAGATGATTAAGGGGTTGACCTGTTAAAATAAGAAGGTTCAAATTGGCAACTGATATAGGAGAAAAGATTAGATAGATGATGAGGTGGGAGGTGTGGTTGGAATACCAGGCTGAGGAGTTTAGATGCTGGATAAGCCTATATATATAACTCTCAGGGACTGAGACTAGGTGTAATGAACAGATACTTGATTCTCATGTCCTGAAATTCTAGCTGACCTCATCCCACAACAGAGAAGGCACCAGACTTTAAAAACTTTCACTTGAGAGCAGACGAGAGTACAGAACAGTTATTCATGAAAAATGCCTGGATAGAAATATCTAATGACAGCTGTGTTTTACCAACATCAGGCTCAGATAGAGGTCGGGGGTCAGTATTCCAATCTGAATCTTGAAGGTCCCTCTAGGGAATATAATAACTAGAACGGAAACCCTAGGTCATAGAATATGGGTATTTTTCCATTCTACTAAATAGTGTCAAACTATCTTCCAAATAACAGTACCAATTTGTACTTCCACCCAAAAGATATGAAGAGGTTTTCTATCACTCTACATCCTGGCCCACACTAGGCATTTCTAGATTTATTTTCTGCCCATATGATGAGTGTGAAAGTATCTTGTTTTGATTTCTATTAGTGTATCTTTGATTGCTAGTGAGGAAGATGCCTGTGTATGAAGTATTTGGGTTTTCTTTTTTGCAAGTTGCTTATTCCTGGGCTTTCCCCTATTTTTCTAATTCTTGTTTATTTGTAGCAATTTCTTAACATTTATTGTTTACTTGTATTAATTCATGTAATTCTCACAGCAACCCCATAAAGTATATACTATACTTATCCTCATTTTACAAATGCGGAAATTATGTCACAGAGAAGTTAAGTAACTGGCTTCAAGTTATAGTGCTAGTGAGTAGAAGAGCAGAAAACCCAACTTAGCTCCACACTCGTAACCACTCCTCCCATACTACACTTCCTGTGTTGTAGATATTCATCCTTTTTTGGTATATGCAGCATATAATAATTTTTCCAGTATTTTTCTTAACTTTCCATTTGAAGTGAAAAATTAAAAATGCATACAAAAAGAGACAGAATGTACCCATAACCCAGTTTCAGCCATTATCAACTCATAACTTATCCTGTTTCATCTATACTCTACCTACTTCATCCATCCCCTATTATTATGAAGCAAATTCCAAATACATCATTTCTTCCATAAACACTTCAGTATGTATCTCTAAAAGATAAGGACTCTTTAATATAATCATACCACCATTGTTATACCTACAAAATAATAATGATTCCTTTTAAGTAAATTTTTTTAAAAAGAAAAATCCTTTCTTAAAGCAAAACTCTTAACTATAATTTTAACTGCTACATTCCTACAATCATATCTAGTTAATTTTGCTCTTTTGTTGTAATACCAAACCAGTATTAGTAAAACAACTTTTCCTATAACTAAAGAGAACCCGGAAAGGGATACTAGTAAACTGAAAGAATGAGCCCAGAAAATAACATACCAACTGATCTCTTCCTCAGCATTACTAGCCCCCAACTATAGATCTCACTGTCACCCGAGATTGTAGGGTCTATAGGGTGTGTGGCAAGGACATTGGAATAGAGCCAAATTCTTTATTCAGTAGGATCCACTAACAGTGTGGCAGGAAATTGGCAGTGGGAGCCAAGATAGGGAGGAGGAGGGGATTTTCAACAATTTTCCTTGTTCCAAAAAGCCAGGTATTGTGGAGTAGGGAGTCCTCCTGAGAGAAGGAATGGCCAGAGAAGGCCTTGGTCTGACATCAAAGTTCAATGCTGTTAACCCACTCCCATCCAGCTCCATATCCTCATCTACTTGTCACTCTGAAACCATTCTTGCCAGCTGACCCCTGCCATCCTACTTCTATGTTAACTATTTCTTGACAAGGAGAGAATCAACTATACCAGGTGAACAGAAAGTAGACCATTTCTCTTCTTTTATCTAAAACCTGCATTCCTAAGAATAACGAGTTTCCATTTCTTTCTATCCTGAAAGAACCAAAACCCACTGCAAAGCGTACGTCCAGCCACAGCCTGGTCCCCATTACCATGCTCTGGGCTGACCAACAAGAGATTCTATACGGCCTGAGTTATGCCAAGGACAGACACCTCTCTGGAACTTGAATTATTTTCTGAAGAGGGTTACTGCTCTAACATATTGAAAACAAAAAAAAAAAGCACACAAAACATACTGAACAGCAAAATAATCACACCACTCTCAATACAGCCAAACTACTGATCATGGTCCAAAGGTTTCTCCCACCTCTTCTTTCTTTCTTTCTTTCTTTCTTCCTCCCTCCCTCCCTCACTCCCTCCCTCTCTCCTTCCCTCCTTCCCTCCCTTCCTTTCTCTCTCTCTCTCTCTCCTCCCTTCCTCCCTCCCTTCCTTCCTTCCGATATATTTGTATTGATTTCAGAGAGGCAGAGAGAGGGAGAGGGAGATAGAAACATCAATGATGAGAGAGACTCACTGATTGGCTGCCTCCTGCACACCCACACCGGGGATCAAGCCCACAACCTGGGCATGTGTCCTGACTGGGCATCAAACCCTGGCCTCTTGATTCATAGGCTGATGCGCAACCACGGAGCCACGCACACCAGCCGGGCCAATCTTTTCCTTAAGACCCCTCATGGAGTGGTTCTGAACCTTCCCTCCCGGTGAGGAAATCCCACCCTAAAAGTGCCATGGTCACCTACGGTCCATTATCTAGAACTGATTTCCCTTAAAATTTTCCACTCCTAACTTTCTAAACATCTCTCTCATTTATGAGCAGGAATCCTAAAATATGATGATGCCTCCACAACTTCTACTTAATGTTAGTGGTATCAAAAGAGCAACCAGCTCAGCAGTTGGTTTTATCCCCAACTACTCTACATCCTTTCCCTACAAAGATGAAAGCTGACTGATATTCCTTCTTATTTAGTGAAACTCAAATACTTGTACACCCCACCCCAGCAACCTGGCTGCCTTCCTTCCCACCTTCACACACATACACTCACACACGCACGCACGCGCATATACACTTTTATATGGGAAAGTCCAGGGTGGCCTCTTGCCTAAGCATATAATGAATATTTTAATATTTTTCAATGGCCACTTTTCCCTGCAACTGCTGTGAGTCTCCAAACTCTGTAACAACACAGGGCACTGAGATGGGCCTATTTATGCAGGAAACTCCTCCCCAAAGAGGGCATTGTAAACACATCAGCTTAAATGTGTGTCTCTCCCCGGCTCATGCTGCTGGTGATAAGCAGGCACCAGCAGGCAGGCCACATCCCTGTGGTGCAGACATCAAGGCGGCTGCCCTACTTCACCTCCCACCTCTTGCTGCTCTGGGACCCTGAGGTGTTTACTCCTGCTGCAGAGGGTGACAGGCCAACAACAGTTCTTCCGTCCCTGGTGAATTATAACTTCAGTCACGGCCACCCAGGGCCTTGCTGAGTCCTCTTCCCTCTCAGGGTTCAGATCTCTTGAATTCTCACTTGCTCCTTGATCCTAGATCCTAAAAACATTCCCAGCACCCAGCATCATCACTACTACCACCACCAAGGCCTTGATATATAATTCACAAACAAAAACCTGTCGGAGCCATAAACAAGTCCCATCCAAATACCAACTTTTTCTAGCCTCAAACCTTAAAACTGCCCTAACCCCCTCGGGGGATTAATCTCCAGACCACTCTACGTCCCTCTCATCGAATGCTGGAATCAGGAACCGAAGGAGGACTATCCCGTCCACCTCTACAAATACCGAATGAGTGTTGTCACTAGCTGTGTCCCCGAGAAGTGGGATTGCATCAGCTCTAGTAAGAACGTCATAAGAGCAATTACACCCAAGTCAGTTCCTCTGCCCTTCAACATTCCTCACCCCTTCTCCACTCATTTCAGAGACTCTACACCACAAGCTCCTTGTGCGGGGAAGCTGATAAACAGACCTGCCCGAGAGTCAGTACTAACTAGCAAAGCACCTTGAGAGAGCCCCACCAGAAAGCTCGAGCAATTGTGCTGCACGGTTACCCGGAATTAGGGACTCCCAGAGGCAAGGCTTGGCTCCAAGCATCCAGGGGCAGACCTGAGGCAGACTGTTTGCCAAGCCCAGCAGCCACTCACTCCCAGTCCCCAACATCGGCCCAAGTTTGAGAAGCCCCAAGATCCTCACTGCTCACTACACTCCACTTAAATAAGCTTTTGGGCCAGGAATCCCAGCAGCTGCTTGCATATCCCCTTGAACAGGCCCACCTACCTCCTCCAGACCCCATGATGGGGTGTGGCTTGCCTCCAAAGAAAGGGTGCCGTCCTCTTCTGAGAAGGACATGGAGCTCTTTCCCGGTTCTGTATCTTTCGGTCGGATGCCACGTAAGTGCGGCCCACTGCTGCCATAGCCAGAGGAGGAGGGCAAAATGCTCACAGTCATGCCACTGACGGACAAATCACTCTGAGAAGCAGGCAGTCTGGGACCCTGGTGGGGCACTCGACCCATGTGGGCAGGCTCTGTGCCTCTGTGGCCCCTCGACTGCTCCGACAGTGATGAAGGGACAGAATGCTCTGCAATCCAGGAACCTGTCTCAGAGACACTTAAAATACCCTTGGATCCTCCCCACACACTCCAGCCCTCTGGAAGTTGGTCTTCATTTCCTGTGTTGCTGGGGAAGGTGCTGCTCTGACATCCAGGCGGAGTGTCTGCTTTCTCCACGGCAGTCTCCCCTTGCAAAGGCAGCAGCACAGCCCTGCTGCTGCAGGATGCTGTCCTTGGAAATTCCACCAGTTGGCTCACTGACTTCTCACAGTTCCTCTCTGCTGGGTTATCAAGCAGGTGAGCGATGACAGTCATCCCCTCTTCCAGGGAATCCCAGACCCCTCTGGCAACTGATGACTCATTCTCTAGCAAAAGGTGGGCAGTCTGGATCTCCCCCTGGAATCTCTCCTTCACCTGCACGATCATCCCTTGATCTCCCACTCCTGAGCTGGGGGCCGAGGCCTCAGGCACTAACATGTCTGGGGGGGGATGTTCCACCCCTCCCACGCCTTCCTCCTTCTGGAGACTCACTATGAACTTCCTTCGGGTTTCTGTTTCTTCAATGACTCCCGTTCCTTCCAAGGGTTCTTCCTCAGGGGATACCTCTGGAGTAGGGGTTTTCTTCCCCCTCCACTTCCTTTTGAACCGAACCCTTTTCTTAGGAGATAGAGGAGCCTTCTCAGGAATAGCTACTGAATTTTTTGGCTCCTTAACACAGCCCAGTGAATTTCCCATCGCTTTCCTCTCCTAATCTCAGCAAAAATGCAGCTAAGCCAGTCCTGGGATCCCAGAGAAATCCCAACCGTGGCTTCATCGGATTAGATGCACATTTAAAAACATGCACTGTGCCGGCAATCCTTCCAATTCTTCCTCCCTCCCTCCCGCCTCTCTGTCTCTCCCAGCCGCTGCCGATTCAGACAGCCATCTTACAGGCTCAGAGCTGCAACAAGACAAATTCAAAGCATCTCACTGCAGTTCAGAAATCACTTGACCTAAAAGCAGACAGAAACCGGATTGGCTGCAGCTTCATCTCTCCAAATATGAGGTAATTGGAGCACTGCCCTCAGAAACACAAACAGAAAGCAAAAAGGAGGTAGAAACCAGGAGAGGGGAGAAATTAGGGAGGGAGAGGAGCAGGGGGGAATTGTAAGAGTAAAGGGAAAAGGGAGGGGGAAGAGGAGAGGCCACGGGAGAAGGTAATGTGAAGGAAGAAGGAGGAGGAGGAGTAAAAGGGAAAAAGCAAACCAGCACTGGAACCAACCAGGAATGGAAGGACCAAGGGCTGGGGATGCTGCAATTATGGCCCCCAGACTCTGAAAGCAAACAGATTGCAATTGTTGCACCAAGACATCCATAAGAAAATATCTAGCAAGACAGACATATTCTCTATTTTTTTCTAGTCAGAAATAAAATTATTTTAATCAAATTATAACCTAAGAGAGACTAGAGCCTAATTCTTAGAGTTAAGAAACACAGGCTTTAAAAATCTAGCCTCTCGTAGCATTTATTTCCAGAGAGAGAGAGAGAGAGAGAGAGAGAGAGAGAGAGCGAGAGAGAGAAATACCTGTTAAATCTGCTGATCAATGACACACACAGGAAAAACCTGGAAATCAGTTCTGCGAGCAGGATCTGGACACTCGGTAAGAAGGACACCACTTGCAAACAGAACAGCGAGGCAGCGTCTCTACTAAGGGCTATGTGAGGGCATAGTGCTGCTGCTGCTGACAGCTAACTACTGCAGCATTTGTTCGGCGCTAAGCCCTGTGCTAAGCTATGGATTATCTTATTTAATTCTCACAGTAACCATAAAAGGTCAAAACTATTATTTTACATTTGACAGGAGTTTAAGAAAGTTGATCAGTTTGCTCAAGGCTACACGGCTAGTAAGTAGCAAAGCCAGAACCTGAACTGCTGTTTAAGACTTTTAAGATCAATCCCACGTCACACGAGCTCTAATTGTGGCCGGGATGGAAGTCTGTACTTGGTTACGTAAAACAAGAAGGTCCCCTACTGTTCTGAATTGGCTACTAGACTCACTTGGACCCAGGGCTCAAACAAAGAGATAACACTTGCTATTTAGGAACAGGGGAGGAAGTTGCTCAAATGAGGCCTGGAGGGTTGTTACCTAAATTGCAATAGGGCAGGAAATGTGAAGAACAGGTCTACAAGAAGTTGGGTTCAAAAGTCACCCTGTTTATCACTGGGATTTGTCCACCCCGGTTTTCAGTATAGTGCCTGACAGAGGACATACCACCCCCCAAAGGGCTCTGAATGGAGTAGAAGGAAAGGGGTTGCATGAGTTTCTTCTGAGTTGCAGTTATTTCGTCTCTGCCGAAAGGATCCAGCCCACACAGCGAGGGCAGCAGCCTGCCTAGAGCTAGCCCGTCAGCCCTGAAGAGTTGTATCAGTATAGTTCTACCCACCTTTCCTGGACACTCACAAGTCGCCCTCTACAAAAGAAGAGCAACAGAAGCCCTAAACCAGCAGCCCCCACACAACCACTTCGGAGGCCCTGCTGACAGCCCCAGCGCTTCACAGACGCAGTGGGCAGCTCTCCCTCAGCCTTCGCCAACTGCAAAGCTGCAGCACCATCTTATGGCCACCACAGGCCACAGCAAGCAACAAGACAAGGAGATCAGCCTGAGACATAAACTTAATCAGGCTACCGATAGCATTTACTCACCAAAAATCTGGCATTCCAATGCAATTCTCTAGGCAGGCACCAGGCCTTCATTTCTCCAACCAAGAGAACTGGAACTTTTAAGATGCATACCTTAAGGACTAAGCTTGAATTTTACTCATGAAATACAAGCAAATCAAATTCCTGAAACTGATCATCAACTCAGGGCCAAAAGAGACAGCTGTTTAATATGACTGTTGCTGCTGTAGGTTTTTTTGAGAAGCCTGACAGAACGGGGCACATTGACTTTTGGGAGCATTTTGTTTGTTTGTTTTTCTTTTTTTTAAATGTTTTTCTTTGTTGATTAAGGTATTACATATGTGTCCTTATCCCCCATTGCCCCCCCCCCCCCAACCCTCCACTCATGCCCTCACCCCCCTGGTGTCTGTGTCCACTGGTTACAAGGTCCTTTGGTTGTTCTGGGAGCATTTTCTTTTTAAACTTTTGCATATGTCAGACAAATCAGGCTTTATTTCCTTCTGCTCCAGAGAAATACAGTTTAGGAAAGGAGCAGAGGGGTTTACTATGACAGACTCAGGTTCAAGTCCCAGCTGTTAATTCTGCAGTTACGCAGCTTGCTAGGTGATTCTGTTTCCTTACCTGTGAAATATGAACACCACCAACGACTAAAGGGGCTGCAGAAAAGGCGAATGAGATGGTGTCTATAAAGTGCTTGGCTCAGTGCCTGGTCTACAGTAAACCCCTTTGCTTCCCATTTATTCCTGGAGCTAAAAGACTCCCCCACCGCCGCCACCCACCAGGCCCTAACAGACTCCTTTTCTTGACTAGGCTCTAAGGAAAAGGCATGTTCCAGGGTCCAACGTTTGGGTGCTTCTTTTTCTTTGCAGGGGCTCTGCTCCCACTATTTAACTGCGTTAACTCTGATCACCGGGACTTTCCCTGGGTCTTTTTCTCGTTTAGCTGAGCTCTCAACAAGTGGCCTGCTGCCTTCTGGGAAAGCACTCGCAGGGCTCCCTGTTCTTCCTGCTTCTCCGTTGGCTTCTTCTCATTAACTGTTTACTCTCCATAGAAATCCCACAAAGACAGCCAGGTGAGATCCAGAGAGAAAGAGCTCCCTCATTCACCCACAAACACGACCAGTGCCTCATCTATACGCCGAGAACCAAGCCCCGTCAAGTTCACAAAAATGTAACCCTCAAGTCCACCCATCTGAGACCACTCTTGATCTGAACTCCCTGAAGTTTTTACATTTCAGTGCTAGATATACACTAGTATTTAATAAACGACTGAGTTGGAAAACTAATTTCATCAGATTCTGACTTCCAAGAACTTATCTTTATCTAGATGTAAAACCCAAAAAGTCAGTTGGTCTCTGTTTGCTCATCAGCAAATGGGCACAGGAAAACAGACATCACAGTCTCTTTCTCTGGACTACCCTACCACACCCTGAGATCAAATTCATAAAATACTCCTTCACTCAACATATACTGAATGCCTACTCTATGCCAGTCCCAGAAAACAAGAGACAAAACCCCTGCTGTCACTAAACCTGCATCCTAGTGCAGGGATCCACACAACAAATATGTCAAACGGTAGTAGGTGTTATCCAACACAACACTGTAAGTCACGCAGTACTTCTGAGAGTAATTTGGCAAAATAAAGGAACGTGTACAACCCAGCAATTACAGGCCAGGTATCTATCCAAACACCCCCTTGCCTGTGTGCATAAGGACACATGTGTGCAGGTGTTAAATGCAATAATGACTGCCTTCTTCATACAATTAAATAACAGACTGCAGACGATAGCTGCTGCACAGTGGCAGGGGCTCCACTCACATTACAGGCCAAGTAAACTACCCAAGATGAACAAATCCGGTCCTCCTTCATCAACAGGAATAACCCTCAAAAACAGAGTGTGGATGCACAAAGCGGAATATGTAGAAGATACTCTCTGGGTCAAACATAAAAATATTCACACTACAGCACATACTGTTTATGAATACCTCTTCTGTCTGAAAGGTTCAAAAGCATACATAGGAATGACATACATCAACTTCAGGATAGTATTTACCTGGGGGTTGGAGGGACCAAGAAAATTGGCTTTATCTAAAATGTTTTCTTTCTTTAAAGAGAAAGAGAAAAAAATCTGAAGCAAATGTAACAAAAATGTTAGCATCTGTTTAATTTTGAAGGTGACCACACACACATGAAGACCTATTATATGCTTTTCTGAGTACTTGAGATTTTCATAACTAAAAACTTAAAATAAAAAGAATCCCTACCATTTAGCACATACCTTTTTAATCTGTGTTAAACATTTTGGAATCCATAAACCTCTTTATAACATTATCAATACTACCAGTCACATCAGTAAGTAGCAAATTCTTTACAAATGTTTTTACTTATTTTTAGAGAGAGAGAGGAAGGGAAAGGGAACGAGAGATAGAAACGTTAGTGAGAGAGAAACATCGATCAGCTGCCTCCTGCTGCACCCTACTGGGGATCTAACCCGGGCATGTGCCCTGACAGAGAATCAAACCCGTGACCTCTTGGTTCAGGGGTCCACGCTCAACCACTGAGGCACACCGGCCAGGCAGTAGCAGCAAATGTTTTATCTGGAACCAGCCTCTTGATATGACAACCATGACCTCTATCTCTATCATTATTCTACTTCACCAATAACAAAGGTAAACTATTATGACTATTTTACTGATCCCCTAACATTTGATAGTTCTACTCTGCATTTCTATTTTGCTTTATTTAGCACATGTTCTTGGTGAAAACAGTTAATAGACGCTCCATAATAAACGACTAGAAAACCACAATACCTAACTAGCAAGATACATACCACGTCCTACCTGAAGCAAGACAAGGAGGACAGCTCTATATAATTCTTTCTCAGCCAACCAAAAGCTTGCAGAGACAGGGAACCTCTTCCCACACCCCTGAACACTTAGCTAGTACTGTATGCAAACACCAAGACTTCAAAAATAGCAAAGACAGGAATTAGTAATCAGCTACATCTGAGAATATACTCTGGCAGAAAAGCTTCCCTCCACGAGAAGACAAAACAGACATTCAGCTATGCTTGAAACAGCAAAAGAGAAAAGCAGGTAGCCAATATGCATGCAGAAGACAAAGCCAGAGCTGTTTATATCTTTCAATAAAACTGGTAACAGGGTAAGGAGCAGTGGGCTAGGTCGGAAGCCCTGGAAGTTATAAAATTACTGAGTACAGGCTATATTCCACCTCCCTGTCCCATACCTCCCTGATTCTTTAAATCTCTATCAAGTTATTTCATAGTCTGTCTCTTGTCATTCCTTTGAACCATATAGTCGAACTGGATTGATTCTGTGCCTAGTTCAATTTTATATCTCCCACAAACTCTACCTAAGACTTTGCTTATAGCTAGTCTTCAGTAAATGTTTGTAGAATTCAATTAAAGAATACATTTTCCTGCAAACTAAAACCACAAGGAGATATCATTTCACACTCACTGTGATGTCTATAAAAGTGGTTCTCAACCTTCTGGCCCTTTAAATACAGTTAGTTCCTCATGTTGTGACCCAACCATAAAATTATTTTCGTTGCTACTTCATAACTGTAATGTTGCTACTGTTATGAATCGTAATGTAAATATCTGATATGCAGGATGGTCTTAGGCGACCCCTGTGAAAGGGTCATTCGACCACCAAAGGGGTTGCGACCCACAGGTTGAGAACCGCTGGTCTATAACCTAAAGGACAGACAACAAATTTTGGTGAAGATGTGGTGAAACAGTAATCCTCACACATTGCTGGTGGGAATGTAAAATGGTACAGCCACTTTGGAAGACAGTTTGGCAGTTTCTTAAAAGGTTGTACATAAGCTCATCATACAACTCAGCAATTCCATTCCTAGGTATATATCCAAGAGAAATGAAAACATACATTCACACAAAAACTAGTACTCAACTATTCATAGCAACACTATTTATAATAGCAAAACTATAATAACACAAATATCCATCAAGAGGTGAATAGACAAAAAAAATATATGGTACAATATATACAACAGAATACTACTCAGCATAAAGAAGTATGAAATACTGACACATGCTACAACATGGAATGAATCTCAAAGATAATATGCTAAGTGAAAGAAGCCAGATGCAAAAGATCATATATTATATGATTCCACTGGGGGAAATGTTCAGAAGAGGCAAATCTAGAGACAGAAAATAGATTAGTGGTTGCTTGAGGCTGGGGATGGGAATAGAGAGCTGTAAATGAGCAAGAGGGATTATACTGGAATGATAAAAATGTTCTAAACGGGCTTAGGGTGATTGTTGTACAACTCATAAAAATCACTGAAATATACAATACAAAGGGTCAATTTCATGTATGTAAAATATACCTCAATAAATTTGGGTTTTTTTTTAAAGTATGTATTTTCCTAAAACAAAACAATAAAATAATCAAAAAAGATGTTTTTAAAAAGTTAGCTAACTAGCCCTGGCCATTGTCCCGTGCACCAAAGGTTGCAGGTTTGATTCCCAGTCAGGGCACATACCTAAGTTGTGGGTTAGATCCCCGGTCGGGGCGTGTACAGGAGGCAACCAATCAATGTTTCTCTTACATCGATGTTTCTCTTACCTGGATGTCTGTCTCTGTCTCTCTCTGTCTCTCTCTCCTTCCCTCCCTCCCTTTTTCTCTCTGTAAAAATCTATTTTAAAATAAAAACATATACTTTGGTGAGAATTTAATGTTTAAGGTTAGCTAACTATAGAGAAAGGGAAGAAACAGGATGGAGGGAGCAGAGATGAACACTGGGCCTCTCTGAATACAGTTTGTACTCACTTTTAAAAATTCCCCTTTGGAACAATGTAAACATACAATGTATACAATATAATCTATATAATGAAAAATAAAATTGAAAGGGAAAAAAATCCCTAAACACTGAAAGCAAATAAAAACAAATGAGCCTAATTATGTATTGACTTGCTGGTTTAACAATACAGAGAAATTATTTCAAATGACTTTAAAATACAATTATTTGTACGTCCTTAGGAAATTTACATTAAGGACAAAAAGAATTGCAAAGAAATCATAAACTTCTTAGTGATCAAATTGTTAATAATATTGATATTATTTTGATTCAAATATGTTATATAAAATACATATGATTTTACAGACATATATGTACATATGTATAAAGAAAAGGAAATATGTGATATGTTACTGTGTTGGGATCAAGATTTCAGTCTAAGATCATGGTTCTCAACCTGTGGGTCACGACCCCTCTGGGGGTCGAACAACCCTTTCACAGGGGTCGCCTAAATACACCCTGCGTATCAGATATTTACATTACAATTCATAACAGTAGCAAAATTACAGTTATGACATAGCAACGAAAATAATTTTATGGTTGGGGGTCACCACAACATGAGGAACTGTATTAAAGGGTCACGGCATTAGGAAGGTTGAGAACCACTGGTCTAAGAAAAAAGAATATAAATGCAGGGATGAGCAACAGTAGGTTTACAGTTGTTCGTATGGAAAAAGACATGCAGTTTATAATTATTATAATAGCTTTATTAACTCTGTTTCATTTATTCACAACTATAAACCTACTTTTGCCCACCCCTGTACAAAGTCAAAGAAAAAGATAAAAACTCTGTAATCTAAATTTGAATTAGAAATATCAGTATAAATTAATGATTTTTTAAAGAGAAATATACAATGTTGGAAACTCTGTCCAGAGAAAAAGCCAGAAACAACGGCCACCCAGGAGCACTCAGACTGTCGGTAAAGAATTGAGCTCCTTGGAGAAATCGCTAATTTCAGGTCTGGGACAGGAAATACATGAACAAAGAGTGCATCTCATCTCATCTCATCAGAAAAAAGGGAAATGATCAAAGACTATGGGGCTCATGCCAAAGGACTCAGAGTCTCCACTTGAAAAGGCTCTTATTGGCTGAAGATGAAGCTATCTGAGTATTATAAAGAACAGTAACTGTATGTGATTGGAACACATTTAAGCCTGCTTAAAAAAATCCAGCCATAGTGATACTCGGCGGGGGCGGGGGGGATGAGGTGTCAACAAAAAAACTTCCATTGGTCACCTCTGGAAAATCTCAGAGAACCAACTAATCATTCTAAAAACTGGTAAACAGAGGGAAAGTTGGGATTATTATCTTTTTATCTTGCCTCTTCCACAAGAGCTATCTTTCAGGGTAATTGATAATGGTGAAGTTCTTCTTAAGAGAAATTTTCCAGACAAATAATTTAAAAAATTATAGAATCTGAGTGGCACTATTTTGCAACTTCTAATGAAATAATGGAACTGGCAATGACGATCAGTAGCTGCTAAAACTATTAGGTGAAGACCTAACAGGGAATGCAGAATGGTTGGGTCAGGCTGATAACACCTGACCCCACTCATCAATCTTATCATGAAAAGAGAGTCAACAGGCATTATATGTCTCCTGATGTACAGCAACAGACGTATACAGCACAAGACTACCATCCTTGCCCAACCCCAACATGAACCTGGATGTGGCTGAGCCTCGGGTCTAGATCTAAATTCCCCAGGTTACAGGCAATACAATAGAGGGTGGAGGACAGTGTCAGAAGACATACCAGAGATGCCATCAGCATCTTTTTTTTTAATTGTTTTATTACTTAAAGTATTACAAAGAGTATTACATATGCCTCCTATTTTTTTCTCCCCTTGACCTTCCCCTGGCCTCCCCTACCCCCAATGTCTTGTGTCCATTGGCTATGCTTATATGCATACATACAAGTCCTTTGGTTGATCTCTTACCCCCCCGCCAACCCTCCCCGGCCTTCCTGGCCATCAGCATCTTTATTAACCTTACTAGTGACCCGTCACGCAAAATTGCACAAGACACGGGACACACACCCTCTCTCCGCCCCCCCTACCCCCCACCATGGGACGGCCCCGAGTCCCGGAGTGCTGCCCCGATGCCCTGCCTCCGAGCGGCTGCCGGGCCCCACCCTCGTGGTGTGCACATGAGGCCGCGGAAACCCAGGCAGAAGCCACACGCAAAGCAGCTGCCGGGACCCC